>NW_024096964.1:1200000-1573066 GCF_016545835.1 Crotalus tigris
AGGACTACCTGTATTTCTCATTGAAGGTACTGACTGTGGTTTGAGTAAGATCCCTCGTTTCCCAGAGTTCTCAACCCACTGTCTTGTGGTCTCATTGTGAGAAGAACGGTTGTAGGAACTGGGTACGTCTAGTTTAATGAAAAGAAGGACTAGGGGGGACATGATAGCAGTCTTCCAATATTTGAGGGGCTGCTACAAAAAAAGGGGGCTCAGCCTATTCTCCAAAGCACCTGAAGGCAGAACAAGAAAGCAACGGATGGAAACTAATCAAGGAGAGAAACAACCTAGAATTAAGGAGGAATTTCCTGACAGAACAATCAATCAGTGGAATGACTTGCCTCCAGAAGTTGTAGGTGCTCCAACACTGGAAGTTTTCAAGAAGAGGTTGGACATCGATTTGTCTGAAATGGTATAGGGTTTTCTCCTTGATTAGAGGGTTGGACTAGAAGACCACCAAGGTCCCTTCCGATCTGTTATTCTGGTATTCTCTTTACAATCAATGGACGCAACTGCAGACTACATAAAAGGACACTGGGAGGAAAATTGGAATAATGTTGGAATAATGAAGTCCTGTGAGAGGCCATTTGATGTGCTGCACTTCTTATTGCTGTAAGAGACAAACTTTCTCTTTGTGTGTGTGTGTGTGTGTGTGTGTGTGTGTGTGTGTGTGTTCAGTAACAAAACTACTGTAGTGCAGTTTGGTGGCCTTCAGATGTGTTTGATAGCAACCTCACAAGGCTAGCACTTTTGGAAATTGACCTACCAGTTTGAAGGCTATCAAATTATGAAAAGTTACCAAACTAGCTTTAAAAAGTGTTTGTGTGGGGGGGGGGGGTTTGAACCATCTTCAATGGAAGAAACATTGAGGAAGAAATAGGGTTTCAAAAGAAATGTGTACATTTCTCCAAGTAGGATAAACAAGCAAGCAGTTGGCCAGGTAACACATTCTGAGGCAAAAAAAAATGTGGGTGCTAGAACCGGGACATAGTACCCAACCCATTTCTGGTTTTCTTGGAATAATTTAGAGAAATTGTAGAATCTCTCTATATATAATTTGTTTTTAATTTTGTCATTTGCTGATCCAATTGAGCTTCTCCAGCTATCTTCCTATACATCGTACCACAAATGATGTTGACTATGTATCTCTGTCATTTGCACAATGACCTCATGTTCCATGGGACATACATTGTCACTTCTCCAGATGTTCTTGTAGCATGTTCAGTTTTACCTTCTGTTCAAATTACCTCTATTACAAGCCCTTTACAATCAGCATTCTGCACCGGGTCTGGATATGAGCTAGGGATCAATGACGTTTTTAGGAATGGTAAGATACAAAAAATCACACTCTTAAGTTCTCAATCCATCAGCCATCTCTCCTGTGCAAACTAGATTGTTTTCTTGTCTTTAGATGAATCGGATCTGTGGCTTTAGTACATGCATTCCTTCTATGGATCTATATACTAGCAAAACTCTCATCGTAACTATTAACGGGGCAAAAGGGTGCATCATGGGCAATGGTGGGATTCAAATAGGTGAAGAACCGGTTCTCTGTGTGGATGCCGCTTCTGGAAGTCCATTCTGGGCCTGGGCAACAAAAAATTAGCTACCGGTTCTGCCAAACTGATGAGAACCGGCTGAATCCCACCACTGAAGCAATTGTATCCTGTAGTTATAGCAACAGCAATAGCATTTAGACTTATATATCACCCCTATAGCACTTTACAGCATTTTGGGTGGTTTATAGAGTCAGCATATTGCCCTCAACAATCTGGATCCTTGTTTTACCCATCTTGGAAGGATGGAAGGCTGAACCAACCTCAAACCCCGTCAGGATAAACTCCTGGCAGAGAGCAGAGTTAGCCTGCAATACTGCATTCTAACCAGTGCGCCACCAGGACTCTTAAAGCTATGCCGATGAAATAGTTGAAAAGAAGTTAAGCAAAGTAAATCATGGCTCCTAAGAGTTGAAATCGGAGCTTTGTTATCTCAAGGCTACAGATATTGGGCAAAAACAATCTCCGCATTCTTTCCTCCCAGTTCCAGTTCAAAGGAGAAAAGAATTTTGGACAAATTCTCACGGGTGGGATGTGGTGTCCTTGATTTTTTTTTTTTTTTGCAATGAGTTGGCCAAAGAAATATTTTTCATTGTACAATTATCTCTCCAAGATCTGTAACTTCTTTGGCTTTCATACTAATTCCCAAGAGGAGACATCCACATATCTGTGGCCAGGGCAGAGGGAGACAAGGGAGAAAGGGTCTGTGTCCAAATTATGTGAATGGTATAATTTGCATGAAGACATCGGGACACAAATGGCACCATCTATATCAGGAAGGTTTTTCTCCCACGTATTTGGTTACAGGCCACCCTTTCGAAATGTTTTCTAACCTCCCGCCTCTTGAAAAATTGTTTTTCCTATAGACCTTCAGAGAAAGGATCCCTCCAATTTCTCAGCCCAGAAAATTGGCACATTTTGCTTGGCCATCTGCACAAAGCCCTTGATACCTCCATAATATTATGGTTTTAATAAGTTAATTTTTGGAACCACAGCCTAGTAGGATATTGGGAATTCTTTGATGTTGATGGAATGTACTTCAATCAATATCAAAGACATAGAATATAGAACATAAAATAACAGAGTTGGAAGGGACCTTGGAGATCTTCTAGTCCAACCCTCTGCTCAAGCAAGAGACCCTATGCCATTTCAGACAAATGGTCGCCCAGTCTCTTTTTGAAAGCCTGGAGTGATGGAGCATCCATAACCTCTGAAGGCAAGCCGTTCTGTTTGTTTGATTGCTCTAACTAGCAGCTTCCATCCTGCCATGATGCCTTTCACACCATCAAACATCAAAACCTGCCTAATCCAAGACCTCGGGAAGGACGCAGTAGGTGGATGAAATGCCTAAATCCAATCCATACATCTGGTGGACTGTGCAACATACTGTAATTAACACATTTAGAAACTAGCAGCCACATCAAAGACAAAGCTTTCATCCAGTGAACATCTAAAACCCACCATCAGACCATTTTTGAAAACCGGTTGCAATCCAGAATAAATGGAAGTGCCAAAGTGGGAGGTACAAGTAGGTCCTCAAACTATGACAAGTGTGCCCCAAATTTCTGTTGCTGAGACAGTTGTTTTGCCCCATTTTGCCTTTCTTGCCACAGTAATAGTAATAGTAATAGTAGTAGTAGTGGTAGTAGTAGTAGTAGTAGTAATAATAATAATAATAACAACAACAACAACAACAATAATAAAGTTGGAAGGGACCTTGGAGGTCATCTAGTCCAACCCCCTGCTCAGGCAGGAAACCCACTACCATTTCAGACAAATGGCTGTCCAGTCTCTTCTTAAAAATTTCCAGTGTTGGAGCATTCCCTGCTTCTGGAAGCAGGTTGTTCCACTGATTAATTGTTCTAACTGTCAGGAAGTTTCTCCTTAGTTGTAGGTTGTTTCGCTCCTTGATTAGTTTCCATCTGTTGCCTTCAGGGGTTCATTCCTGTATGCAGAGTTTAAGCAGAGTCAGCAACTTGTGGTTTGGAGGCATTGATTAGACCCCTTCTTGCCTCCTCTTCTTGCTTTCATGACCTCAAAAAAGTCTTTTAAAGAACAATATACTAAATGAGAAGGTGATCTGCTATGCCAATTAAGATGCAGTCTCTGGCATGATCTTCATTCTGAGAATGTTTCTCTTCTTACGTGCTTGTTCTTTTTGTTTTTTAAAAAGCGCAGTTTGAGATTGAACAATTTTGAGCAGGGAAATTTTGGATAGGAGGATTAAAATGCTCCTCTCTTCTTAATTCAATTTCCATCTCTGAGATGAAATTTTATTTTCACTGTACAGCAATGACTCCACACATATCTCCAAATCAGAGGGAAGGATGAGAAACAATGGTTGGAAACTGACCAAAGAGAGAAGCAACCTAGAATTAAGGAGAAAGTTCCTGACAGTGAGGACAATCAATCAATGGAGCAGCTTACCCCCCAGAAATTGTGGGTGCTCCATCACTGGAGATTTTTAAGAAGAGACTAGACATTCACCTGTCTGAGACGGTATAGGTTCTCCTGCTTGAGCAGGGGGCTGGACTAGAAGACCTCCAAGGTCCCTTCCAGCTCTATTCTGTTCTGCTCTATTCTACTCTGCTCTACTCTACTCTACTCTACTCTACTCTACTCTACTCTACTCTACTCTCTTCTCTTCTCATCCCTGTGCTTGAAAAAAAAACCTGCTCTAAATCAAATTGGGAAATATTTAGCATTGGTTGATCAACAGTGCCCTCGTGTGGGCAACGGTCTATATACTGTAGATTTCTTTTAAGCATTTTATTAAAGTTTATTATATTTATAATAAAGATTACACTTCATTACAAGATGAAGTACAAATAGAAACAAAAGTTGAGAAAGTTAAAAAAGAAAGAAGAGAAGTGCAGAAAGAAAAAGGAAAAATTCTAATTTTGTTTCCCAAGCACACAAGCCATGGAAAAGCGACAACTTCAGCCCTTTGCTTTACATTGTTAAGTGTTTCAAGTCATTTCTATAGCAACCAAGTCATTCTAGTCATCAAAACCTAAAATCAAAATTTCGTTGTTTTCAGTTTCAAGTACAAAATCCGGACATGATTTCCAAGTGGAAATAAAATAGATAAATAAGAATTTCTTCTCTTTGAGGGATCTAGGACTAGCACTGATGATGTTACCTAGTTTGGGTAATGAAACGTCTGCAAGGAAACAAGCAAGTTCAGAGAGCACCAGGGACGCCTCGTGTCAACCCTGAGCTCCTTTATCCTTCTTCTCTTTAATTAGAACAGGGCTTTTCAACCAGTGGTACGGGTACCACCTGTGGTACATTGGCACTTGACAGGTGGTACATGACCATCTTAGAAAAGTGATAGTGAGGGAGGGGAATGATTGAACCAATGGCAGCACCTCACAAGCCTGAGTGAAAGATGGCTGGAGCTGCAGGCTGTCAGGGCTCAGCGGAAGCGCCAGGATCAGCGCCAGGCTCCAGCTGGAGTTCGGCACTGATCCTGGTGCTTCTGCTGAGCCCTGAAGAAGAACCAATCAGCTGGAAAGCAGCACTGATCCTGGCACTTCTGCTGAGCCCAGAAGAAGCGCCAATCAGCTGGAATGTTGCAGCATTTCCAGGGTCTTGTGATTTACATTCAGATGCTTGGCAACTGATTCATATTTATGATGCTCACAGTGTCCCAGGGTCATGTGAAGTGACCAAAACCTGCTGGAACCACCCAGTAGATGGGGGAAATAAAAACCAAACACTCCCCCACCCCACCTCCACTGCCAATCCTCAACAGAAATGCTCACAACAATGAAAGCCTCGGACAGGAGGAAGAGCGCCACCGGGTGGGCAGGCAGGTGTCTTGCTTGGCTGTGGCTTGGGGGGGCACTTTTTTCAGTGCCATTGCAACTCTGAACACTGTTGTAAGTCGAGGACTACCTGTACTTTAACACTTTTCCCCCCTTTTTTTTTTGATCATCAAGTTTTTGACACCTTGCTAGGCGACTAGTGGTACTCGGATGTTGCCATATCCTAAAAGTGGTACAATGGGTGAAAAGGTTGAAAAGCTCTGAATCAGAACAATCAATTTTACCCTCTTTGCCAGCTGCATCACCTTCACCATCCATTCCATTGTGCACATTAGTGGGCCTTTCCCATCTTCGTGCCTTTCAACATATTCAGTAACCAAATCCCACATTTTCTTTCAAGCTTTTCATCCATCAAACCTAAAACCTCTACTTTTAGTTTTATTGCAGGACTTTCTGCTGTTTTCTTTTCATTTAATTTCTTAAAAATCTACAGATATAACATTTGAAATCATCAACTAATGTTCTTCGCCAAATACTTTTTTTTTTTTTAATCACAGAATGTCTTTTTCAATAAGGAAATGGCTCTGTGGGAAGAGAAGAGAGGAGAGAACTGGTACCTGAACTCTAAAATATTTTCTCTGGAGCTAATTTTTTTTTTTTTTTTTTTAGAATTAGACAAAGTTGCATATTTTAGTAGTACTGTACATTTTCATTTGGCTAGTCTTAGATCCAGATCTGCAGGCTCTTGATGCCATTGGCCTAGTCTGGGGGTCCCCAACCCCCGGTCCATGGACCAGTACTGGGCCATGGCATGCCAGTAACCGGTCCACACAAACAAGCAAAGCCCCATCCACGAGATGCAGGCAGCACACAAAAACCACACACTCTCTGGTCTGGGGAAAAACCTCTCTCCATGGAACTGATCCCTTGTGCCCAAAAGGTTGGGGACCTCTAGCCTAGTCAGTGTGACCAATGGAATTCTGGGAATTGTAGTTCAACAGTGCTGAGGTAATCAGTTTGAGGGAATAGGTTTTAAGTTCCATTTTCTCTTTTCATATTTGTCCCCTATTATTATCCTTGTATCATCACTGCTTTTATTTCCTGCTGTTTGGATCATATGGCAGTACTACTATATGGTAAATACATTATTAATGTTGTTATTAATTGAATGCATATCATGCTCTTAATAAAGTAAAACTGCAACCATTTACAGATTTGAAAAAGCAAAAAATAAACTGTTAAGCACCAAGAGGGAAACAGCTTATACAGCAGTCTGTAAGAACTATACCCAGAGAAACCCTGGGTAGAAATTAAATTGAATTTTCAGAGCACAGTAAAATAGAAATCCTGAGGTTATCAAATGCATGCTGGTAGGTCTACCTATACCAGGGGTCTTCAGACTTTGGCCCTTTTATGACTTGTGGACTTCAACTCCCAGAATTCCTCAGCCAGCATGCCTGGCTGAGGAATTCTGGGAGTTGAAGTCCACAAGTCATAAAAGGGCCAAGTTTGAAGACCCCTGACCTGTAGGCTGTGATTGGGAAAATCAGACAACCACTAGAGAGCAGAAAAGAGATATAGAAAAGAATTACTCATTGCTGCAACCTAAAGGAAATCTTGAGGCTTGCAGCCCAGTCATGGAATGCTAAGTTAATATAGCAACGAAATTGTCCAAATAGAATTAAATTAATGGTAATTAGCTGAAACGAAGGCCACTAGCCAATGTAGCATAGGGGTTAAGGTAAAGGATTTGATCCAGTACCATTTCAGGAAGCCAATTGTAAGTATCAAGAGGGTCAAAACTGGAAAATCTGGTGATTAAATCTAGATCCTTCACTGTCTGTGTCATCTTGACCAAGCAGGCTAAAGACCTGTTATATTTGTATTTTTGCCATGGTTGAAAGCATGGCTGAAGGTTGGCCTACAGTTGCTATGCAAGCAAGAACTCAGTTGACCCAAAGGACCAATGAGATTCTATCTGCTCCTTTAAAGCAGGGGTGTCCAATCTTGGCCACTTTAAGACCTATGGATTTCAACTCCCAGAATTCCCCAGCCAGCATGGAGTCGTTCCCCAGGAGCTTTGAGTGAGCCCTAAGGATTTCCTGATAAATCCTGGCAAGAGGTGAGCCAATCTAATCTTCACAAATTTACCCGAGGCTGTTGCCCCCCTCTTTCTTTTGCATTCGAGCAAGCCTTAAGGCAGTGATGGTGAACCTTTTGGACTTGGGGTGTCAAAAATGTGGAAAATGCCTAACGTGACTCTGCTGGTGTGTGTGTCTCTCATACACAAACACACACACACATACACACCTCTAAACAAAAGAGAAACAATTATTTATCTCTCCTCCCTCCTCCCCCAATCTGAGCCACCTTGAATAGTAGCACTTGGCAGCAGTACCAAAGCTGGGCCTGAAGGTGTGGTCTGGCGCTCAACTTCAACCCTGGTTCCATCACTGACACTCAAAAAGTTCACTTCACACCAGTTCTTGGTGTGATTGATCCATGTCCCGGTGCTCCCCAGGACCTGCTGCACACCCTGCTTTTCTTCAGGTAATAATGATAATGATGATGATGATGGAAGGGACCTTGGAGGTCATCTAGTCCAACCCCCTGCTCAGGCAGGAAACCCTATACCATGGGCTGTCCAGTCTCTTCTTAAAAACTTCCAGTGTTGGAGCATTCACCACTTCTGGAGGCAGGTTGTTCCACTGGTTAATTGTTCTCACTGTCAGGAAGTTTCTCCTTAATTCTAGGTTGCTTTTCTCTCTGGTTAGTTTCCATCTGTTGCTCCTTCAGGCGCCTTGGAGAATAGCTTGACTCCCTCTTCTTTGTGGCAGCCCCTGAGATACTGGAACGCTGTTATCATGTCCCCCCTCGTCCTTCTCTTCATTAAACTAGACATACCCAATTCCAGCAGCCGTTCCTTATATGTTTTAGCCTCCAGCACCCTAATCATCTTTGTTGCTCTTCTCTGTACTCTTTCTAGAGTCTCAACATCTTTTGTACATCGTGGTGACCAAAACTGAATGCAGTATTCCAAGTGTGGCCTTACCAAGGCATTGTAAAGTGGCCTTTTTCTGTCAACAGCCCCCTGCAGCTTACCTGAGGCTGCTCCAGATTGCACCAGGCCTCCATCCTTGAAGCGGCTTTGGAGAACGCTCTTCTGCGGGCTCTGAAAACCATGTGAAAGCACAGTCCATTCTCACCGTGATTTTGGGAGATTCTGGGGGTCCTGTGAGAGTACACCCCTTTCTGGCATGTCACCCCACACATCATGGCATGTCAGCTTTCATGCACATATAACAATAACAAACAACACTCCCTGAGCTGTTTACAAATGTCAGCGTATTGCCCCCAACAATCTGGGTCCTTCATTTTACCGACTTCAAAAGGATGGAAGACTGAGTGAACTTTGAGCTGGTCAGGATCGAACTCCTGGCTGTGGGCAGAGTTTGCCTGCAATGCTGCATTCTAACCACTGCACCACCGGGACTCATATCATAGGTTCACCATCATTCCCTTAAGCCCCGCTCCCCCTTCCATTCTCACTCTCAGCCCTACCTGTCTTCGGAGTCTGCACCTGCAGGAATTCCTTCAGTGATGGAGCGTGGTCAAAATTCCAGTGATAAAATGGATTATTCCCAGGCCACCCATCCTGAGCCTCTCTAAAAAGCTGTGTAATTTACTGACTGTGATGCCACCTGTATGGTGCAGCTGTCAGGACTGCTTTCCTGATTCAGAAAATGTGATATTCCCGAAAGGGAGACGGGATGCATGATTTAAGTGAAAGTCATGCTCGGTGGAGGTTTGGCTTTTACCTAATTGGAAACATCAACTCTTTTTTTTCTCTGCCAAAGAAACTCTCTTTGGTAGAAATCTCTCTCTCCCTCTCCCTCTCCTTCCCTCCCTCTCTCTCTCTCTCTCTCTCTCTCTCTCTCCTTCCTCCTACCCTCCCTCCCTCCCCCTCTCTTCCTCCCTTCCTCCTTCTCTCTCTCCTTCCCATCCTTTCTCTCTTCCTTCTGTCCCCTTTCCTTCCCTCTCTCTTCCTCTTTTCCTCCTTCCTTCTCTCCCTCCCTCTCCCTCCCTCTTTCTTCCTCCGTTCCTCCTTCCCTCCCTCCCTGTCTCTCTCTTCCTCCCTTCCTCATTCCCTCCTTCCTTCCCTGTCTCTCACTCTCCCTCCCTTTCTCCCTCTCTCCTTCCCTCTCTTTCTCCTCTCTCCCTTCTTCTCTCTCTCCTTCCCTCCCTTTCTCTCTCTCTTCCTCCCTCTCTCTCTCTCTCTCTCTCTCTCTCTCTCTCTCTCTCTCTCTCTCTCTCTCTCTCTCTCTCTCTTTCTCTGCAAATATAGAAGCAGGCTGTGGGCTCCCCAGGGTGCCAATTTCTTGAAATGGACCCAAAGAGTTTTCTTTGGTTCTCCTAAAATTGATTTTTATGAGATGAGAAGGAAGACAGCTGATTCTGTGCAGAGGGTGACCCCCGACAAGCTTCTGCTTTGACCTCCATCATCTATTGTGGGGCAGAAAACAGGGTGAGCTATGGAAAAACTCACCTCCTTCACCCTTATCTGAGTCTAATGCGTTCAAAGCACTGAAACAAATCTACCTCTCTTTCTATATGGGATCAAGCAATTGATCACTGAGAATTTCAGCTGGAGCATTTTTCAGAAATCTGGACTGCAATAGCACATAATGCTTAACCTTCTTCCCCCCCTTCCCCCCGTCCCTTCTTGTCAGGTAAGTGGACTTCAAAGTGAACAATTCAATCATATAATACTTTTGAGAGAATAAGTTTTTTATAAACGTCTTTTCTTTTTCTCCATTTTCCCCCATTCCTTTTCTTGCCTTTTTTTTTGTTTAAAAAAAAATACTATTCCCAAAACAGTCACAGCAGTTCTCAGGTGGAAAACTGAAATACCAGAGACTTTGTACATGTTCTATATCAGGGACCCAAGCTTTCTGAGCTGGTGGCCTGGTAGGAAAGAGAGGGACAGGCACCTTTAGGCACGCATGCGCACACGTGCAAATGGGGCTGCATGCACATGTGCGCGAACGGGGCAGTGAGCATGCATGCTCTGCAAATGGGGCTGCTAGTGCTGGCGCACAGCGCGCATCTCGGCTAGTGTCAACGAGAGGCTCTCAGCTCACAGCTCGGCTAGCACCAGCAAGAGACTCATGGCTCATGGCTTGGCTAGCGCCTTTGAGAGGCTCGCAGCTCGGATAGCACTGGTGCAAGGTCAGGGGATGAGTGCATGCACTGGCCAGCCACTCACATGGCCCGGTGGCCAAGTGGGCTGCATCCATAGGCTGGCAACCTCTGATCTATATCAAAGCATCCTGAAACTGAATGTATTGGCTCTAGGTCTTCTGATTCTCTTTTTTGTTTGTTTGTTTATTTGTTTGCAACAAAGAAAAGGAAATGATTTGTAATAGATTCATACAATATGCTAAAGCATCCCACTGCCAGCTCACTAAAAATTCAGCAACATCTGTACCCTAAATTTAGCTTATATCAAATTGCTTCACTTGTTATTATTGTTTACAGCTATTAGTGCAACTGCAAAACTGCATAACGTAAATGCATTCTCATGCTCTCGTCTATCCCTTCCAATATTTTAAATGCTCAGATAATCCCAGGAATATATTATCAGTTATGGGCAGTTATTTAAATGGTGAAGATTCCTAGCATTTGTTCCAAAACTAAGAGGGAAAAACATAATTTGGTATACTCAGTGTTCCCTCACTTTTCTTTTAAGTGTCTTTTCTAATCTGGGATGCACTGGCATTTATAAGAGATGTAGTTCCAACATGTTTTGATTATGTCCTTGGGGGGGGGGGAACCCTGATTATTGAGGCTAGGAATTCAGCTTGTAGTCCCGAAACATCTGGTGAGGAACCACATTCAGAAAAGATACCCCATCATAAATTAATCATTACGATATCGTCAAGAGAATAAAAGAGCTGAAATGGAAATGGGCTGGTGACCTAAGCAAGAAGAATTGATGGCAGGTGGACCAAGGCGGTCATAGAATGGATCCCACTTGATAAAAAGTATTCCACGAAAGACACTGTGATGACCCAGGGCCCTGAATGGAGGCAAAGCAATTAGCTGGTCAGAATAATTGTCTTTGTAAGCACTGCCAACGTTCACCCAACAGCCCCCACAGATGCTGGCACAAGTTCAAGAAAACAGTCAACGAAGTTAAACAGTTCTTTAAAGTAAAACAGATAACAAAGTAGGATCTTTTCAACGCCCAGCTTGCCTGTAACCTGCAAACTGAAAAAGTGAGGACAGCAAGGAGAACTCAACAGGAAACAAACTTGATCCAAAATACAAAGAGTCCAGGTACAAGAGCTCACATCACAAGAGTTCACGTTTGTTCCCGGCAAATGCCCCACCCCCGCAGGGTCTCCTTAAATACCTACTCCCCAGGTGTGCCTTGTGAAGTGGGGCGTGACGCTCTCCTCCCGAGCAAGTGAGCCTGCCTCCGTTGTTCCCTCCTCCTCTCTGCTCTCCTTGCTCTGGGATCTGGTGGGGAGGAGCCTTGCTCCTCGCCTGAGCTCTGCCTTCCCTGTTCCAAACTTGAAGGGCCCTGGCCTGCTTCAGCCTGTTGCTCCCCACAGTCCTCCAAAGTCAAAGACACCCCCTCCTGGGCTTCAACAGGGAACTCCATGTCGTCCTCAGAGTTAGGCTCTGACCGGAGGCATGACAGATACCTAAAACAAGCTGGATCAACAACATCAGCAAGCATGATGGGTGCAATTGGCAAAAGAAAGCTCAGGACCATATTGGTTGGATACATGCAGAAGAGGCCTTCATCCTGCAGTGGATAGACAATGGCTAGAATGACGATGAGGATGAAATTAATCATATCCAGGTAACTAAACCCAGGTGTTGGCTGCACATGTGTTGGCTTTTTTTTTTTTTTTTTTTGGCAGCAGCAGTAGACGTTTTGACTTGGATTTCCCAGTTTGATGTATCTCCAGCCTTTCAGTACTCTAGCAAGAGAACCTCAAGAGTGGACAAACTGAGGAACTGGCCAAGGGTTGACAAACTGATCCAGAGAGCTCTGAAGCTTGTTAGGAGCTCCTTAGAGATTCCTAAGTAAGAAAATGAAGGCAAGCAAACCAGTGATTTGAAGGACAACCTTCTACCATCTTCTCCTACAATGTGCAGCCAAAGGGAAAACAAGAAAGGGCAATGTTCCATGGGACACTTATGAAGAGAAGGATGAGGGGGGACAGGATAACAGTGTTCCAATATCTCAGGGGCTGCCATAAAGAAGAGGGAGTCAAGCTATTCTCCAAAGCTCCTGAAGGCAGGAGAAGAAGCAACGGATGGAAATTAATCAAGGAGAGAAGCAACCTAGAACTAAGGAGAAACTTCCTGACAGTTAGAACAATTAATCAGTGGAACAACCTGCCTCCAGAAGTGGTGAATGCTCCAACACTAGAAGTTTTTAAGAAGAGACTGGACAGCTATTTGTCCAAAACGGTATAGGGCCGTGGTGGCGAACCTATGGCATGGGTGCCAGAGGCGGCACTCAGAGCCCCCTCTGTGGGCACGCACATCATTGCCCCAGTCCTAGGCCTTCAGCTGGGTTTTATAAAACCTTTCCACTTTAGGCCTCCGCCGCCGTGTGCAAAAAAAAAAAAGGTTCAATCAATCAATCAATCAATTTCAACTTCTTGCAGGAAAAAAAGATCTTGCAAAGTTGGAATTGATTGATTGAACTTTTTAGTCCCACCCAGTCTGCCGTTACCACACAGCCATGCCCCCCCAACGGGCCATGCCCACCCAATGGGCCACACCCACCCAATGGGCCACACCCACCCGGCACCTGACGATACATAAGTGGGTTTTGGTTTGCAGTTTGGGCACTCAGTTTCTAAAAGGTTCGCCATCACTGGTATAGGGTTTCCTGCCTGAGCAGGGGGTTGGACTAGATGACCTCCAAGGTCCCTTCCACTGTATTATTATTATTATTACATGACTTTGTTTTTTTAATAAACTTTTATTATTATTTTTTAAAACCGAGTTCAGTAGTAATCATTCAACAAAACATGTTGTCTGAGTATCTTATTCGCTAATACAAATCAAATTCCTAATCCCTAAATCTTTTCTCTAGCCATTGATAAAATAGGTCCCAAGTTTGAAAACATTCTGTTTCTTCTTTTTCTTTCACCCTTAAAGTAAGCCTGTCCATTTCCGCACAGTCTAGTATTTTTTTAATTATTTCTTCTTCTGGTGGTGTTTCTTCGTTCTTCCAGTATTGTGCAATTATAATTCTTGCTGCTGTTATGACATGTAAACTCAAGTACGCACTTGGTTTATCAAGTTTTTCTGGCATTATACCTAGTAAAAAAATTCAGGTTTTTATAGACGGCACTTGCCACCAACAAGATTAACAAAAATGTTTAAAAATATGTCAGAGAAATGTTGGAAATGTAAGCCTAAGCCAGGTACTTGTTATCATATGTGGTGGACATGTGTTAAAGGAAGGAGATATTGGACAAAAATTCACACTTGGTTAGAAAAAATGTTAGGGAAACACTTAGATTAGGAACACTTATGACTTTGGATGCTTAGAAACCTGCCAGGCACAAAGATTCAGGACCACACATTAAATTCCAGTTAAGATGATTTATTTCTCATGCTTATAAATAAGAATCTGGTCAACTAACAGTCAACACTAAATTGGCTCTAGATAAGTGATAATGAAAGTCAAGAGGGTTTGAACTTGGACTGCTTGTGGGGACACAATGAAGCCAGGCTAATTCCTCTTTTGACTCCACCCCCAGGCTCCACCTCTTCCTTACAAAACCCTCCCCAAAACATAGTCTGATGCAAATATCTTCCCTAAATCTGTAAAATTAGAAAAACCATTTGCTGATCATGAATATCATATATAACCCAGCTTTGCCATAAATTTCACAGTGCTTCCCTCGAGATCTTTCAAACCCAAAGCAAACCCCTCTTTGTAAAATAATATATGGGGTCTATGCATGTGGACTGTACTAATGTCCCCTAAATTAAAATGGCTGGGGCAAGGACATTACACAACTCAATTTACAGCCATTTTCAAATGAAGCAAAGGTATTTCGCACAGCTGTTGAGACATCTGCAAACAATTTAAGTATTATCTGTATTCCATGTCCTTCTCAGCCTGTCAATGTCAGGCAAGGAGAAATGAGGACTGACTGGGCCACTTAAATATCTAAAGGCAGATACCTAGACCAGCATTTAACAAGGCCCATCCCTTCTGCTGCAGCAAAATATGAATGATTTTTTTAGTACAGTAGTAAGGTGACCAACTTTTTTACAATGAAAAGGAGGACACAAATAAATTGAAGAAAAAATATCGTAAATAAAAGAAACATTTTATTCATTGCAACAATAATACAGACAACTTGCATGTGCAAAGTTTGCCAGCAGGTGTTTTGGCGCGCTCAGCAGCAATTCCTATTGGCTTTCGAAAGCCAATAGGGGGAGTAGCACAGCTCATGCAAAAGTTGAAAAAAAACCATCAAAAAAGGTCCCGGAACACCGTTCTGAGCGTTCTGTGAGAAAAAAAAAGAAGCCCTGCAGATTAGTCTTCAAATATCGAAAAGGAGGACATGTAGGAGGACACTTTTTGAGGGAGGACAGAACTCACAAAAGGAGGACTGTCCTCCCTAAAAGAGGACAGTTGGTCACCTTAACAGTAGAGGCCTTATGGCAACATCAGGAAATGAATAGATTTAGAACATAGAATCATGGGGCTGGTAGGGATCTCAGAGGTCTACTAGTCCAGCTCCTGCTCAAGGCAAGAGTTACATATTGTTGAGTCCTCAGCTTAATGGCAATAAATCACAGAGCATCTCGTAGTGTTAAGAAGCCTTTATTGTTGTTTCTTCAGCTCCGTTTCAGCTCTGAGGCACGCAGGCCTCTCTGCCTCTCTTAAGAATTCTTCCCCGGACCAAATGGCAACATTTGGCACGCTCTGCTCCTTGCGCATGCGCGCGAAGCCGGCGCCAGCCAGTCTGGTCCCGGGCAGCTTGCAACTGCCCGTTGCAGGCTCGGGACACAACACATATCATCCCAGTCAAATGGTTGTCCAGTCTATATTTGGAAACCTTTAATGATGGAGCACCCACAACTTTTGAAGGCAAGTCATTCCCTTGGTTGACTGCACTCACCATTAGGAGATTTCTCCTTAGTTCTAGGTTGTATCTTTTCTTTGACAAGCTTCCATCCATTACTTCTGAAATAACGCATACTGGCATAGAAGTTTAAAATCAAGCATGGTGAGCAAATATTCTTGAACATAGATGATTATTATGATGGCATTCTGAAACCAGAATGTATATTTTCTTACAATCTGACCTCTAAAAGTCAAGGCTGTGTTATTTCTCATAGCAAGGTAGATCTTTCTGTCATCCACCGGTGGATAAAATTGGGCACACAAGGCCACAAGCTAATGATACCATTGTTTGGAAAGAGTTGAATTAAAGTTTGAGACCAATTTTTTTTTTAACCCACCATTGAAAAGCTGGATTTTTGTATCCGTAAGGTGACCAACTTTTTTACAATGAAAAGGAGGACACAAATAAATTGAAAAAAAAATATTGCAAATAAAAGAAACATTTTATTCATTGCAACAATAATACAGAATATACTATACTATGATAAATGCATAATAAAAAATATTTGTAACAATAACATTTTATATTGTAATTATGCTTACATGCTGTGCCCCCACCCGCAGCTGCCCCACCAGCACTGCTGCCCCACCGTTTAGAGCGGGCCCCACAGCTCCCAAAGCACCATCTGCGCTGGCTCCGGCCTTGGTGGGCAGCCTGTTGTCAACACACCCCACCTGCAGCCACCCTGCCAGCACCAGCACCCACCCTGCGCAACCCCATGTAGAGCAGGCCCCGCGGCTCCCTCAGCACGGAGGGCAGCCGGCCACCGCCGCCCCTCACACCCCCAACTGCAGCAGCCCCGCTGCCCCTGCCTCTTGTGCCCGCAGCCATTATTGCCTAGCAGGGCCGAAGATCAAGAGAAAGTTACCGTGGCGTCGCCACTCCAGTCTCCTCCAGGTATCTTCGGGACTAACTAGGAGATGGTGTAGTTGGGTAGCAGGGAGGGGTGCAAAGTTCCTGCCAATTCGCCTTCACTGCAGACAACTTACATGTGCAAAGTTTGCCAGCCGGGTGTTTTGGCACGCTCAGCAGCAATTCCTATTGGCTTTCAAAAGCCAATAGGAATAGCACAGCTCATGCAAAAGCTGAAAAAAAACCATCAAAAAAAGATGCCGGAACACCATTCTGAGCGTTCTATGAGAAAAAAAAAGCCCTGCAGATTAGTCTTCAAATATCGAAAAGGAGGACATGTAGGAGGACACTTTTCGAGGGAGGACAGAACTCACAAAAGGAGGATTGTCCTCCCTAAAGGAGGATGGTTGGTCATCTATCCATCCTCTGCAAACAAGAGGCTTTGGTTTTAATTCTCTTCTTTTTAGGGTGTTGGAAACATAACCCAAAGATGCTTTTTAAAGAGGCAACTGGAATTTCATTGTTTTCCTAGAAGACGTTTAATTTCAAGAAGCAACTTTGATGAGAAGTGAAATGTCAAGGAAAAAACAAAGTCCAGTTGCTTTTTGGAAAAAAAATTTTTTGGGACAACCATGACCTGGATGACTGAGAATCTCCATATACACTTGAAACATAACCATCCATTGGGGGAGATAGTCAACATGAACAAGATGTCAGATGGAGAATTACAATAAAGCAGTGGTGGGATTCAGCCAGTTCGCACTGGTTCAGCAGAACCGGTAGCTAAATTTTGGTGAGTTTGGAGAACCGGCTGAATGCACATTGCTTCCAGAAGTCCTTTCTAGGCCTTAGAGGCCTAGAGGAGGCCTCCCAGGCCTAGAACAGCCCATCGGAAGTGCATGGATGCTACTTCTGGAAGTCCATTCTAGGCCTCAGAGGCCCAGATCTGCATCGACACAGAGAACCAGTTATTCAGGTATTTGAATCCCATCACTGCAATAAAGACTCCATCCCTTAAGGCAGGGATCTACAACCTTGGCCACTTTAAGGCTTATAGACTTCAACTCCCAGAATTCCCCAGCCAGCTGTGCTGCAGGTGGAATTAAGCATTAATTAATGTCCTGGCTGAGGAATTCTGGAACTTGAGGCCAAGGTTGGAGACTCCTGCCTTAACATATGCCCACCTTACTTTTTGCAAAAAAAAAACAACAACAACCCTTATAGAGCAGAATAACTTGTAAATATGCATAGCAATAAATCTCAAGGCTCTACAAATTAGGGCCAGATTATCAAACAGGTAAAGAGTCCTGCTCTATGTCTATGAGTCTATGAGTTTTGTAATGCAATATTGGAATATGTTGCTATTTTTTCCCATGATTTCTACAGTACATCACAGTTTTGAGGATGAAACTTGTGCTGAAGAAGTTAAAAAGAGGATACACTACTCTCAGTATCTGTTGATGCTCTTGATTTGTTAAATGGATTACTAAAAGCCTAAATGATTTTAAATTTGTGTGTGTGTATGTGTGTGTGTGTGTGTGTGTGTGTGTCTAGTCACATGTTTTTTGATCATCTGGTAAAATGTTTAGGAACATGTCCTTCTAGGAAGAAACATTCCTCCCCTGAGCTATGACCTTTCTTCCCTAAGGAATTTCACACAGTTGTTATCTAATTGTGTTTCTGGAAGGGGCTATCAAATCGATCAATTTCATTCATATTTCTTGCCATTTTACCTCAGGGAGGAATATTTCATGTTGCCTTAGCTGTTTCTTAAGGTGGAATGTTGTGACCATACAAAGTTTCCTCTGAGGACTTGGGCTTTTCCAGCCAAGGTTGTGAAGACATCTCCCAGAAGAAGCTTTGCTGACTTTGGAATTCCAAGAACTTCAATGTACTTTGAAGAAGACTGTCCTAATCTGGTCAAAATTGTCTAAACTTTTTTTTCCTGAGAAGTGTAAAATATTTTCCTAACCAAAAAGAGATTACTTTCTCAACCACCAGATGTCAGCTTTCGGCATGGGCGAAACAAAGAATGCTATTTGTTATGTAATAATTACTAGCGGTATTCTTCGGACAAAATGACAACCTGGATCTGCTGAAGAATCTGGAAGACCATTCTTGGATCACAATCTCAAACCCATCTAGGCACTATACTCTTATGTATTAATTGACATCAAGCATCTCTTGTATAGACATGAAACAATATGGATTTTGGAAATTATTGAATAATAAAGATACAGTACTTAATTGGATTTTTGCAAATCTATATGCATGTGGAAAGTAAAAGAGACGAGATAGAGGAAGAGGGAAAGGGAGGGAGGGAGGGAGAGAGAGAGAGAGAGAAAGAGAGACTTTGCCCTCCAATCAGACCAGACAATTTTGAAATATGGTATTCAAAGGTAACAATAATGTCTACTCAAAATCAAGCACAATTGACTTACTTACTTCATGAATACACCTATATGGTCTTTTGGGGAATACTTCCAAAGTGATGATGGTTGATTATGATTCCATGCAGCAAGTCATTGTCGGCTGTTAGCAACCTCAGAGATAGATTTTCTCCATAATGGTTTATGGTCCTTCAGTCATCACCACTGTAACTTAGTCCACTCCATCTTGCTGCTGGTCGTCCTTTTCTTCTCTTTCTTTTAAACAAATTTTATTGGTTTTTTAAGTTCTTAAAGCAACATATTCAGGACACACCATGGTATTGGGGTAATCAAACATCTTAAAACAAGACATATATACATAATATAATCAATACGTCAAATATTCCCTCTCTTTTTCCTTCAAATAGCATAGTATATTTAGAATATCCAATTCTAGCTTAAATTTATTCAACCTGAACCTGTTTTTAAGCTTCATCAATTTCTACCATAATCAAATTAACTTTAAATAAAAACATTTTCAATTCAAATATCCCTTCCACATATGTTCTACTTTCTTAATTTTATCAAAATCTTATTGTTTCTTCTTCCATTACTCTCCCTTATTTAGAGTAAAATATTAATCTATCCTGTACCTATCAAATCTATCAATTGATCTATCTCTTCAAGCTAAAAAAAATAATATCATACCTTAAATCATGTCATTCTATTAAACAAAATTCAAATCTCCAATTAATTATCATGACTAATAACGTCCATATCATCAGAAAATCATATCATCTTATTAAATTTCAATTAACTATTAGTTCACTTCAAATCTGAAACATCTCTTCAATTTTCATCATTTCATTACATCATAATTTTAGATATAAAATTAGAAATAAACCTAACATTCTAAAAGGAACATTCCTAATATTCTAAATTGTCTTTAATCCCTTATATAGAAAGATATCTCGTTTTTAAACAAAAATATTAATCTATCCTAGACATATCTAAATGTATGTATTTATCAAACTATTCTATAGATATCTAATTCTTCACTTAATCAATCTCTTTGAATTAACAAATTAATATCAAACTTTAAATCATTTCAATCCGTTAAGTAAAGTTTAAATTTCACATGTTATAGGACAAACAAGTTGTCTTATTTAATTAACATTCAATTAATTATGATTCACTCCAACTCTAAGACATCTTTTTACTTCAAACTCAGAATCTCAGTCCTTACATCAGTCCATAATTCTAGGTTGCCTTTAATCCAATTGAAGAAATTTTAAATTTCATTTTTCAATCTTATTCTAGCTTTCCTCTTTTGCTAGGTAGGTTTCCATAACAGGGCTTCACTTGATTCGATACCGACCATCTTGATCTCTGATTTAATCCTCTGTTTCTCTTGTCCATAAAGCCTTGTTGCTTCAGAAGTCCAAAGTTCAGTCTTTGCTTTTCCTGGTCTTGCTTGTAAGGCAAAATAACATTCTCCTTATCCTCAGTTAAAACCTCTTCTTGTATAATCTGTTTTGTAGAGTAGTCAAGTGTAGTCGGGGAGTCAGTTTTAAGTTTTAAAGTAGACATTCTGGCTCTTAGTTCTATAGTAGCCTCTTTTATTGTAGTACATATTTCTTCTTTAGACTCATAGATCTTTTCCAGTATAAGTTTACAGTTTAAGTATGATTGGGGCTTCTCCATTTTAGCAATAGTTGAAGAAGAGTCCTTTTCCTTTTTAGTGAAGGTTACAGTTGAACATTATCCACCCCCACAGATCTCACAGCTAGATCAAATTATCTTTTTTCTTAAAAAACAGTTTGAAGGCCAAAGCTCTCTCATCTCCAAATAAACAACAATCCAATATTAACTTTTGACCAGTAGGTGTCCTCAGTGAGCTAAAAAAACTTTTTCAAACGCCAGTTTTTTTCCTTTTCTCTATCTTTTAAAGGGAGAATAGAAAAAGAAATACTCTGCCGATATAATACCGCTCCAAAAAACACAAAAAACAGTTTTTCTACAGCACAATGTAAGTAGGAATAGAGTATAGTCTTTAAATGGATATTTATTTGTTTTTTCTGTCCTTTTTGTAAAACGCGTTTGTTCCCATGATTATTAAAGCCGGGGAAATGATTGCACAAACAGCTTCTACAGGCAAAAACAGCAGGGGTATGGAGAGGAACAAAAGGGATCTCACTCGGATCATCCGCAGTGGGTCATTAACGCTTAGATGACGATGTGACTTTCGGCTGCTGCAGCAGGGTGATCAGCCATCTTACAGGCCAATCTTTGCTCCGTCGGCCCTAAGGAGAAGCTGGAGATTCGGGGGAAGCTGCCGCCCTTCCCTATCTACCAGTCGGCTTCCTCCTCGGTGGTTGCCCCTCCAGGGCGAGTTTCAACCCCCTAGGGGTTCTACCGGCGAAGAAAACTCCAGACAGCCTGGAGAGAAGTTTCCAAGCACGACCGGCGTCGCCGTGTTCCGGAACCGGAAGTCCAATCAGACCAGACAATTTTGAAATATGGTGTTCAAAGGTAACAATAATGTCTACTCAAAGTCAAGCACAATTGACTTACTTACTTCATGAATACACCCATATGGTCTTTTTAGGAATACTTTCAAAGTGATGATGGTTGATTATGATTCCATGCAGCAAGTCATTGTCAGCTGTTAGCAACCTCAGAGATAGATTTTCTCCATAATGGTTTATGGTCCTTCAGTCATCACCACTGTAACTTAGTCCACTCCATCTTGTTGCTGGTCGTCCTTTTCTTCTCTTTAATTCCATCTTTCCCAACATCAGAGCTTTCTCCAGAGAGTAGGTCTTCTCATAACATGTCCAAAGAGCCGTGCTGGTGTAGTGGTTAGAAAGCCATATTGCAGGCTGATTCTGCTGACTGCCGACTGCCAGCAGTTCAGCAGTTCAATTCTGAACGGCTCAAGGTTAACTCAGTCTTCTATCCTTCTGAGGTTGGAAAATGAGGACCCAGATTGTTGGGGGCAATAGGCTGACTCTGTAAACTGCTTAGAGAGGGCTGTAAAGCACTGTGAAGCAGTATATAAGTCTAAGTGCCATTGCTATTGCTATATGTAGGACAATCAGAGCCTGGTCATTTGTGCCTCAAGTGGGGTGATTTGTTTGATGATTCTTTTCTCCATGGTATTCTCCAAAGTGAAATCTTTTCCATACTCCCGATCTGACATACAGCCCTGTTGTTTGCCCCTGTTGAAGGAAAAATCTTCATCAGGGTCCAATCCAAGCTGGGAATAAACAACATGGAGCCTGCTTTAGAAAGAAGGTTGTAGTTTATCAAAGAGGAAAGCCAGACAGAAAAATGGCTCTGGAAAAACTGACCACATGTAGTAGGGAGTGGTGGGTTTTTATACCTTCTTGGGCTTTTGTTTGGAGTTGTTCCTGTGGCATGAACTTTGACCTGAGTCTGAATGTGCCCTTTTTGTATTCTGATGGTGGTGTCCCAAAGGTCATATCCTGTTTCCCTGGGGCTGTGGCTGATGACTGTTGGATTTCTTTTTGGTGTGATGGATTGTTGATTCTAGGGATCTTTCTTTCTAATCCCAGCTTCTTGATTCCAATTTTTCTGACAAGATTATCACATCTACATTTCTGCAGACCTGGTTTCTGTTTGGGGCAGAGAAACTTGGGGTGAGATGGGGGGTTCTGCCTGTAAGATCCTTTGGGGAAATATAATATTCTGCCTTTTAATATTCCCAAAAATATTTATTTCTCGGGGGGGGGGCTGACTTCCCACACCCCAATTCTTCCCTCCAAATACTCATTGGACCTGATGTTATTTAGTTTCTGATCCTCACTCCTTTTGCATATACTGAACTCATTTTTACATTAAATCAGCCTATGTAGTAAGTTTAGTTTCCAGAACAAAAAGCTAATTGGAACCCTTCACTGGAGTCTAGAGAATAAAATTTACATCCAGTGCAAAGCTATATAGAAGCAGCCATCTTTTTTACGTTATACAGGAGAGCCTTCTGTATTATCTAGACTGGCCAGCTTTCATTCAAAAAAAAATTGTGGCAAAAATATAATTTATGGTGGCCCAACTGAGCTATCCAAATGGGAAGTGAGAAGCTTGTCCTTCTTGATTTGCTTTCTGCTTCAAATCACCCTTTGCTATACTTGTGGTGGGAAATAGAGTGGAGGACCTAGAGAAGCCATGTAATTTCAGGGCTGTTCTAGGCTCTCATCTTTGTGTCTAGTTGCTGGAAGAAAAGCTATCCTTTTGTTTCTCTTTAATTACCAGAGTAGCATAATTAACCTCAAACAATCCAAGGGGTGTCCTACTTTCTACTGAACACTGATTGGATTTTTATGTCACGTTAGCTTGGCCCTTCTCCTGCTTAAGCACATTTTGCAAAAATGGCCAATATATATGGAAGAATAAATTTGGAACAAAATGAATTTGAAACATTTTGTTGCCTCTTCAGAAGTAGAAGAAGGGGAAAGATATGCATTGTGTTCTAAGGACTACCTGACACCTAAACTATGCAAAAAATAGAAGATTTTTTTTGGGGGGGGGGAAGCGAGGAAGAATCTAAATTGTTCAAGCTGGCTTCAAAAAAATATCTTTTTTTTTTTTTTTTGCTTTAAGGTCGCTTATGTTATTTTCCATGAATTGTTTCATCTATTTAAAGGGTCTTAGACTGAAAAATGGGGGAGAAAAGAATTTGTTTGGGGTTTCAATTTTTCCTCTCTAGAAATATCAGCGAGAATATTTTATTCCAAGCTCTAAAACTTAATATGGCAATTTTGACTTCAGAGGTTTTTGAGGATAGTAACTGATCCAGTATCTGGTGGAATTTCATTCAAGGGTTTTATAGCTCTTTCATAGGTGCCCAGGTACCCATAAACTAAAATTGAACCAGGATACATCTGTCAGGAAATACAAAAAACTAACAGTATGCCACTGATAATGTATCGGTTCCATTTTCGCCCTCAGCATTCCCAGTTGATGATTTCTTCTTGGCATTTGGTTCCAAAGATGTCCAGAGGAATTCTAAATAACCTTCATATATCACACCTCTACAAGTTAATGCTTAATTCTACCTGCATTATTGTCAAGCTTCCCTTGGCTGAAACTGCAGACGTTATGCATACCATGATTCAGCTATAAGACTCACTGATAAAGAAGTTTATTGAAAGAAATTGCTGAGAGTACAGAGAAGAGCAACAAAGATGATTAGGGGACTGGAGGCTAAAACATATAAGGATCGGTTGCTGGAATTGGGTATGTTTAGTTTAATGAAGAGAAGGATGAGGGGGGACATGATAGCAATGTTCCAATATCTCAGGGGCTGCCCCAAAGAAGAGGTAGTCAAGCTATTCTCCAAAGCACCTGAAGGCAGGACAAGAAGCAATGGATGGAAACTAATCAAGGAGAGAAGCAACCTAGAACTAAGGAGAAACTTCCTGACAGTTAGAACAATTAACCAATGGAACCACCTGCCTCCAGAAGTGGTGAATGCTCCAACACTGGAAGTTTTTAAGAAGAGACTCGTAGCCATTTGTCCGAAATGGTATAGGGTTTCCTGCCTAAGCAGGGTGGACTAGATGACCTCCAAGGTCCCTTCCAACTTTATTATTATTATTATGATCATCGCACAGTCAGCCAGATGTTCAGACTGGATTTGGCATGTATCTACCTATCGAGTCCTCACCAAGGACCTGGTTGTTGTTGTGTTGTTGTTGTTGTTGTTATTATTATTATATAGGAAAGCTATTAAGAAGGAATTCCAGTGACTGCCAAGTATAAAATCCAAGCCCTACTTATAATAGAATATCAGAGTTGAAAGGGACCTTGGAGGTCTTCTAGTCCATCCCCCTGCTCAAGCAGGAAACTCTATACCATTTCAGAGAAACGGTTGTCCAATCTCTTCTTTAAAACTTCCAGTGCTGGTGCACCCCCAATTCTGAAGGCAAGTCATTCCATTGAATAACTGTTCTAACTATCAGGAAATTTCTCCTTAGTTCTAGGTTGCTTCTCTCTTTGATTAGTTTGCATCCATTGCTTCTTGTTCTGCCTTCAAGTGCTTTGGAGAATACGTTACTCCCTCTTCTTTGTAGCAGACACTCAAATATTGGAACACTGCTATCATGTCCCCCCTTGTCCTTCTCTTCATTAAACTAGACATACCTGATTCCAGCCACTGTTCTTTATATGTTTTAGCCTCCAGTCCCCTGATCATCTTTGTTGCTCATCTCTGCACTCTTTCTAGAGTCTCAATGTCTTTTTTATATCGTGGTGACCAAAACTGGATGCAGTATTCCAAGTGTGATCTTACCAAGGTGTTATAAAGTGGTATTAACCCTTTACGTGATCTTGATTCTGTTCCTCTGTTAATGCAGCCTAAAACTGTGTTGGTGTTTTTGGCAGCTGCAGCACCCTGTTGGCCCATTCTTAAATGATTATCTAGTGCAGCGGTTCTCAACCTATGGGTCGCGACCCCATTTGGGGTCGATCGACCTCTTTTCGGGGGTCGCCAAAGGCGGCGACCCGCCATTTTGTCCCCTCCGGGGGCGCGCTGCGCCTCCGGGGTGGCGGTGCCGCGCACGCGCGCCGCGCGTGGGGGTGGCGGCACGCCTCCGGGGGCAGCACCGCGCATGCGCGCCACGCATGGGGGCGGCGGCGCGCCTCCGGGGGTGGCGCCACGCATGCGCGCCGCACGCGAAGGCCCCGCCCCCATGCGCGCTGCACGTGGGGGGGCGCCCCCATGCGCGCCGCGCCGCGCATGCGCATAAGGTTTGTGTGACGGGGTCGCCGTCACACAAACCTTGAGAACCGCTGATCTAGTAGGACTCCAAGATCCCTTTATAAGAAAATCAAGATTTATCTTGCATGTCTTTTTCCTGTGAGTACAAAGCAAGAGATGCGAAGACTCACACATTTCAACAGAAATGATTTTTTGTGATGGACTGATCTGGTTTCATGCTTTTCTCTTCCAACCTTGCCAAAGTAGTTCTGTCAGTTCCACTAGGTGGACCAGATCCTGGATCCAACTCCATAGGAAGGCTAAAACTATTTTATTGAGACTGGGTATATAGGTAGTCCTCAACATATGACCACAATTGAGTTCAAAAATTTTGTTGCTAAGCGAAACAATTGTTACATGAGTTGTTCAATAAATCATGGCAGTTTTTTAGTTATTAACATGGTTGTTAAGTGAATCTGGCTTATCCATTGTCGTTGCTTATCAGAAGGTCACAAAAGGGGATCACCTGATTCCGGGACACTGCGATCGTCATAAATAGAAATCTGTTGCCAAGCATCTGAATTTTGTTCACATGGCCATGGGGATGCTGCAACGGTCTGAAGTGTGAAAATGATGCTAAGTCACTTTTTTCGGTGCCATTGTAAATTTGAAGGGTCATTAAGTGATCTGTTGTAAGTTGAGGACTATTTTTAATAAGGAAACTTGCAAATCTGATTGCACTGTTTCTCTTCTATCTCTTCTTATACCCCAATGAATTAGGGGGGTATTTGCCTAAGTTGCTTCCAAATATTATCTCACGCTGGACTCTTTTTTCAGCTCTTATTTTGCCTAGGACAGGGGTAAGCAACCTTGGCTCTTTTATGACTCGTGGACTTCACCTCCCAGAATTCCTGAGCCAGCACAGCTCAGCTTGAAAACTCTCCCTTTCCCCTCAGCATGGCTGGCTCAGGAATTCTGGGAGTTGAAGTCCACAAGTCATAAAAGAGGCAAGGTGGCCTACCCCTGGCCTAGGTCATGATTCTTGCCTATTTCTGAGAAGATTATCTTCCGTGCTCTCTCCGAATTCAGAAAAGAATCCCCAAAGGTGTGAGAGATAAATCTGACCCAGGTTACATTCCTAAAAGGTCTTGATACTAATCAACTATGGGTAGAAGCTGGTGTGCAGGCAAAATCAGTTCCAGCACTAGGTTTTGGATCTGGGACCTGTTTCCAGAGTGATGATGGAATTACGCAGTCTGGTGATGGATTGTGCAGATAGGAAAAAAAAAACCACCTCATTTTGCATGTTATTTGGATCTGGACTCTATTTAGCACCAAAGCTAATGTCTGTTACAATTCTCAAAGCTGTACCCAAAAGGTTTCTTCCTTTTTGAAACAAGTT
The DNA here is from genome assembly GCF_016545835.1 of Crotalus tigris. Classification (NCBI taxonomy): domain Eukaryota; kingdom Metazoa; phylum Chordata; class Lepidosauria; order Squamata; family Viperidae; genus Crotalus; species Crotalus tigris. Next base: position 1,226,846 of record NW_024096964.1, read on the forward strand.
GTCCAGTGAATAATTTATTGATATCCTTTGGCACTCGATCCTATTAGACCTGCCAAGCCTGCATTAAAACTCACATTATTCTACCCATTGTGAGTTAAATCATTCATCTTAAATTTCATGTGAATTACTAAGGAGCAAGTGACCTTTGAATGCTTTCTAGAATAAACAGAACTCTTTCAGGAGTTCAGAGCTTAATGATTCACGAAGCAGAAACAAATGCTGATTTGCTCAAGTCAGGAGCTAATTAAGTTGGCTCACCATTACTGGCTTAATACACGGCTACTAATCCTGTTGCATCTCTCTCTGTATGTTTACTCAATTTACTATTCTAAGTGGGATTTCAGCATGCTAATAATAATAATAATAATAATAATAATAATATTAATAGACCAAACTAGCCTACAAGAAAGACCAAATGAAGATAAAAAAGAGACCTGGCAAGGCAAAATATTATATGGACGGTGCATTAAAAAAAACTAGCGGGAAAACAGGTTTGCAATGGTTAAGAGCAGGAAGGTTGAAGAAAGGGACAGAGGAACTAGTTCTGCACACGACCAAGCCTTATGAACAAATGCTTACAAAGCAGAACTGAGAAGACAGCAGAATAACAGAAAAACAGAGTTGGAAGGGACCTTGGAGGTCTTCTAGTCCAACCCCCTGCTCCAGCAGGAAACTCTAGTCCAGGCATATCAAACTCATGATGTCATGTGACATCACGCAACGTAGCATGATTTTTCCCCCATTGCCGGCAATGGGGTGGGCGCAGTTTCAGTGTGTGACGCATCTGGCCTTCGGGCCAACAGTTTGACATGCCTGCTCTAGTCCATACCATTTCAAACAAATAGTTGTCTAGTCTTTTCTTAAAAGCCTCTAGTGATGGAGCACCCACAATTTCTAGAGGCAAGCCATTCCACTGATTAATTGGTCTCATTGTCAGGAAATGTCTCCTTAGTTCTAGGTTGCTTCTCTCCTTGATTAGTTTCCATTCATTGCTTCTTGTCCTGCCTTCAGGCGCTTTGGAGAATAGGTTTGACCCTTCTTCAGCAATGGACAGCAAAGGTCGCCTCTGCTATAGAAGATGAAGAATCCTAGTGCAAGAAGATTGTGCAGACTGACTACAAACAACAGTATGACCAAAATAGCAACAATGGTGCACTGAAAGATCTGGAAGAAATACCATTTGCCTGCCAGATGGAGCTGATAAGACCGTAAAACAGATAAAGTACCGTATTTTCTGGCGTATAAGGCGACCCGGCGTATAAGACAACCCCCGACTTCGGTGCCGAGTTGAATGATTGGAAAGTCATCTTATAAGCCGGAAACTACCGTAATTTCCGGCGTATAAGACGACTCGGTGTACAAGACGACCCCCGACTTCAGCGCCCATTTCAATGCTTTAGAAAGTCGTCTTATACATCGGAAAGTACAGTACTAGAAAAGGAAGAAGCTAAAATTCTCTGGGACTTTACAACTCAAACAAACAGGCACCTAACACCCCTGATTTAACAACTGTCAATAAGAAAGATGAAAAAAATCTGGATACTGGACATGGCACTATCTGGAGACAGCAGAACAGAAAAGAAAGAACTGGAGAAAAATCACAAAATACAAAGACCTGCAAATAGAAGTACAACAGCTGTGGCAAAAGAAAGCAAAAATAGTACCAGGAGTAATAATAGCCTTGAGTGTAAATCCCAAAATATTGGGAGCCTCACTTGAAGACCTGAAGTCTGAACTCCTCTTAGATAACCTAGTAAGAACTCTCAGTTGAATCCAAGCAACTTTGTCCAGTAGGTACCTTGAAAGAAGGAACTGGGTTATCCTGAACAGGATACCAATTCTGGTTTTTGTAGATGTGATAAGGTCAGAGAAATAACTATGTTTAGTTGCCCTCATTTCGATGAGGCAATTCTTAAGAAAGGCTCTTGCCCATGTTTGATCTTAATTTTCCTCCAGTTAATGTGGAATAATGAACAATCACTAGAATAATGATGTGTCTGCATAATTACTGGAATAGTGCTGTGTTAGTAGTATGTGACTAACCCCAGGGTAGGCAACCTCGGCTCTTTTATGACTCATGGACTTCAACTCCCAGAATTCCTGAGCCAGCATTCCTGGCTCAGGAATTCTGGGAGTTGAAGTCCATGAGTCATAAAAGAGCTGAGGTTGCCTACCCCTGGACTAACCTAATGCGCATTGCACTTGGTTACAATGTATGTAGCAAACTCTCCATTGTATACCCGTGAGAAATGAACCTAATGTATTACAATGTGTATTTCAATGTGTATTCCTTTGTTTCTGAGAAAAAAAGGAAAGTATAAAACTGAAGTCTGAACCCGCCCTTGGGGTTCAGAATTGCTTGTTGCTATTGCTTCTGAACCTGCACAATAAATCTCTCTGCTAAAACCCTCTGGAATTCGTAAGAGTCCTTTCGTTTTCCACAAGACAGTAGCAATCTTAGAGCCTCTTATGTCATTTTATCATCCAGAGGGACCCTCAGGAACCATGTAGACAGAGACTCCATGTAGGCACAATCTGATCCAAAGTTACTCTCTCATTTTGTTGCATTGTGTATCACAGCCTGAGGAACAACCTTTAGAAAATAAGAACATGACCTTGATAGACCTATAAGGAGTCTGATGACTAGGCAAAAGCAGCTGCACCACTTTTAATAGAATTTTTTATTAAAAATTGTGATTGTAATAGTAACATCTAAAACAAATTAAACTTAAAGAGACAAAAGAGGATAGAGAGAAGGTGCAAAAAGTGATTGAAAAAATTACAAAAACAGTTTCTGTCAAGTTCTCATATTTGTGAATTGCTCAAGTTTAATTTTCTGTTTTCTCATTTTGATGTGTTTATCAGACTTGTTTTGTTATGTCTGGCAATTACTCACTAAAATTCCTATTATACAAAATATGTTCTCCTAACATATACATTTCAGTGTGTTAACTTTATTTACATAGAGCCTTTTTTTGCAAACAATTTTCCATAATGTAATGCATTCCGTACATTATTTCTGTACATGTACATATACGCACAGGCATATTTTGGACATTTTTCTCCAATCTACTCTTTTTTTATTGCCAGGCCAGCTTTGCAAAACTAGGAAAACTGATCATTATATTTTGCTTTGTCTGGCAGTTTGAAAACATGACATTTGATGTATTCATATCCAAATGTAAAACAATTCTCCTCTTTGCTATGGTGCCAGAAGGAATCTGCTGGCAAAATGCTGAAAGATATATCAGTAAACATTTGCTTGAAGTTCCTGGTTACATTTGTGAAAAGGATGAAAAAGATGAGAGAGTGATTATTCTCTATAATATCAGAATTGCTTTTTCGTTTTGGTGTCTATGTCTCCAAGGATACTTTAAAAAAATCAGAACAGCCCCAGGAAGTTATAAAGTCCATGTAAAGTACATCAGTAAACAGAGTAGTAACTCCGTATAGGTAGTCCTTGCCTTACAATAATTCATTTAGTGACCGTTCAAAATTACAACGGCATTGAAAAAAGTGACTTATGACCATTTTTCACACTTACGACCATTGCAGCATCCACATGGTCACGTGATCAAAATTTGCATGCTCAGCAACTAGCTCATATTTATGACGGTTGCAGTGTCCAGGGGTCATGTGATCATTTTTTGGGACCTTCTGACACGCAAAGTCAATGAAGAAGCCAGATTCACGCAACACTTGTGTTACTTAACAATTGCAGTGATTCACTTAATAACTATAATAAAGGTAGTAAAATGGGGCAAAACTCAATAACGGTCTTTCTTAGCAATAGAAATTTGGGGTTCAACTGTGATGGTATGACTTTATAAAGTTTTGTTTTCCCATCCAGCTGGAAGCCCAGAATATCAGCTGCAGTAGAAAAATAAGAAATGATTGTAATGGTGACTTTAGGTAACATAACTGCAGAAGCTTTTCAATAATCTGTATAAACTGCTCCCCATCTTCTTTAAAATTGCCTATGCTTTGGATTGAGGAATGGGTTTTTGTCTGCAAACAGGGAGAGAAGGAAGATTATCTGTCTCTTTTACCACAGAAGAAATGTGGAAAATAAAAATAAGAACAATTTCTTGTGGGGTGACATTTCAGGTTTTCTCACTGTCTTTATTAATCCCCATTGCAATTGTCTACCAATATCTTCCATTACCAAATCATCCAACATTTATGTTTAGTTTTGCTAACCCCAAAGTCAATATTTACATATTGTAAAAGTTTATTGTCTTGTTTCGTAATTCATTCGCAATTTCCATGATCATGTGCTCTTCTCAAGAGATGACAATGAACTTTTACAATGCGCAAATATTGACTTTGGTTTGACCTTTCTGTTGACCTTCCTCTTTCTCTCTTGATTTATTTTCTGATCTTCTCATAGTGCTCTCAAGGCTACTGGCAACTCATAATTGTCATCCAAGCTGACACCAGCTAGAGCATAGAACAGAGAAGCAGTGCAAGTTCGGAAGATGTGGAGAGACCTGGCACACAGAATGACCAAGAATTGGACATGAATGGATAACATCACCATCACCACCACCACCACCATCACCACCACCACCACCACCACCACCACCACCATCATTCAAAAGGCCCAGCAAAAAAAGAAGGTGATCATTCCTTTCATAAAAGTAGAAGGAATGGAAGCTAAGTGGAGCCAAGCAGTTATCTTTTTCGACTTGGGAGCAATAAGGATATTATTCTTTTTTGCATGCCTTAATAATGAGCCTTTAAAGATTTAGATAACCTTTATTGTTACTTTTTCCTGTGGGCACAATAGCACACCTTAAAAATGAAATTTAGTTGCTTCCTCTCAAAGTGTGCACATACATAACACACATTTAAAACATACTATATACAACATATGCATAGGCCAGGGGTAGGCAACCTTGGCTCTTTTATGATTCGTGGACTTCAACTCCCAGAATTCCTGAGCCAGCATGGCTCAGCTTGGAAACTCTCCCTTTCCCCTCAGCATGGCTGGCTCAGGAATTCTGGGAGTTGAAGTCCACGAGTCATAAAAGAGCCAAGGTTGCCTACCTCTGGCCTAAGCCTAGGCCGCTTTATGACTTGTGGACTTCAACTCCCAGAATTCCTGAGCCAGCCATGCTGAGGGGAAAGAGAGAGGTTTCCAAGCTGAGCCATGCTGGCTCAGGAATTCTGGGAGTTGAAGTCCATGAGTCATAAAAGAGCCAACGTTGCCTACCCCTGGTATAGGCCTACACCCTTACATATAAGTAACATATGCAGTAAATAATCACTGTAAAGAGAGACTATCTTTAATTCTTTCAGCTGCTTCTTCAGCTCCAAATGCCCAAAACAAGCTGGTTCTGACAAAAGAGGTTTCTGTTTTTGCTACTTCATTTTCAGGCTGTTTGAGAATTCCTTCCCAGTTCTTCATGTGGTACAGATAGTTGCCAACTGACAACCATTTGTTTAGTGAACGTTCAAAGTTACAGCAGCACTGGAAAAAGTGGGACTTATGGCCATTTTTCACACTTGCAACCACTGCAGCATCCTCAGTGTTGAGTCCTCGAGTCAACGGTGAATGAATAGAGCACATTCTGTAATTCGAACAGCCTTTTATTTCAGTAGTTCTCTCTCCGACACAGCTCTGAGGCTCGCAGGCCTCTCTGTCTCCTTTAATAGAATCCCCGGGCAAAAAGGTAACATTCTGGCGCGCTTCCGTGCCTCGCGCATGCTTTCAAAGCCGGTGCCACTCAGTCTGGTCCCGGGCAGCTTGCAACTGCCCGGGACCATTGCAACATCCCGAGCCTGCCTTTGCAGGCTCAGGACACAACACTCAGGGTCACGTGATTAGAATTCAGAGGCTTGGCAACTGACTCATATTTATGACGGTTGCAGCATCCCGGGGTGACGTGATTCCCCTTTTGCGAACTTCTGACAAACAAAGTCAATGGGGAAGCCGGATTTACCTAATGACTGTGTTACTAACTTAACAACTGCCATGATTCACTTAATAACTGTGGCAAGAAAGGTCGTAAAATGGGGCAAAACTTAGTTAACAACTGTCTTGCTTAGCCAGGGAAATTTGGGGCTCAGTTATGTCCTATGTGTCCTTTTTGTCAAAGACTACCTGTATTGTAGCAATTAATCCTGTACCCCACCTCTATTTATAATTTCAACAGATCTATAAAATCTTCATTGTCGTCTAAGACACTATGATGTTTAAGGCAATGACTTAGGTGGAGCCCCTTTACTTTTATGCATGGAAATATCTCATGTAATCTCAGAATTCAGAATAGCAGAATTGGAAGGTACCTTGGAGATGTTCTAGTCCAGGGGTAGGCAACCTTGGCTCTTTTATGACTCATGGACTTCAACTCCCAGAATTCCTGAGCCAGCTGCTGGTTCAGGAATTCTGGGAGTTGAAGTCCATGAGTCATAAAAGAGCCAAAGTTGCTTACCACTAAAATCTAGTCCCACCCCCTGCTCAAGCAGGAGACCCTATACCCTATACCCTATAGCTGTCCAGTCTCTTCTTAAAAGCCTCAGTGATGGAGTAGCCACAAATTCTGAAGACAAGTCATTCCACTGGTTAATTGTCTATGTCTATGGCTAAAATGTTTATGAACATAAGGGCCAATTCTAACAACTCCAGAATTTGAAAAAAAAATGATGCTGTTTGTTTATTCTATGATCAGGTTGTTCCTTTCTCTCAAAAGGTGCTTTAATAATTCATACCCACTCAACTGAAGATTATAAGAACAAGTTAGAATTCAGACTCTGAGGTAACAGCAAATGCAAGCTTTGCAAATCAATTACCAAAGTGTGGGGGGGGGAACAAAAAAAGAACAACCAAATAACTGTATAATAGTTTATTTTGAAAAACAAAATGAAGTTAAATGTCTATGGAGATTCTCAGTCATCCAGGTCACGGTTGTCCCAAAGGTGATTTTTCAAGAGGCAACTGGACTTTCTTGTTTTTTTCCTTGATAATGTTTCATTTCTCATCAGTCAGAACTGAAGAAGCTTCTTGGATGAGAAGCAAAATGTCTTCAAGGAAAAACAAAGAAAGACCAGTTGCCTTTTGAAAAAGCACCTTTGGGACAAAATAAAGTTAAGTTACTTTGATTCCCTCTGGAAGGAATTTTAAAAGAATCGTTTTGTTTGTGCCATACTTAATGAATTTTTGTCCGCCAAAATGGCCCATCTTTCATCTTCATTTTATTATCTTTGTGATCGCTGAGAAAACTTCCTTATAGCTCAGTGAGAGAAAAGCCTTGAAAATAATCACACATTTTCCAGGTATGTAGATTTGTTCACCAATGCAATTAAGGTGCAGGTTCCTACTGTTGCCATAGATCTTATTATTTCTGTGAAACAATTTAAGCACAGTGAAAATAAGGTCAGAATTCATTGTGAGGTTGTATTTTTGTAGTAGGAGTATTGCAATCACTAGCAAGAGATATGTTTGCTATTTGGAATCTAATCCTTAGCATCTGGGGAAATTTACACTTCAACCTTCAAATGTGTTAGGAAAAAAATGATTTCATGTTTAGTTAGCTCAGTTTTCACATAGGCTAAGGCTGAATGATACTGTGGGAAGTCAGCCCCCCCAGAAGGAAATATTAAAGAGGCAGAAAAGCATGCCCAGATTTTCCTAATAGCCCCAAGTCTCCCTCCCCCAAGGAGAAACCAGCTCTGTAGAAATGCAGATGTAAACCATTCAGAAAGGTTGAAACTAGAAAATTAAGAAGACAAAGACCTAAAATCTACATGCCCCACCCAAAGTCTAAGACAGGACATAATAGGATTAACTCACAGATGCCAAAGGGCACACTCAGACTCAGGTCAAAGTTCATGCCACAGGAACAACTCCAAACAAAATGCTCCAGAGATATAAAAACCCACTCCCTACATGTGCTCACTCTCTTTTTTTCTGCCAGAGTCATCTTTCTGTCTGGCTCTCCTCTTCAATAAACTGCAACCTTCTTTGTAAAGCATGTTGTTTATTTCTTGGACTGAACCATGATGAAGACTTTTTCTTCAACAATTACTTTAACCTTGAAATCTGTTAGGAAAAAAATGATTTCATGTTTAGTTAGCTCAGTTTATACACAGGCTACCGCTGAATGATACTAAAAGCATTAAGAATTTGTCAGAATCCGTGCAATTTAAAACTTCATTATTGATATCTATTACACCTATCTATAATTCAAATGGCTTTGGATTTAGTTCAATAGAAGTACTCCCTTCACTTGTCACATTAGTGCCTTGTTGACCTTCATAGATTCCTTTAATGAGTAGTATTATGTATGTACGGTATAATGTGTGCATTATTACAACAATGGACGTCCAGTGTCTTCACTGTTAAACCTCTGGGCTTCCAGAGTGGTATTGCAAAACCATCTCTGTGTCTACAGATGATCTGCACAACAGCAGATCTTCAAATTTGAAGACTACCGTATATAATGGTCTGAAGTGTGATTGTTTGTTTGTGTGTGTGTGTGCGTGTGTGTGAGGGAGAGAAGGAGAGAGAAAGGGAGGAAGACAGAGATCAGGAGGAGTAACAGAGGGAGGGAGGGGGAACAGGAGGGAGAAAGAGGGAAGGAGAGGAAGAAAGAAATAGAGGGAGGGAACGAGTGGAATGAGAGAGAAAAAGAGAGGGAGGGAGAGAGAAAGATAGTAAGGGTGGGAGAGAGGGGGGATAGAGAGGAAGGGACAGAGGAAGAGAGAGACGGAGGAAGAAAGGAAAAGTGGGAATGAGAGAGACAGAGAGAGAGAATGAGGGAGGGAGGAAGATAGCAAGGGCAGGAGAGAGGGGGAGGAAGAGAGAAGAAGGGACAGGAAGAGAGAAACAGAGGGAAGGAGGGAGAAAGGGATGAAGGGAGGAAGGGAGGGAGGAAGAAGGAGGGAGGGAAACGGGGGGGGGGGGGAGAGAGATCTTAGTGGGTGGGAGACCAGCAGGATATTCTACAGCTGAAACTAGAGTAAGTTTTTTTTAAAAAAAAAAATCCCAACAAAAGGCATATAATTTTCTGCCCAGAAAACTCTTCATTTTATTGTTTATTTCACAAACGTTCAGTATACAGCTGCCCATCCATCAGAAGCAATTCTAGCTAGCAAACAAAAGGAGAAGACAATGCAGCAAAAGACCCTTCAAAAGAATAAACAATGTCGAGGCCCTGATAATATTAGCATTTATCTACCAACACCTTGTCCCAGCTTTGTCAACATCTTGGCCCCAGAGCCTGGGGGGAAAAGCCAGGTTTCCTTCACTTTCCTGAAGGCCAACATTGTTCAGATATTACCTATTATTATAGTTCTTATTTGCAATATTTTGGGGTGGTGTGTTGCAGATCACTTACCACAGTATTGTCAGTTTTCTGAATTTTAGGACTCCTGTTGTTACTCGTATTACCTCTTGTATGCTACAACGAATCCTTTTTCAGCCACCAATGTGGCTGGCTATGAATGTGGAGAAACTGTGAGGAAACAGGATTTGTTCTGTTCAGCTGTCCAGTGGCGAAAGTAGAAGAGTATCGGGACTTTCCCATAGACCAAGGGTCCCAAACCCCCGGTCTGTGGACCAGTACTGGGCCACGGCATGCCAGCAACCGGTCTGCACAAACAAGCAAAGCCTCATCCGTGGGATGCAGGCAGCACAGAAAACTACACACTCCCTGGTCCGCGGAAAAACCTCTCTCCATGGAACCGGTCCCTGGTGCCCAAAAAGTTGGGGACCTCTACTCTAGACAGGGCAGTAAATCGCAGCGCAAGGGTGTTATTCCTCAGCTCCTCCAATCCTCTCTCTCTTCAATTGGGCTTCTTTCAAGTTCCCTCAAGGTTTGCCCTCAGGCATTTTGGCATGGAATTGGAGACACAGATGATGTTATTTCTGGTAGCTCTTAATCAACTTTTGCTAATTAGGAGCTAATGAACTTTATAATTTGTTTATAGATGAGAGATGAGGTATGGAAGAAGAGGTCTTTTGTTGAAATGTCAAAGAAAGTAATAAGTTGCTAAAATTGTACTTGTCTTGACAAGGAGGTTAGTAATTATTTTATATATCTTTTTCTTCTTTCTCCCCCCCCCCCCCCCGAATGCTTCTGAAGTAGCAACAGGATTCTGGGTGCCTTTCATCCATTTCAGTTGATTCACCAACTGTCCCTATTCTTTCAGAAGAAAGACTTTAATAGGAGACTACTGTAGAAGATTTCATGGGAATCTTCAAACTGGCAGCCCAAAATTTCTTCAGAATGGTAGCTCAGCAGTTTCTGGCTCTCGGCTGTGAACAGTGAATATTACATCATGGACTTTCAGCAGAAAGATCACTAAATGACTGAAACATTTTTTTTACAATGTTTAAAATATAAGCAAACAAGATGAGCTTGATGAGCTTAATACCCTTAGATGAGCTCAATACTTTTGATACTTGATACCTCCCGGCCTCCTGCCCTGGGAAGGCCCTATGCCAGAGGTAGGCAACCTTGGCTCTTTTATGACTCGTGGACTTCAACTCCCAGAATTCCTGAGCCAGCATGGCTCAGCTTGGAAACCTCTTCCTTTCCCCTCAGCATGGCTGGCTCAGGAATTCTGGGAGTTGAAGTCCATGAGTCATAAAAGAGCCAAGGTTGCCTACCCCTGGCCTAAGCCAAACCACCTCATGGCCAGAAGGTTGTTTGCCTCCACAATATCCCCAGAAAAGCTTCATCATCCAGAGGCTGTCTTTTCCAAAGGATCTTGTATAATTCGTTGAAAATTCTCTCACACCTCAGAGCAGAAGGGACAAATTTTTTTCCAATGAAAATAGCAGGCCCTAGTTCTAAATGCAGATCTCAGACTGACATTTCGGCTGGCCAATTCTTGTCCTCTGTTGGACCTTGAAAACTCAAGAGCCTGGCAGAGGCAACCATCTGAATTCAAGATCTCTGCTCACACAAAGAGAAGTCCGTAGCCTAAATAAAGCTCAAGCCTAGTGATAAGGTGACCAACATTTTTACAATGAAAAGGAGGACACAAATAAATTGAAGAAAAAAATACCATAAATAAAAGAAATATTTTATTCATTGCAACAATAACAGAGAAAACTTGCATGTGCAAAGTTTGCCAGCCGGGTGTTTTGGCGTGCTCAGCAGCAATTCCTATTGGCTTTTGAAAGCCAATAGTGGGAGTAGCACAGCTCATGCAAAAGTTGAAAAAAAACTATCAAAAAAAGGTGCCAGAACGCCGTTCTGAGCGTTCTATGAGAAAAAAAAGCCCTGCAGATTATTCTTCAAATATCGAAAAGGAGGACATGTAGGAGGACACTTTTCAAGGGAGGACAGAACTCACAAAAGGAGGACAGTTGGCCACCTTACTAGTGAACAAGCGCCAGCAGTCCAAAAGTGCTTTTTCAAGAGACAACTGGATTTCCTTGTTTTTCTTTGAAAACGTTTTGCTTCTCATCCAAGAAGCTTCTTCAGCTCTGACTGGATGGTGAGGAATGGAAGGATTTATACTCCTTGCAGACAGATGGTCATTTGCCTTCTTTTAGACCTGGAATTAAGGAGAAACTTCCTAACAGTGAGAACAATTAACAAGTGGAACAGCTTGGCTCCAGAAGTTGTGGGTGCTTCATCACTGAGGATTTTAAGAAGAGACTGGACAGCCATCTGAAATGGTATAGGGTCTCCTGCTGGAGCAGGGGATTGGACTAGAACAGACATGTCTAACTCGTGACGTCACGTGTGACGTATTGGAGCTTTCCCCCCATTGCCTGCAGTGGGGTGGGCGCGGTTTCATGGTGACGCATCCGGCCCATGGGCCGGCAGTTTGACACCCCTGGACTAGAAGATCTTCAAGGTCCCTTCCAGTTCTATTCTGATTCACTAAAACAGGAGCATTTCTCATTGTACTGAAATGTTTTGTTTCCTTGTTATTAACCTGGTAGTATTGATTGGGTATTTTTATCTCTGCCAAACCAGCTTTTGTACATTGCATTTTAATAGTTTACTAACAATCATACTGAGCAAAGTACCGTGTGATTATTACCTTCTCTAATATAGAGTCCTTAAAAGGAAACACACAATCTGTTCCTCTTCATAATGGTCATAAACATTTATGGGAGGTTTGTGTTCAAAGTCTGCCCAAACAGAATTAAGTCTATCTTTATTCTCACAATGTGTAGTCCTAAGGGATGGTTCATAATTATTGTATAGTTGCCCCTCACCCAACTGATCAGTTCAGTTGCTCCATAATTGTTCACTGAGCACAGAGATTCAAACAACATCTGAGTGTATTCCAGATGTTGTAAGGAATGCTTTTACATTCTGTTAAAATCTATCCCTTTTCTCTAGCACCGCGCTTCTCAACTTCAGCACTTTAAGATATGTGGACTTCAGCTCCCAGAATTGGAGAGGCTGGGGAATTCTGGGAAATGAAGTCCACACATCTTAAAATGGCTGAGGTTGAAAAACACTGTTCTAGCACAGAGGTCCCCAACCTTTTGGGCACCAAGGACCGGTTCTGTGGAGAAAGGTTTTTCCATGGACTGGAGAGTGCGTGGTTTTGTGTGTTGCCTGCATCCCACGGATGGGGCTTTGCTTATTTGTGCGGACCAGTTGCTGGCATGCCACGGACCGGGACCAGTCCACAGACTGGGTGTTGGGGACCCGTTCTAGCACATCCAAATTCTCTATTCAAAGTTAGCATCCATGTAAGATTTCAAGCCTTGTAGATTCTAAGAAGCGCAATTAAGCACTACAGGAATTCTTGATTTATGACCACAGTTGTTAAGTGAGTCATGTCTGATTTTAATTTTTTTTTTTGCTATGATTGTTAAGCAAATCACTAAGGTCTTTAAGTTAATCATGCAGTTGTTAAGCAAATCTGGTTTCCCACATTGACTTTGCTTGTTGGAAGGTAGCTGGGACAGTCACCAATGATGGTCATGTGACTCTGGGACTTTGCAACTGTTGTAAATACATGCTAGTTGTCAAGCACCCAAATCGTGATTACGTCACTACAGGATGCTGTAATGTCAGTTTTTTCCAGCAACTTCATAACTTTGAACGGCTGCTAAACAAATGGTTATAAGCAGTGCTTTTTTTGTAAAAAAAAAAAAAAAGGTGCTGGAACTCACACACATCATACAACCTGTCTTACCTACCCTACAAGGTTCCATCCAAAAAAGGTGCTGAAACTCTGTTCTGGACGTTCTATGACAAAAAAAGCCCTAGTTATAAGTCAAGAATTACCTATATTCTATGCAGTTTAGTTAGGGAAAGTTCACTCTGTTTGAGAGCTCACTTCCAGATAAAAGTGTACATAAAATTCCAGTCATAAAATTCAATCCCACTGGGAATAAACACAACGGAGCACAATTAAAGCTTCTTTCTTTGTAGGACTGCTTTATTGAGCTGGCTTAATGTCATCATTAACCAGAGAAATTCTCCTTCTTTTCTGCTAGTTCTGCTGCTTTTTGGTGCATGAGAAGTTGCTTTATAAATTATTTCACAGGAAAAGACAATTGTAGGCTGTTTCATAGGTGGAGAATATGCCAGTTGCCAAGTATCCGAATTTTGACCATGTAATCATGGGGATGGTGCAACGGTCGTAAGTTTGAAAAACGACCTCAAGTCACATTTTTCAGTGCCATCATAACTTTGAATGGTCACTGAATGCATAGTTGTGAGACAAAGGACTACCTGTACTTCAAAAGCCCAAAGAGTCATGATTTTTCAAAAGTGAGCATAGTTCTTCTTTAGTGAGTGTTGAGTTGATTTGACACATTCCCGAAGACTTTTAAAATCTTGCTTCTTGGTTGGGAAAGCTATTGACTTCTAGTTACAAAGCAGGACGTAAGCAAAACCAGAGGAATAGTGTTATTCAAGGAGAATGGTCAGCATAGAACCAGGTAACCTAGATAATTCATCTGGTTCCTGGAGATGCCAAGAATTCACAACATGGACAGAATTCAAAGCCGGTTGGAGGGATAATAAATAGGCAAAGATTTCTTCTTCTTCTTCTTCTTCTTCTTCTTCTTCTTCTTCTTCTTCTTCTTCTTCTTCTTCTTCTTCTTCTTCTTCTTCTTCTTCTTCTTCTTCTTCTTCTTCTCCTCCTTCTCCTTCTTCTCCTTCTCCTTCTCCTTCTTCTTCTTCTCCTTCTTCTTCCCCTTCCCCTCCTCCTCCTCCTCCTCCTCCCCTCCCCCTTCTCCTTCTTCTCCCTCCTTCCTTCCCCATCCCTCTCCTTCTCCTTTCCTCCCCATCCCTCTTCTTCTCCTTCCCTCTCCCTCCTTCTCCCTCTCCCTCTCATCTTTCTTCTTCTTCTGCCAGAATTAAGCCACCTTCTTGGCTTTGTTGTTGGCCAAAAACAAGTCATTATCGGTACATATTACTGGTAGTAGCCAACATATTGGCAGATGAGCTGGGCTCTGTGTCACTCCACATTCACACAGTGTGTTGTTATCTGCTAAGTCTCCACTTGAGCATATCGGTTTTACATTTATCTTACAGATATCTTGCTGCAGTATAACCTTTATTAAATAAAAATATAACATTAATCCTAAATCTATCCTGCAAAGGAAGGAAACTTGCCACCAGTCTTAAAATAAGGTCAACTGGGAGCCCAATTAGTTGCTGTGAATGAAACCGGCGTGTCTTTGTGTCAAGCAGCAAAATGGAGTTAGAAGGAATTGTCAGATTAAGTACAGTATCATTGGGTCTGAAGTCATCTAAAAACAAAGCTCAGTCAGACCACATTGGTACACGGATGGCAGCCAGATTGCAAACATCGAAAAAGATCCTGGAAGAAAGACAAAGAATCAGGCATGGTTGTTGTTTTTTAAAAAACAAAACAAAACAAAAACCCTCATGAATTAATCTGAAAATATTTTCAGGTATAATATAATAAAGTTGGAAGGGACCTTGGAGGTCATCTAGTCCAACCCCCTGCTCAGGCAGAAAAGTTTCTCAGCTTCCCATAATAATTCTGCTTCTATGAATGATTGATAAGAGAATATAGTGCTATTCAGAAATGTGGAATTGGCTTTACGGGAGTGTTTATATGAAAACCCGACTTTCATATGTGCATTGCCATATGGTAGGGGCGGCATGGTGGCTGAGTGGTTAAGACATTGGGAATGTCAGCTGGATAGCCCAGGTTCAAAGCCCAAATGTTGCACGGCGGGTTCAACTCCCATCCTCACCAGTGCCTGCCAACCTAGCATTTCAAAAGCATGCAAATGCAAGCAGATAAATAGGTACCACTTCGTGGGAAGGTAACAATATTCTGTGACATCGTGCTGGCCATGATTGCAAAAATGGGCTTCGGACAACACTGGCTGAAAGACCCTTGAAACAGGGAGGAGCACTTCCCCTTATAATCGGCAATGACTAGCGGTGTAAAATCCGCAGGGATTCCTTTACCTTTTACCTTATTGTCACAGAATTATTGGATCTGCAAGCCTATGTGGAGGGATGGGAAAATCATACTGAATTATTGTATATGAGAGATTTGCAAGACTAGCCACACGCACGTATCCACGCAAAAGCCAGAATCTATTTCACATTGATGACAGCAGTCCCCCTGAGAGACGCAGAATGAAATGCATGCCGTAAGACAGTGGTGGAATTCAGCCTGTTCGCACCACTTTGGCAGAACCGGTAGCTAATTTTTTGTTGCCCAGGCCCAGAATAGACTTCCGGAAGCAGCATCCACGCAGAGAACCGGTTGTTCACATATTTCCCACCGGTTGTTCACATATTTCCCACCACAGCCGTAAGAGTTTAAATAACATTAAATAAAAATAAACTGAGAATGTAAACACGGCAGGAAAAAAAAAGTCTCAGGGGCTTTCAGGCAGATGATAGCCATTAAAAGTGTTTTATGATTATTCTAGCTTTTTTCTGCTTAATGGATTTTATCTCTTAGAGAAAAACCACGAGGAAGGATGAGCAGGAAAACAAAGGTGATTTACAAATGGGAGATTAATTTGCCAGGACCTCTTGTAAAACTTCTGCAAATGAATCAGGGCTGTTGTGACCTACTTTTTTTTTTTTTTTTTTACCCAGAATACCTGAATACCTCTGTTTCTGTCATCACCTTCATATATATATATATATATCCAATCTGTTTTATTACTTGTGATAGCAGCTCCACAGAATCAACTTGACAACTAAATAATTCTGACAGTATAGTGTCATAGCAAGATTTGGGAACTTGCCATTATATTTTGCAAACAAACCCTACCTGTGGCTTTTAGGGACACAGTTATTTTATAATTCACTTCAGCTATTTTTATCATCAGCTGTTATTCTACAGTTTTACCTACAATAGTGGCCAAAATTGAGGAAACCTTTGGGGAAAAGTAGAAATGCCATCTTTGGTTAAGTTTCCACCCATTTTTCTTCTAATTCCTTTATAACTGTAGCCTTATTCACTTAATAATACTATTTTGCATTGCTTTCTGGGCAACCAGTCAACTCTTTGCACCATTACTCTAATTTTATTATGTTTTACAAGCTCACTAAATGAAAGAACACCAAAAAACCCAACCAACTTGATAGCCATCACATAACACAGTGACAAATGTCCTCCTCTCAGCTTCAATATGTGACATCAATAACTGAATCCTACTGTGAACCAATTGGCTCATTGGCAAAACAAGATGACACCTGATTGGCTCTCCAAACACTCACGCTCATTGGCTACAATCAGATGAAGGAAAGCTATCTGATATCAACCTAAGCAAGTTGTGCTTCCTTTTTCTGGTTATTTGGCTATAGCTTTTCATAGAATACAGTACAGATAATTGAACAAAGTTTGTTGCATTACATTCCTGATTAAATTATCTTTCCATTGATATATAATTTTATGGTACTACTCCAAAGAAAAGTGGTGTTATTAGCTATCAAACCTCAAAAATACACTTTTCCCAAAAGGTTTCCACAATTTTGGCCACTACTGTAAATTCTATAAATCTCTCCTATATTCACTGTCATCTTTAAAACCTCAAACTCATAATTTTAGTGGTATTGGTATTATGATTTTAGAGTTTGTGCTCATGGTATAAATTTTAGTGAATTTGTACAGGATATAAATAGACTACAACTACAATGGGGCTTTAAAATTTTATTCTCGGATGTTGTGTTATGTTTTGTTATGTTGTGGATGACAGGCCCTACAACTAAAACATTTTTTTGTCTCTCATTTCCAGGGCTTACTTTTTCTGAAGAAAAAAAAAGGGTAAGAAAATGATAAGGAAGGAAAACACGACAAGATATATTTGCCCTGAATGAAATAACTGGCTTTTTTTTATTTTTACACTGAGATATAAATCTTTTGGGAATATTCAAGGTAAACATTGTTTGGCATTGGTTAATAATTTATTATTCGAGTTAGACTGTTAATCACTGCCCTATGGGAATCGGCAAGCCACTGTCAAAAGTAGAAAATATAGCCTATTTTTAAATGTAGTGCTGGCTAATATTTAAACAAGACTTTTTTTCTGGGTTCATAGAACATAGAAAATTGAATGACAGAGCTGGGAGGGTCCTCAGAGATCTTCTAGTCCAATTCCTTGTTCCATACAGGAGACTTTAGGTACCCCCAGTGAAATGGTCATCCAATCTATTTTTTGAAAACCTCCAGCAATGGGCCACCCACAACTTTCAGATGCAAGCTGTTCCATTGATTAGTTGTTCTCACTTTCAGAAAATTTCTCCTTGTCCTCATCTCTAGTGCTTTGGAGAATAAGTCATTCCCCATTCTTTGTGATGGCCCCTCAAGTACTGGAAAACAATTATCATGTCCCCCCTAATTCTTCTCTTTGATAGGCTAGACCAGGGGTCCCCAACTTGTGCGCCACGGCAACTACCAGTCTGTTGCCTATTCGCAACTGGGCCACATGAGTGGCTGGCTGGTGCTCTCGGCCTCACTCACTCAAGCAACGCGTGCGTCTGCCTCTCCCACAAACTCATCACCTCTCCCCCCCCTCTCCAGGCCACTAACCCAGAAAAGTTGGGGAATTCTGGGATAGACATGCTAAAGATCTGCCTTGTTTTCGTTCTCTTGTCAAGACAGCAAAAACTGTACTAACAAGAAAACAAAGGTGTGGGTTTAGGGCAGGGGTAGGCAACCTTGGCTCTTTTTGACTCGTGGACTTCAACTCCCAGAATTCCTCAGCCAGCCATGCTGAGGGGAAAGAGAGAAGTTTCCAAGCTGAGCCATGCTGGCTCAGGAATTCTGGGAGTTGAAGTCCACGAGTCATAAAAGTGTCAAGGTTGCCTCCTCCTGGTTTAGGGACTATAGTTTCTTCTAAAAACGTGATGTCAGAATACAGTCAGTATATTATAATAAATGTCTAAGTATACTGCATGACAGGCAGTCCTTGACTTCTTTCATTCATTTAATGACCGTTTGAGTTAAAACACCACTGGAAAAAAAGTGACTTACAACCAGGCCTCACTCTTATGACCATCACAGCATCCCCATCATGTCATGTAATCAAATTTTGGGCACTTGGCAACTGGCATGTATTTAAGATAGCTGCAGCAGGCTGAAATCATATGACCGCCATTTGCAATCTTGGCTCTTTTATGACTCGTGGACTTCATCTCCCAGAATTCCTGAGCCAGCATAGCTCAGCTTGGAAACTTTCCCTTTCCCCTCAGCATGGCTGGCTCAGGAATTCTTGGAGTTGAAGTCCACGAGTCATAAAAGAGCCAAGGTTGCCTACCCCTGCCCTAGTCAGCTTCCACCAAGCAAAGTCAATGAGAGACATATTAGCATATCAACAGCACCGTTCCCTTAACAACTGCAGTGATTTGTTTACCAACAAATTGGGCACAACTCAATTAACTGTCTTGCTTATTCTGATCCCAGTTGTGATCATAGGTTGAGGACTACTTATATGTCCTGTTTGTGCAGGATTTCACTTTCAATAGCACCCTTTTATCAGAATATCCTTACATGTCAAAAACTTATTAGGCAGGGTTTTTATTTTCTCCCATGTACCAGAATTCTGAGTTTAGGGAGTTTCCGTTCTTAAAATGAAAACTCCCATCTTCTTACTTTCTGAGCAAAAGAAATGATTGTTCTTCTCCATAACCCACACATATCAATAGCCTCCTTAGGGCGCGTCATACTTGTTAGTTCTCTAATTGGATTGTTACAGATGATCAGTTTATCTCTTATGGTAATTCCTATGAAAACTGGTTCAAATAGCTTTGAATCTTCTTTCCCCCCACATGGGGCTCTCCTTGATTTTGCAGCCTTTCTCATTTTTCTTCCATCCTTCCAAATAAGAAGAGAAGATTGTTAAGTACTTAGCAAATCTTGATCTAGCTTTCCATGTCTAAGGAAATTAGGGACTGGTTAATTCATAACTAGAACAGCACCAGATCCTGGATTGCTATAAGGAGCCACCACAAAGAAGAAGCGGGCGGGGGGGCTGTCATCCTATTCTCCAAAGCATTCAAAGGCAGGACAAGAAGCAATGGATGGAAACAAATCAAGGAGAGAAGCAACCTAAAACAGGTAGAACAATTAATCAGTGGAACTAAGGAGAAATTTCATGACAGTGAGAACAATCAATTAGTGGAACAACCTGCCTCCAGAAGTTGTGGGTGCTCCAACACTGGAAGTTTTTAAGAAGAGATTGGACAACCATTTGTCTGAAATGATTATAAACTCCTGCTTGAGCAGAGGGTTAGACTAGAAGACCTCCAAGGTCCCTTCCAACTCTGTTATTTTGCTAGTTTAGACAGGGAAATCCAAACCAACCAACCCATTCCGAATAGTGAAAATGAGTCACCCTTTCCATATTCTTGCTAATGGAGCATGTCCATGACATCATCCCTCAGGAGAAACTTTATTTTTATCCCAGAATTTAATAGGGGAAATATTTTTATTTTATGCACCTTTTGGCAAAATGCATCTTTTGGCGTGGAATGATATACTGTACCACATTTGGATTTTGACACTTCATTCACAGACCTTTTTTTTTATTTCCCAGGAACAGAATTTTTGCTTACAGCCAAGGACAGGAAGCAAAAAAAGAAAAAGAAAAAAAGAAAAATAACACTTCAGTTTTATCTATTAAAATCGAATAGACAGGAAAACGCTTTTAAAAAGTTGGCACTGGTTTATTCAGCATGCGGTTGAATTGAACTAATGAGGAAATGTGTCTGTTATCAAATATGCTGTGATGATGTTCCCTGCAAAGCCTTGATGTGGAAGAAGATAACATGTTGAATAAACCCAACCTTCTCCTCAGTTACATTAAAAACAGGCAAGTTTCTAGTTCAGTGGTGGCGAACCTATGGCATGGGTGCCAGAGGCGGCACTCAGAGCCCTTTCTGTGGTCACACACGCCGTCGCCCCAGCCCCGCCACCACTGTGGCCCCCTCACCAGCAGCCCCCCTGGAGGAGAGTTGCCCCGGGCGCAGCCTGTGCAGAGCAGCGCAGCCAAGGACATGGCAGCCAGGCAGCGGGAATAAGACTCCGCCCTCGTGCCCCATTGCATACAGATGATGCTGCAGGGCGCAGACAGAGGGCGTGGTCACCATGACGCTGCTGAGCTGCCTGGGCAATCTGCTGTGGCGGGCCGTGGAGGTGGTGGGTGGCCCTGTGGGCAGGAGATGCGGGGACGGAGCAGGGGCGAGGCGGTTTTTGGGCACTTGGTCTCTAAAAGGTTCTCCATCACTGTTCTAGTTCATGTATGTAGCAAATAGTTCCTGGAGTCTTTCCAGCTCCCCACATTGTAGCAGCAATCTCTGTAATATTGTCTTCATGAGAAGAAAGTTGCACTTATTTTTAGATTGATGATACATGCTTTTATATTCAGCACGGTTATACTAAACTATCACTCATGCTGGCACACAAGACCCCAATGTATTCAATGAGCATAGCTTTTCACCTTCTCGGCAGCAGAAGTGCAAATCCCAAACCTCAAATGCTCAGATATGGATGTATTATTAGCATCACGGCTTGCCTTGCCCCTGACACCGATGGTCTATCTCACATAACATGGGCTTCTGAGTACGTGTAATGAAACACCCAAGAGTGATGATTTTAGTGCAAGAGGGAAGAGAAACTACAGTGCAGGAGTGTCTGGTCATAAAAATTCAAATTGATAATTGCAACAGTGCAACGGAAGATCCTACAAAACAGACAGAGCTTTGATCTGAACATCACAGTTGCTACCTTGAAGTTGTGGGTGCTCCAACCCTGGAGGTTTTTAAGAAGAGATTGGACATGGTATATGTTGCGTCCGTCGCGAAATGGCAAGACACGAGAAGCAGTTGTAGTACTCAGGAAACCTTTATTCTTCAGTTCAGCTTACAGTTAGTAGATGGCGGCAACGCCCAAAACTCTCGGCCTCTTTTATAGGCCTTTCCCGGGTCAATCTGCAACTTTTGGTGCGCCAGCACCCATGCATGCGCACGAGTACTGGTGACAGCCTGTCTGGTCCCGGGCAGCTTGCACCTGCCCGGGACCGTTTGCAATGCCCCGAGCCTGCTTGCACAGGCTCAGGACAGTATACGTTTTCCTTCCTGAGCAGGGGGTTGGACTAGAAGACCTCCAAGTTCCTTTCCAACTCTGTTATTCTGTTCTTTTCAACACCTTTATTTCCTATTTCCCCTGGACTTAATTACGCTTCCATTTCTTCTTCCCCCTTATTGGCCGTGAGTTCCCAGGTACGAGATCAAGGCCCCTCCAAGGAGATCTGGAGACATGGCTTGCTTCCGGAGCCAACCTCAAAACTTAATCTCAGTCATTTCTTTCTAAGTGCTATTATTAGGCTACAGAGCTCTGTGACAAATTCAGCAATGGCGTTCATTTTCTGTAAATAAACTTCAGGGCTTCAGAGCTCCTGCTGTTGTTCTAAAGAGCCTTGGCCTAAAATAGGATACTCAGAAAGAGTTCTAGAATTCTTGGCCAACTGGTGCTTTTCGGAAAAGGCTCCCAGAGAGATACTACTGAAATCCAGAAATGACATTTCTGCGGCAGGAGATGGAACAATAGTCTGGAGCCCGTATTAGAGGGAAAGCGATGTGGTTGCCTCACCTCATGTTAGCAGACAAGAATATAAATGCTGCCTTTGTCATGGAAGGATGCATGAAAGTGCAGATTGCCAGATATACCAACCCTGTTATTAACCACAATTAACATTACGTTTCAGTTTTAAGCCTGACAAATTCTCTCAGGTTTTGGCTGCACTTCCATCGCTGTCTCATTCAATGCGCTCCTTTCCTTGCTGACCTGGTTCTATTTTACGGCTTTTAGCTTTGGCAGTCTTTTATGGTTTTCGTTTTCGTGGTTCTGGGCAGTTTTAATTTTCCTAGGTACTCTATCTATCTCTCAGAGGTATTTGCGCACAATAGCAACAACAACAACAATGAAAAGAGAATCTTTTCATCACAATGTTAAATGGCCTTGGCATCAAAGGTTTGCCCATCTTTTTCGTAGGTGATTTTGCCATCAGTCTGTTTTACATATATTAAATATGTATTACAGGTAGTACTCAAGTTATGACCACAGTTGAGCCCAAAATGTCCATTACTAAGCGAGACGGTTGTTAAGTGAGTTTTGACCCATTTTACAACCTTTCTTGCCACAGTTGTTAAGAGAATCACTGCACTTGTTAACTTACTAACACGGTTGTAAACTGAATCTGGAATCCCCATTGACCATGCATGTCAGAAGGTCACAAAATGTGATCGCATGATCCCGGGACATTGCAACCATCATAAATATGAGCCAGTTGCCAAGCATACAAATTTTGATCACATGGACAGCCATTTGTTTGAAATGGTATAGGGTTTTCTGCCTGAGCAGAGGGTTGGACTAGATGACCTCCAAGGTCTCTTCCAACTTTATTATTATTACTATTACTATTATCATTATTATCATCATTATCATTATAACTGTAAAAGGCCCAGAAGCCTCCGATCACCTGCTAAATTGTCCCTTTAAACTGGATGTGACCTTCTGCTTCGTTTTTTTTTTTTTTTTTTGCTATTTATTGCAACATGTACTCTTCTGCTAAGTGTCTTATTGAAAAGAAAACTCTGCAGATATAACTCTGGTTGGGGCCAATTCAAAACCTTCCCTTCAGAAGCTTTGCACTCCACAAACATGTCTTTGGACTGTTCACACTTGTTCAAAAACAAAGTAATTTTGCTTTTCAAGAGCAGGAAAGCCAAAACCAATTTTGAGGGTCACAGATTCAGGTAACTCCCACAGATTGGAGGACCCAGCAATATTTTGGGCAGGAACATTTTTTAAATTTCTGCACTTGTACACTGCCTGCCTCATGCAGAGACTGCCTTCTTTAGCAACGGTTCTCAGTTATGGCAGTGATGAGAAAATAACTGCAATCAATCCTCACATTCACAACTTTTGCAGATCTGTAAAGCAAAGGAAATCTGAAGTGCACTTATAAGCACAGTTGCAGTTTCACTTAGAGACTGTTTCCATTGTAGTCACTAAACGAGGACTGCCTGTACATGTGACATTGGTCAGCTGTTTGAATGTATTTTGGGGAGAGGACAGCTGCGGTTTGGGTGGTAGCATTTTTTTCCGGCAGGATTTCTCATCTCCCAAAAAGGCACAATTTGCAGTAATGCATAAAAACCAATTCTGCAAGTGACTATTAACATAAACTTGACATCTGGGATCTGGTAGTTGTTTTTTTCTACAAACCAAAACACTCATCGAGACAAGTAACAACATTTACGTACAGCGTAAACCTAAGAGGTGGTGGTTGTTAGTTGCTTCCCTGCCAGTATTCTTCTGCACATCGTGGTTTAATTATGTCACTTCCTTTGTGTGGCCTATATATTTTTTCCCTTTGCATAAATTCTCACAGCAGCATCCCTGAGATTTGCATCTTGAAGTACCGAGAAAGCTGTAAAAGCACAATTAGCGAATTTTATGTAATAACTTTGTCATTTTTAATTAGAACAAAGTAAAATGATCGAGAGGAGTAAGGCAGGGCAAGGCACCACGGAATATTGCTGGGGAGGGGGGATTGGATTGAATGTAGAGCCCTTTGATCAGAGGTAGCAATCAGAATAATTTTAATGAACAACTGGAGAACTCATGGATGTGAGGGAGAATTGCATCCATGTTTCTAGCTCTATTATTAGTTGCATAACGGGCAGAAATTTAACAGGGGAATATGCCATAATAATCTGTTGCCATTTTTCCTTTGCAAATCTTAGAGAATAGAATAGAGCTGGAAGGGACCTCAGAGGTCTTCTAGTCCAGCTCCCTTCCCAAGCAGGAGAACCTATACCATCTCAGACAGGTGACTGTCTAATCTCTTCTTAAAAACCTGCAGTGATGCAGCACCCACGATTTCTGGAGGCAAGCTGTTCTACTGGTTAATTGTCCTCTCTGTTAGGAAGTTTCTCCTTAATTCCAGGTTGCTTCTCTCTTTGGTCAGTTTCCAACCATTGTTTCTGGTCCTGCCCTCTGGTACTTTGGAGAATAATTTGACCCTCTCTTCTTTGTGGCAGCCCCTCAAATACTGGAATACTGCTATCACGTCACCCGTTTCTTCTTTTCTTTAGACTAGCCAAACCCAAGTCCCGCAGCCGTTCTTCGTATGCTTTAGTCTCCAGGCCTTTGATCATCTTAGTTGCTCTTCTCTGAATTTTCTCCAAACTCTCAACATCTTTTTTGTGATATGGTGACCAAAATTGACTGCAGTATTCCAGGCGTGGTCTTACTCTAGGGCAGTGGTTCTCAACCTTTTTAGTGCCACGACCCCAACTGGTCGTAAGTCAAGGACTACTCAACCGGTCATAAGTCGAGGACTACTCAACTGGTGCAGCACCGTTTACAGAATGGGACTTTTGGCGGGCTCAGCAGGGCAGAGACAGCCTGGACAATTCCTATTGGCTTTTGAAAGCCAATAGAATTAGACTCTATTCAAGAGAGTCTATTCTATTGGCTTTCAAAAGCCAATAGAATAAAAGGGAGTAGCACAGCTAAGGAAAAGGGCAAAAAAAAAAAATGGCGGACTGCGTTGTTTGGTGACCCCCGTGAAATGGTCGTTCGACCCCAAATGGGGTCCCGACCCACAGGTTGAGAACTAGTGCTTTGTAAAGCGGTAATAATACTTCACGTGATCTTGATTCTATGCCTGTTTATACCACCCAGGATTGTATTAGCTTTTTTGGTTGCTGCTGCACACTGCTGGCTCATAATTCTGACAGAGAAAAAAAATTGTGGTCCCTTTATTTGTGATTGCATATTTTTTTTCTTGTCCCAAGCCCACCATGCGGGAAATAGTAACGGTTTCAACTGATTCAATGAACGAAATCAAGATTCATAGGGCTTCAGCTTCAGCACCATATTTTTGAAATATTGTATTATGCCAGTTTGGTCTAATGGTTAAGTCACCAACCAGACTAGGAACTGGAAGACTGTGAGTTCTAGTCCCGCTTTAGGCATGAAAACCGGTTGGGTGACTTTGGGCCAATCACCAGGAGAGAGTGAGTTTTAGTCCCGCCTTAGGCATGGAAGCCGGCTGGGTGACTTTGGGCCAATCACCAGGAGAAAGTGAGTTCTAGTCCCGCCTTAGGCATGAAAGCCGGCTGGGTGACTTTGGGCCAATCACCAGGAGACGGTGAGTTCTAATCCTGCCTTAGCCATGAGAACTAACTGGGAGACTTTGGGCTGGTCGCACTCTCTCAGTCCTCACAGGTTTCTTGTTGTTGGGGAAATAGGAGAAGGGAGAAATATCAGTTATGTTCACTGCCTTGAGTTATTTATAAAAATAATAAAGGTGGGATATAAATAAATAAGTAAAAATTCTACGATGCCTTAATTTTGCAACTCTTCCTTTTATACAATGGCTTTGGTTTTTCTCCAATGTGCTTGCTTTTGGTTGTTTCTTAGCTGTGATGGAAAAGTCTTCCTCGCATTCTTCCCTGCTTAGAAAATATCTAAGGCATAATAGATTATTAACAAGTTTCAACCATTATGTAAACTGTGTGTATCTTGGCACACCTAACTGTCTCAAGCCCAGATTTTTTAAAAAAAATCCTTTGCCAATAAACATACTTATTTGGTTAATCATTAAAGATTCTATATGTCAACCTTGTTTCTGGAAGATTAGGTTTGCAGTTGTGTTGCATTGCTCAGTAGGAGCTTGCACGTGTGAAACTAGGATAAAAGTAAAAACAAAAGAGGCTTTCACAGATTCATCTGAGCTTCAATTATCCTGAGTCAAACTCAGCCTTTCTTAGGGATTCAAAAAGAGTTTTTAAAGAACTTCTCAGCCTGGTGGAAAACAGGATTACGGACACCATTACTTGTAAGTCGGTTAGTGTCCTAAAGAGGAACGGGCCGCATACATTTCTGAAAACAAATGCTAGTCATATAAATAGGCAGCATTTACTCTGCCATTTCCCGAGGGAACAGGCTGAAAAGAAGAAGTTGAGGTGGAAAGGAAGGAAGGGATAGAAAAGAAAGAAAGAAAGAAAGAAAGAGGGAGGGAGGGAGGGAGGAAGGAAGGAAGGAAGGAAGGAAGGAAGGAAGGAAGGAAGGAAGGAAGGAAGGAGAAAAAGAACAAGAAAGTAGGTAGTAAGGGAGGGAGGGAAGGAAAGGAAGGAAGGAAAAGAAAGCAAGGGAGGGAAGGAAGGAAGGAAAAGAAAGGAAAAGGGAAAGGGAAAGAAAGAAGGAATGGAATGGAAGGAAGGAAGGAGAGGAAAAAGAAGAAAGAGAATGAGAAAGAGGAGGGGAGGGGAGGGAGGGAGGGAAGGAGGGAGGAAGGAACAGAAAGAGAGAAAGAAAATCAATCAATCAGTATTGAGCTTGGAAGGCTTCTAGTCCCACCCCATTCAAGCAGGAGACCCTACACCAGTGATGGCGAACCTTTTAGAGACCGAGTGCCCAAACTACAACTCAAAACCCACTTATGCATCGTTGGGTGCCGGGTGGGTGTGGCCATTGGCTGGGTGTGGCCCACTGAGTGGGCGTGACTGCGGTGGTAATGGCAGACTGGGTGGGACTAAAAAGTTCAATCAATCAATTCCAACTTTGCAAGATCTTTCCCCCCCCCCCCGCGAGAAGTTGAAATTAACTGATTGAACCTTTTTTTTTTTTTGCACATGGCGATGGAGGCCTAAAGCGAAAAGGTTTTATAAAATCCAGCTGAAGGCCTAGGACTGGGGCGATGGCGCATGTGCCCACAGAGAGGGCTCTGAGTGCCGCCTCTGGCACCCGTGCCATAGGTTTGCCACCACTGCCCTATAGCATTTCAGGCAGATGGCTGTCCAGTCTCTTCTTAAAAACCTCCAGTGATGAAGCGCCCACAACTTCTGAAGACAAGCTGTTCCACCGCTTAATTGTCCTCACTTTTAGGAAGTTTCAGGTTGCTTCTCTCATTGCTTAGTTTCCATTCATTTTTTCTTGTCTTGCCTTCTGGTGCTTTGGAAAATAAGTTGACCTCCCCCCTTCTTTGTGGCAGCCCCTCAAGAAGTGGAATACTGCTATCATGTCACCCAGCTTGTCTTCTGGGGTGTTGGCTATTCCTGCTAGCTTAGTGTCATCTGCAAATTTGATGAGTTCCCCTTCTATTCTCTCATCTAAGTCATTTATGAACATATTGAAGAGTACTGGGCCTAAGATGGAAATTTGTGGTAGCTCATTGCTTACTCTCTCCATGTAGATCAGCGGTTCTCAACCTATGGGTCGCGACCCCATTTGGGGTTGATCGACCTCTTTTGTGGGGTTGCCAAACGCGGCGATCCGCCATTTTGTCGCCTCCGGGGGCGCACCGCGCCTCCGGGGGGCGGTGCCGTGCACGTGCGCCGCGTGGGGGGCGGCGGCGCGCCTCCGGGGGGTGGCGCCACGCATGTGCGCCGCGCGTGGGGCAGCGGCGCGCCTCTGGGGGGCGGCGCCGCACATGCGTGCCGTGCATGGGGGGCGACGCCGTGCCTCTGGGGAGCGGCGCCGCGCGTGCGCGCCGTGTGCGGGGGCCCGCCCCCATGCACGCCGCGCGCGGGGGGCACCGCGCATGCGCACCGCGTGCGGGGGCCCCACCCCCATGCGCGCCGTGCCGCGCATGCACATAACGTTTGTGTGACGGGGGTCGCCGTCACACAAACGTTGAGAACCGCTGATGTAGATGTAGTACCATTAAGACCAACTCGTTGAGTATGGTTTGTTAGCCAGGTACAAATCCATCTGGTGGTGATGCTGTCTGTCCCATATTTTTCTAGTAGGTTGTGGTCTACTTTGTCAAATGCCTTGCTGAAGTTTAAATATACTGTGTCCACAGCATTTCGCTGGTCTACTAATTTAGTCACTTTGTCAAAGAATGAAATAAGATTGGTTTGGCATCTGTTTTTAAACAAATCTATGCTAACTTCTAGTTATAACTTTATAGGAAAGAAGAAAGGGAGGGAGGGAGGGAAAGAAAAGGGAAGGAAGGAAGGAAGGAAGGAAGGAAGGAAAAGAAAGAGAAGGGAGGAAGGAAGGAAAGAAAGAAAAGAAAGGGAAGGTAGGAAATAAAGAAAGAAGAAAAGAAAGAGAAGGAAGGAAGGGAGAGAAAGAAAGAGAAGGAAGGAAAAGAAGGAAAAAAAGAAGGAAGGAAGGAAGAGAAAGAAAGAAAAAAGAGAGAAAGAGAAAGAAAGAAAGAAAGAAAGAAAGAAAGAAAGAAGAAAAGAAAGAGAAGGAAGGAAGGGAGAACAAGAAAGAAAGAGAAGGAAGGAAGGAAAAGAAGGAAAAAAAGAAGGAAGGAAGGAAGGGAGAGAAAGAAAGAAAAAAGAGAGAAAAAGAAAGAAAGAAAGAAAGAAAGAAAGAAAGAAAGAAAGAAAGAAAGAAAGAAAGAAACCCTCCCTACTTAAGACTACCGCATTCACACAAGCAAGTCATCCCACTCGCAAAGCACGTGTGAATCCCACCGAGCCGGCCCTCCCGATTCCTCGCACGGTGGGTGCCGCGCGCATTCCTGCCGTAAACAAGCCGGTCCTCGGCGCGCGGGCCCGATGCAGCGCCGCTGCCTTCCCTACTAGCCCGGGCGGGCCGGTCCCTCGCTCGCCTCGCCCCTCCCCCGCCCCCCCGCCAGGCAGCCCCCCCCCGCCTGCGTGCCTGACGGTCCTCCTCGGTTCTCCCGAGCAGTCGGGGCGGCGGCAGAGGTGCCCACGCGACGCGCTGCCCGCCTTCTGCGCACTGCCTGTCCGCCTGGCTGCTTTTCGCTTGGTCGCTCGCTCGCTCGCTCGCCAGACGCTGCTGCTGCTGCTGCTGCTGCTGCTCCGCGCCAGGGGCCAGCCGGCTCCGGTCTTGTAGGAGAGCGAAGGAAGCGGCCGGGGCGCGGGTAGGGCTGCCCGACCGCCCGAGCGGGGCAGGTGAGTACGGCAAAGGCGGCGAAGCTGCGGGAAGGAGAGGCGAGGAGGACGCAGGCGCGCGCGCTGGGAGAAGGGGACTGTCGGGGGGCACCCGCCACCCTATCGGCAGTTCACGTGTAGGACGGAGGCGCCGCGGTGCTGTGGGCATCCCCTGCTTGGGCTGGAGAGGGGAAGGCGAGCCTGTCGGCGGGGGAGGGGGGACAAGCTACGACCCCCCCTCCTTTGCACGGGATGGCTTGTCTCCATTTTCAGGACGGGATTCTCCGGTTCACGCTCACTTGGGGATCGCTGCCTCCATCCAGACCGGAAAAGCGCGCCTGGTTAACGTGCAGCGGGATGTCGTGGGAATGGAACCGAATAGATAGCAAGGACTGGAGGGGAAGGGGGGGGGGTCCGGAAGGATTGACCCCTGGAGAACAATTCGTTAGTTGACCTGAGCTGCTGCCTACTGTTATGATTGTAAGAACAATCCACCGGGCTAATGTCTTAGTGCACCCCCATTCCCCAGGTTATAGCTTCAGGTTGGGGTGGGGGGTGTTAAGGTTCTGGGTGAGAGATGCTTGCTTGCCAGTGGCCGGCAGCCCTGTGTTGGGAGGGGCCCTACGCGTTGCTTCAGGACCCCTGGCTAGAAGAAGGCTTCACTTCAAGGTTGGTGGGCTTTGGGTAGCACATGTTGCCATTCGAAATACAACGAGGTTCAGAGAACCACAGAAGTCCCGTTGTCTCCCGGCACTTGACATCAGCGAAGATGCTTCATTTTGTGGGTGTAAGAGGAGGCTTTTGTGTACACTGAATTGTGGTCTCTTCTTTCCATAAACAGATTGTATCTCAGGCTTCCCCCCCCCCCTTCAAAACTGCAATAGATTCCTTATGCCTTTTCTGGAGGAGATGATTGGACAAGAATATCAAAGAAGAGACTATGATCAGGATAATTTTCATGAAAGAGATATAAATCTATGCCGGGTAGTTTTTCTCCCTTTTCTCCATGCCTTAGAGTACGCGGGGATAAATCAAGTTTATGTAATAGGAGTATTCATTCTGTTTGACTGTCTCACTCTATCGGTGGTGGGCGCAAAGGTGATAGCCAAACCATTCTCAAGATGTAACAATGGAGCCCAGGGGGGGTTGATTGGAGTTGGGTCACCAGTGTCTTTATGGATTCTTGTGGGTAGAAGAAGAAAGACTGGACAGCCATTTATTTGTGTGAAATGGTATAGGGTTTCCTGCCTGAGCAGGGGGTTGGACTAGATGACCTCCAAGATCCCATTTATTACTACTACTACTACTATTATCATTCATCGCACAGTCAGCCAGATGTTCAGACTGGATTTGGCATTTTGTCTACCTATCGAGTCCTTACCCAGGACCTGGGATAGGCAGATGTGGATGTTTGATGGTATTACAGGTATCGTCGCAGGATGGAAGCAGTTCCTAGTAAGGCCGCCTTTTGCAATTGACTAATAGCGAATTTGTCAATGCCAATGGTGTTCAAGTGGTGCTCCAGTTGTTTTGGGATTGCACCCAAGGAGCCTATGACTATTGGTACTACCCTTGCTTGCTTTTGCCACAGTCTTTCTATTTCTATTTGTAGGTCTTTGTATTTTGTTATCTTCTCCAGTTCTTTCTCTTCTATTCTGCTGTCTCCAGGCACTGCCACATCCACTATCCAGACTTTTTTGTCTTTCTTATCGACAATTGTTAAGTCTGGGGTGTTATGTTGCAGGTGCTTGTCTGTTTGAATTCTGAAGTCCCAGAGCAGTTTAATTTTATCATTTTCTATGACTTTCTCTATTTTATGATCCCACCAGTTTTTGCTTACAGGCAAATGATATTTTTTTGCAGATCTTCCAATGCACCATTGTTGCTACTTTGTCATGCCGCTGCTTGTAATCCGTTTGTGCAATCTTCTTGCAACAGCTTACCAAGTGGTCCACTGTTTCTTCAGCTTCTTTGCATAGGCGGCACTTACTGTCTGTTGCTGTCTTCTCAATTTTGACTTTATATGCATTTGTCCTTAAGGCTTGGTCTTGTGCAGCCAGAATTAGTCCCTCGGTCTCTTTCTTCAATTTTCCTGCTCTTAGCCATTGCCAGGTTTTATTATTATCTGCTTTCCCAGCTATTTTTTTCATGTATTGGCCATGTAGTGCTTTGTCTTCCCATGCCTCTATTCTGTTCTTCATTTGGTCTTTCTTGAAGGCCAGTTTGGTCTCTCCAGTAGTCAGTAAGCCTTCCTGATATACTAATTTCAGTGCATCTTCATCATTGTTCTTCTTCTTCTTCTTCTTATTATTATTATTATTGAAATTCTGATGTGACTTCATCTCATATTTGGGTTCCTCTGTTGGTTAATTAAATAGCACTAGCAAAAGAGATAGATGGAAGGTTTTTATTTTTCTGTGCAAGCCAAAGTTTTGGCGATTACTACAAGTTTACTAAGTATGTCCAATTTCTCCAGTATGGGGTGATTCAGCTCCCCTGTTATCATGTATCCCTATCATCCAGTAAAACTGAAATGTAGTAGGTTGAGGAAACATTAGCAACAGTTTGTGTATGAATGTGCACGTCAGATGCAATGGATCCTTCTGGAAAAGTTCAAGTCATAAGAGGTTCTCTTTTTTTTTTAACATATTAGAGCTGGGGATGAGGAACTCTTTCCTTTTTGCTTCACTAAAAGCTGCATTTCTAGCAAAAGAGAAAAAAAAACTTTAGATATTGTAGATCTGTGTTAATCTATTTTGGCATCCTTAAGATGTGTAGATGTCAACTCTCAGGCTGTCTGGGGAATTCTGGGAATTGAAGTCCATAATCTCGAAGGTGTCGAGGTTGAGAATACTAATTTATAGTATTATGCAAGACATGTGGTGGAGTTGTTGGACCAAGAGTTGGGAGGTCCTGATCCAAATTCCCTCTCTACTCTAGAGCAGTGGTTCTCAACCTTTTTAATGCCACGACCCCCAACCGGTCATAAGTCGAGGACTACTCAACCGGTCGTAAGTCGAGGACTACTCAACTGGTGCAGCACCGTTTGCAGAATGGGACTTTTGGCGGGCTCAGCAGGGCAGAGACAGCCCGGACAATTCCTATTGGCTTTTGAAAGCCAATAGAATTAGACTCTATTCAAAAGGGAGTAGCACAGCTAAGGAAAAAGGGGAAAAAAATGGCGGACTGCGTTGTTTGGCGACCCCCGTGAAATGGTTGTTCGACCCCAAATGGGGTCCTGACCCACAGGTTGAGAACCACTGCTCTAGAGGTTCACTCAGTAAATTTGGATCCATTGGGATCCAAAGTTAGGAAGAGAACTGCATTTCAATGAAGGCGAATACAGGTGGTACTCGATTCACGACCACAATTGAGCCAAACATTCTGTTGCTAAGTAAGACATTTGTTAAGTGAGTTTTACCCCATTTTACGATCTTCCTTTTCATATTTGTTAAGTGAATGGCTGCAATTGTTAAATTAGTAACACGGTTGTTAAATGAATTTGGCTTCCTCATTGTCTTTGCTTGTCAGAAGGTCACAAAAGATGATCATATGATCCCGCGACACTGCGACCGTCATAAATGTGAGTCAGTTGCCGAGCATCTGCATTTTGATCGTGTGACCATCGGAATGCTGCAACGGTCGTATGTGTGAAAAATGGTCATAAGTCACATTTTTCAGTGCCGTTGTAACTTTGAACGGTCACTGAATAAACTGTTGTAAGCCAAGGACTACTTATAAACAAGAGAATTCCATTCCGTTTTAATTAAAAGGGAGGTTTTCATTTGCTCGATGTTATAATGGAAAGATACAAAAATAGCCATCGGGGCTAAGTCCATCATGAAAGATATCAATTAACTCAGCCAGATGTAATTTTCAAGGTTCAGTTTGGTCTTAGATTTGGGCTTCCTTCTGGCAGGAAATGATCCTTTACCTGTATCCGTGTGGGAGATCTTTTGACTTGGGAAACAGAGCCCAGACACCCCACGGAGAAAAAAATAACCCGTTTATTTGGTTATATGCATTTATAGCTGTGACATTTTGTCCAAGAGAATAGCCAGTTTGCCTTCTCTGAAGTTAGCAGGTTACTCTAAGTAAATGTTGGCCTTGTGAAAAAAAACAAAACAATTCACACAACATCTGAGGATTTCTCCATGCTGGGTCAGGATCTATGAATTGTTCCATTTTTGTCCAGGTTTCTTTGCTCACACACTCACTAAAAATACCCTGTCCAAAAAAGGTCTTTTCAACTTGCATTATGCCAAGATTTGTTGAGCCTGTGAAAGCATTGAACAATAAATGAGAGTGAAGCAGCATGAAGAAAATCCTTTGGAGGCAAAATCAGTAGGAATTACAGGAAGGGGTGGTGGTGGATGAGAACACATACCTGGCTGTTTGATTACTTTGGCATTTGCAGATTTGACAGTCTCTGTCTCTCTGTTGGTTTGATAACTCCGCATTTTAGGTTTGCAAAGTGCTCTGTTGATTGCAGAGATTTCCCAGTTTTTTTTTTTTTTAAAATCCTGTGTGATATGGAAATTTCTGCACATTTTCCCCTTAAAAATTTTCAGTTCTTTTACAAGGATTAAGTAAATGTTTTCTCACCTCAGCTCACCTCTCCTGTTCTAGATTTCTAAAGTTTGGTTTGATTTTTCTGCCAATCATCTGAGTTCAGAATCTAAGTTTGAGTATGAAAAAGTTTTGTAATTAAAGTTTGCAGCGAAAAACATAGGCTTTGGGTTTGAAGCGGTTGGCAAAAAAGTGTTCTGCTGTTTAGTTTAGGCACCAGGCTGGAAAACAAAAAACCAGGAGTTCAAGACCTGCCTTAGTCATGAAAGCCTGCTGGGTGATTTTGGGCCAATCACCAGGAGATGGTGAGTTCTAGTCCCGCCTTAGGCATGAAAGCCAGCTGGGTGACTTTGGGCCAATCACCAGAAGATGGTGAGTTTTAGTCCCGCCTTAAGGCATGAAAGCCAGCTGGGTGACTGGGCCAATCACCAGGAGATGGTGAGTTCTAGTCCTGCCTTAGGCATGAAAATCGGCTGGGTGACTTTGGGCCAGCCGCTCTCTCTCAGCCCAGCCCATCTCACAGGGTTATTGTGAGGAAAAGTGGAGGAGTAAGGCATGTTGGATATGTTTTCCACCTTGAGTTATCTGTAAAAATAAAAAAGGTGGGATACAAATAAAATAAAATAAAATAGCCTAGATATAGCATATATTGGCTGATTCACTGGAACAGGAGCTTTTCTCATTGTACGGAATTTTTTTACTTCCTTGCTATTCACTTGGTAATATTTATTGGATATTTTTTTCCTCTGCCAAACAAGCTTTTTGCATTACATTTATTTATTTTACTAACAGTCATACTGAGCAAAGTTACTTATGATTATTACTTTCTATAATACTGAGTTCTTAAAAGGAAATGTAGTTAGATAAATACAGTAGATGATAAGATAGATAGACAGATAATAGATAGATAGATAGATAGATAGATAGATAGATAGATAGATAGGCAGATAGGCAGATAGATAGACAGAGAGGCAGACAGGCAGATAGGCAGATAGAGAGATGATAGATAGATAGATAGATAGATAGATAGATAGATAGATAGATAGATAGATAGGACAGATAGATAGATGTAGACAGATAGGCAGATAGAAAGATAATAGAGCGATAGATATAGCAGATAGATAGATAGATAGATAGATAGATAGATAGATAGATAGATAGGCAGGAAGGCAGGCAGGCAAGCAGGCAGATAGGCAGATAGAGAGACAGACAGAGAGGCAGACAGGCAGATAGAGAGATAATAAGATAGATAGATAGATAGATAGATAGATAGATAGATAGATAGATAGATAGATAGATAGATAGATAGATAGATAGATAGATAGCTTAAAAAAATTCTTTCACAGGAGCTGGACGGGACCTTGACAAGACCTTATATTATCCCAGATCAACAACTGTCCAATCTAGGCTCTGATTGTTCCCATGACACTCCCCACCCTTTCCTACAACTTTGCCACAAGGTTTGATCTGTTTTCTTTGCCTAGGTCACCAGCCCCAATGGGAAATGGTTCGGTGAAACCCAGGTACCCAAAGAGGTCGGATATCCATGTCGGAACCTGTCCTTTTGGTTGTTCCGGTTGCGGCAAGACCCTGAAAGACCCGGGGCTGAGCATCAGTACAATAACAGGAGCTGCAGATATCCTGAGAGGGAAGATTTGGGAGCTTGAGAAAGAACTGAAGAGGCAGGAGGAAGAGTTACACGAAAGGAACTATCACATCTTAGAGCTTCAGGAGCAGCTCGCCAAGCAGACTAAGACCATCGGAGACCTTACCGAGGAGCTGAAGTGTAAATGTATCCAGCTGAACAAGCTACAAGATGTCGTGGTCACTCAAGGGACAAATCCTTTCCTTTTCCCCAGCCTTACAGAGACACCCAGGGCCAGCCAAATGGCAGGCAGCACTAGGAGGAGGGGAGCCAAGGAAGGAGTATCTGCAGAGCCGACCACCCGAACATACGACCTAACTGAGCAACCTCGGTTTTCTTTCGAAAAAGCCAGAGTCCGAAAAGCCTCAAGGTGAGCTTGTTCGTTGTCCCAGTTACATAGTATGGGAGAATCGGTGTGCTTAGCACATCATGTTGTGCATTGACCAGAATGATTACTCAGGCTGACTCTAGCCAGCTGCTGTCATAATGTGAAAAATCAAACATGCTCTCTATTTTTTTTTAAGTCTATCTTTACGCTGCCTTTCAAGGCCAGCATTTCTACTCTCATCCTAGGGCAGGGTAGGCAACCTTGGCTCTTTTATGACTTGTGGACTTCAACTCCCAGAATTCCTGAGCCAGCATGGCTCAGCTTGGAAACTCTCCCTTTCCCCTCAAGCATGGCTGGCTCAGGAATTCTGGGAGTTGAAGTCCACAAGTCATAAAAGGGGCAAGTTTGAAGACCCCTGCTCTTAATCTTCATCCTAGGATAGGGATAGACAACCTTGGCTCTTTTATGACTCGTGGACTTCAATTCCCAGAATTCCTGAGCCAGCATGGCTCAGCTTGGAAACTCTCCCTTTCCCCTCAGCATTGTTGGCTCAGGAATTCTGGGAGTTGAAGTCCACGAGTCATAAAGAGGCCTAAGCCTAGGCCAGAGGTAGGTAACCTTGGCTCTTTTATGACTTCAACTCCCAGAATTCCTGAGCCAGCATGGCTCAGCTTGGAAACTCTCCCTTTCCCCTCAGCGTGGCTGGCTCAGGAATTCTGGGAGTTGAAGTCCACGAGTCATAAAAGAGGCAAGATTGGCTACATCCTAATGATGTAGTATTGGGTGGAATGGTGTTTATTTTTCTGTTTCTCAAGTAGTTTCTGCATGATGGCTAAAATTTAAGTACTGAGCCCAGCGTTGAGATGTAAGTTGCATATTTAAAGTTCTAAAGTTCTGAGGTGCTCCCTGAGATTGGTAGTTTTCCTGATGATGATCTGACCTAGTTAGGGTAATGAAACGTAGGCAAGAAAACAACAAACCTCATAGAGCACCAAGGATACCTTATTTCAACCCTGAGTTACAAATATTCTCCTTTATTTAGTTGTGGTGGTGCAGTAGTTACAATTCAGTATTGCAGGCAAATTCAATGCTCACTGCCAGGAGTTCGATTTTCATCAGCTCAAGGTTGACTCAGCCTTCCATCCTTCCGAGGTCAGTAAAATGAGGACCCAGATTGTTGGGGGTCAATATGCTGACTCTGTAAACCGCTTGGAGAGGGCTGTACAGCACTGCGAAGTGGTATATAAGTCTAAGTGCTATTGCTGTTGGTTCAAAAGTTCTTTCCCTATTTGGTGGCATGGCATTAGTCTGTCTATCTATCTATCTATCTGTCTGTCTGTCTGTCTGTCTGTCTGTCTGTCTGTCTGTCTATCCGTCCATCCAATTTGGATGCCAAACTCCCTAAGCTTCCAGGTGGTTTATTAAAAGATATTAAAAAAAACCTACAGGCCAATAGAAAAACAATTACTTCATCAAATAAGACTGTATTTAAGGTTTCAAGAGTCCATTGCAGTGGACTGGTCTGTGATGGAGATTCCTTGTCATCAGGGAAGTATTTGTTCTCTGAGGACCTAGCGTCTATAACTGCATAAGAGGAGAGAGATTTGGGATGAAAAGAGGAAAGCAGGGAGAACTGATTGTTCAGACTGGTGCACAAAAGCTAATGCCAGCGCTTAAACATAAAACTCACTACTTATAAATGGCTCTTCCAGATGAAGAAACCGTGGGCTGTTTTTGCTTAAAGTCTACTGGAGTGATTCTAAATGTGTGCCTTATACTTTGTGTGCTCCCTCTGAAGATCTCTCTCTCTCTCTCTCTCTCTCTCTCTCTCCCTCACTCTCTCTCTCTCCCTCCCTCCCTCCCCATCTCCCTCTTCATTTCCCTCCCTCCCCGTCTCCCTCTCCCTCCCTGCCTCCTTCCCTCTCCCTTTCCCCCCTCTCTCTCCCTCCGCCTCCCTCTTCCTCTCCCTCCCTGCCTCCCTCCCTCTCCCTTTCCCCCCTCTCTCTCCCTCCGCCTCCCTCTTCCTCTCCCTCCCTGCCTCCCTCCCTCTCCCTTTCCCCCCTCTCTCTCCCTCCGCCTCCCTCTTCCTCTCCCTCCTTGCCTCCCTCCCTCTCCCTTTCCCCCCTTTCTCTCCCTCCGCCTCTCCCTCCGCCTCTCCCTCTTCCTCTCCCTCCCTGCCTCCCTCCCTGCCTGCCTCCCTTCCTTCCTCCTTTCTTCCCCCCCTCTCTCCCTCCTTCCCTCGCTCCCTCCCCCTCCCTCCCTCCCTCCCTCCCTCCATCCCTCCCTCCCTCTCGCTCTTTGCCAATGGAATGTATCTGTATCTTTACAACTTAGGATAATTATGGTGCACGTACACAATAGGCTTGTTTTTATAGCTGATGCCTGCAAGAGAGCAGAAGAAAAAAACAAATATTATTCCAGGCTTAGAAACGCTGTTCAACCAATGCCGTTCCCAAGTAAAAAACTGATTTCAAACAGCAAAGCTATGCAGCTTCTACAAAGTGATTTTTTCTTCTTCTTCTTCTCTACATTTCTTGTTTATGCACAAATATAAATAGAGGTTAGGGGAAATGTACAATAATTAAAATCACAAGAACTGGTTTAAGATGTTGCTCTGTCATGTACCACAGCACATGGTTGGTTGTGTTCTTATTGCTCTTCTTTTTTCATCCTATCTCCTGTTCTTCCAGCACAGTGTATTCAGCCTTGGCAACTTTAAGATGTGTGGATTTCAGCTTCCAGAATTCTTCTGCCAGCCATGCTGGGTGGGGAATTCTGGGAGCTGAAATCCATGATGCACCTTAAAAGTTGCTGAGGTTGAAAAACATTGCAGCTAATCCTCAACTTACAATTGAGGCCAAAAATTTCTGTTGCTAAGTGAGACAGTTGTTAAGTGAGTTTTGCCCCCATTTTATGACCTTTCTTGCCACCGATGTTAAGTGAGTCATCATAGTTGTTAAGTTAGTAACACGGTTGTTAAGTAAATCTGGCTTCCCCATCAACTTTCTTTCTCAGAAGGTTGCAAAAGGTGATCACATGACCCTGGGACACGGCCACCATCATAAATATGAGTCAGTTGCCAAGCCTCTGAATGTTGATCATGTGACCATGGAGATGCTGCAACGGTCATAAGTGTGAAAAAAACAGTTGTAAGTCACCTTTTTTAAAGTGCTGTTGTAACTTTGTATGTAACCACTCAACAAATGGTTGTAAGTCAAGGACTATCTGTATTCTAGAAGCTTTGTTGCTTCAAGGTGCCTCATCTGTCGTTAAGATTGCTTAGGTCAGAATATCTTCAGGGCAGCATCAAAAAAAGTCAAAATGGTTAACTGTGTAGCCATGGTTGCTACATCTCCTTTTAAACATCTCTTTGCAGGCTACCCATCAGAAAATCTCATATTGAAATCAAGAGCCTGGTTCTAAGTAAAGTCCTATTCTGCACAACAGATCTATTAAGAAATGACCCATCAAAAGGGCAGGCAGATATGCTTTTTTTTTTAAATCATACTTCTGGAGTGAATAAATATTTAATCTGCTCCTGCAAGTTTTAGTTCTGAGAGATGATACTCTGTCAGAATTTCACACTGGAACTGGCAATCACTTTATTAGACTTTTAAGTCAGGTTGGGCAACCAGCAAATTCTGGCCTGTTTCATGCACCTACGCCAGGGATAGGCAACCTTGGCACTTTTATGACTCATGGACTTCAACTCCCATAATTCCTGAGCCAGCCATGCTGAGGGGAAAGGGAGAGTTTCTAAGCTGAGCCATGCTGGCTCAGGAATTCTGGGAGTTGAAGTCCATGAGTCATAAAAGAGCCAAAGTTGCCTATGCCTGGCCTAGGCCTAGGCCGCTTTATGACTCGTGGACTTCAACTCCCAGAATTCCTGTCAGCTATGCTGAGAGGAAAGGGAGAGTTTCTAAGCTGAGTCATACTGGCTAGGAATTCTGGGAGTTGAAGTCCACGAGTCATAAAAGAGCCACGGTTGCCTATCCCTGACCTATGCCAGTCCTCCCTGATGACTGAACATTGGAGATATTTCCTGCCATTTTAAGGCAAGAAGTATATGAATGTTGAATTTTAAGCTTTGAAACAGGCCCAACATAGTTCAAACAATAAGTCCTCTATAGTATATGTGAACACTGTGTCATCCACAACATTGCAGGATCCAGTCTGAGTCTATCACCTTGATCAAAGCTTTCTTTTTCAAAGCTTTCAGGCTTGTGCTGGAGCCCATCGTCAGGGAATTTTTCTCTTCCAAAATATGTCCACTGGACTGTTCTATGTGAGCAGCACAGCAGCTCACTGGTTAAGATACTGAGCTTGTTGGCTGAGAAGCCAGCAGACCAGGTTCGAGACCCGAGCTCCATGGGATGGGGTGAGCTTCCGTCCTCGCCCTGGCTCTTGCCCGACTAGCAGTTTGAAAGCATGCAAATGTGAGTAGATAAATAGGTACCACTTCAGTGGGAATGTAACGGCGTTCTGTGACATCATGCTGGCCACATGACCGTGGAAATGTTTGCAAACAGTGCTGGCTCTTTGGCCTTGAAACAGAGGTGAGCAGCACCCCCTATAGTCTGCAACAATTAGCGGAGTAAAATCCAGAGGAACTCTTTTACTTTACTGTTCTGTATATTGTATTTATATAGTTTCTGGTTGTGTGTAGCTTTTAATTGTTAATGAGGGTGCTGACTGTGTCATTCCCCCTCCCCATTACATTTGGCCCTTGTTTACTTTCCCACCTCTGGTTTAAGGCAAATTAGTTGGTCAGAAGCAAGTCAGAGTTAGGTGATAATCACTTCCAGTTTTTTAGGACCTAC
Organism: Crotalus tigris; assembly: GCF_016545835.1. Lineage (NCBI taxonomy): Eukaryota > Metazoa > Chordata > Lepidosauria > Squamata > Viperidae > Crotalus > Crotalus tigris. The sequence continues at coordinate 1,267,508 of NW_024096964.1, forward strand.
GTGGGTAAGAAACCGAAATATTAGTTGCCTTCTGTGACACATAATGATAATTTTTCTGTGTTGTTATGGAAACAGGTGATAACTCTTATGGGTCAGTGTGTGGTGTATTCGGCTCCCAAAGAGAAAGGAACTTTTGAGAGGTTATATAAATGAAACCTGTAAGAAATTTGGGCTCCATGAGAAGGAAATGTAGACCACAGAGAACAGGGAAGCAGGCTTCAGAAAGACCAGGGATCTCCTTGCCTTTCTCCTGGGGGGAGGGGGGGTCTATCAAGAGCACAAAGCATAACAATATTTTTTAAAAAGGGAGTTACCCTTTGAATGCGACAGCATTAAATGGGAAAAATACCACCGTCTGGGTGAGATATTTATGTTGGTGTTTCTTCAGTCTTCTAATTATGGGCCCTCTGACAATTCAATTAAAAAAGCAACCAACTCTTTAGGCGGAGAGTCTGTTCAGTATAAAACAATACTTCATCATGTCTCTGAATCCGAGTATTTCTGGTTTCTCCAACATCAGAGATTTAGGAGGAGGAACCTCTACAAGCACTAAGCCTGTAGAACCAGTGATTATAATAGATAACAAACAGCTTCATTCACTCCTAAATATTGAGTTTGAGACTTAATAGGTCGGGATGGTCCACAATTAGCTATTGTGACCATAAGGGCCTTTTCTCACAACCTCCCAATCACAGAACCAAAATCTCTCGGCAGCCTCTTTTTTTCTGTCACGCCCCAATGGCATTGTCTTCATCGCGTCTCGTCTCGTCACACTTATCCCTAACCGATGGGAGGAGATAGTTGTTCTTAGCTATCCTAGTGTTACAGTGTCTCCTATATGGAATGGAATGGAATTGAATAGAATAGAAGAATAGAGTAGAGTAGAGTAGAGTAGAGTAGAGTAGAGTAGAGTAGAGTAGAGTAGAGTAGAATAGAGTAGAATAGAATAGAATAGAATAGAATAAAATAGAATAGAATAGAATAGAATAGAACAGAATAGAATAGAATAGAATAGAATAGAATAGAATAGAATAGAATACTTTATTTGGCCAAATGTAATTAGGCATACAAGGAATTTGTCTCCAGTGCAGAAGCTCTCAATATATATGCAAAGCAACAGAGTAATAATAATCATAATAATAATATCAATAAGAGGGGATAGTAAAGAAGATATTGATAATAATAATAATAATAATAAAATAATAATAATAATAATAATAATAATAATAATATACAACATGGGTAAATGTACAGAGACATTGGACAGTACTGTAAGGATTAGGTGTTTAGCAGTGATGGCACAAGGGAAAAAACTGTCCCTGTGTCTAGTTGTTTTGGCATGCAATGCCCTGTAGTGGCATCCTGAGGGGAGGAGTTGAAACAATTTATGTCCAAGATATGAGGGGTGTGTAAATATTTTCTTAGCCCTCTTTCTGACCCATGCAATATGCAGGTCTTCTGTGGAAGGCAGGCTGGCTGCAGTTACTACTACTAATAATAATAAAGTTGGAAGGTACCTTAGAGGTTATCAAGTCCAATCCCCTGCTCAGGCAGGTAACCCTATACCATTTTGGACAAATGGCTGTCCAATTTCTTCTTAAAAACTTCCAGTGTTGGAGCATTCACTGCTTCTGGAGGCAGGTTGTTCTACTGGCTAATTGTTCTAACTGTCAGGAAGTTTCTCCTTAGTTCTAAGTTGCTTCTCTCTTTGGTTAGTCTCCATCCGTTGCTTCTTGTCCTGCCTTCAGGCGCTTTGGAGAATAGCTTGACTCCCTCTTCTTTGTGGCAGCTCCTGAGATATTGGAACACTGCTATCGTGTTCCCCCCTCGCCCTTCTCTTCGTTAAACTAGACATATGCAACTCCAGCAACCGTTCCTTATATGTTTTAGCCTCCAGTCCCCTAATCATCTTTGTTGCTCTTCTCTGCACTCTTTCTAGAGTCTCAACATCTTTTTTACATCGTGGTGACCAAAACTGGATGCAGTATTCCAAGTGTGGCCTTACCAAGGCATTGTAAAGTGGTATTAATACTTCATGTGATCTTGATTCTGTCCCTCTGTTAATCCAGCCTAGCACTGTGTTCATAAGCATAATAATAATATCAATAAGAGGGGGTAGTAAAGAAGATAATGATAATAATAATAATAATAATTAATAATAATAATATACAACATGGGTAAATGTACAGAGACATTGGACAGTACTGTAAGGATTAGGTGTTTAGCAGTGATGGCACAAGGGAAAAAAACTGTTCCTGTGTCTAGCACTGTGTTGCCCTTTTTGGCAGCTGCAGCACATGGCCGGCTCATATTTAAAGGATTGTCCACTAGGACTCTGAGATCCCTCTCAGAAAGTTGTTCTTTCTGCAGTCCTAACTATCCGTTGGAGTCTATAACTATCCTGTTTGGTTGCCGTATCAAACCAGACAGTTATAGATGCACATATGACAGGCTCAATAAAACTGTATCAACAGCTCCTGGAGCAGTCTGAACTGTCTGAGTTGAAGCAGGAAGAACTTTCCTTGTGGTGCTTTTTAATGATGGTTCTAATGTTAGGTGTGCATTTCAAATCATGGAATAGAACCCAAAAACATGAAGGACTCTACTGTTGATAACTGTGCTTTCAAATATAATCTGAGATGGTAGTATAGAAGGGCTAAAATCCACTCTCATCTCTTCAGTATTAAGCATGTTCATGTATATTTCTATACAGCTGAGTTATGGGTGGAGGTTCGTTCTCCGACCTTGTGGGTTGGTTGCCGAACATTTTGTTACCAGACTAGGTAACATCTTCGGCAGAGTTTAGGGGATGTCAGTGTCTGTGTTTTTCTGCTTATAAAGGTTGTGTGTGGTCACTAGGTCTTGTGATGGGGAGGTCCCATCAGGTAAGGGTTACATCAGTGAGGGTCTTGTGTTGGGTCTTGTAATGGGACAGGTGTGAGTGTGTCAAGTGAGGGTCTTGTGATGGGGAGGTTATGTCAAGTGAGGGTCACTGGGAGGTGAACTGCTGGTTGGAGGGATTGTGTGGATTGGTTGAAGGTCTGTGCTGTCTCTGGTTGACTGTGAGTTTGATTTGGATTCTGAGGGGTTCGTAGGCTGGTTTTAGAACAATGTGTCTGTTGATGGAATTGCTTGTGGAATGCGAGGCTTCGATGAACTTGTGAGCATGACGAGTGGTAGCATGGCCAATATTTCTTGTATTGCTCCAATCAAATTGATGCTGTTCTGTATCAGTATGGATAGAGATTAGGGATTTGGGATTGTGGCATTTGACTGCCAGCCGGTGTTCATGTACTCTGGTTTTTAATCGACGTGATGTTTGTCCCACATAGAATCGGTTGCAATTGTTACAGTTAATTTTGTAAATTCATTCATCCTTCTGTATCTTGTCTTAGGTTCTGGATAATTCCCAGTGGAGTGTGGCTGTGAGTTTGTGGGCTATTGCTATTCCTAGGGGTTGGAGGATTCTGGTTGTCATTTCCAACACTGCTTTTGTGTATGGCAGGGTTAGTTTATGCATTGTGGTTGGTTGTGTGGTGTGGTGTACTTTGGGTGCTCTGTGTCTGAATACAAAAATTTTTGGATAGCCGTTGCTGAGAAAACCATCAAGCAGCTGTTTCTCTTCTGCTTTTCTTAACGCTGTGGTGCTGCAGTGTCTCCTGGCCCTTCTGAAGAGAGTCTGGATGCAACTTCTTTTGTATGTGATGGGGTGGTTGTTGCATACGAGGATCTTTTTCGTGTGCATAGGTTGCGATAGATTCAGGTTTCCAGTTCTCCATTGTCTAGTCTCCTTATGTCAATGTTGAGGAATGGGAGTTTGTTGTCTGTTTCCTCTTCACGTGTGCATTTGATCCCAGGGATTATGTTGTTGAGCAGGGTGTGCGTTTCTTCAATTTGGGAGCGTTTGATGATGTCAAAAGTGTCATTGACGTAGAGTGTCCAGAATTTTCATTGGATGGTGGGTAGGGCTATGGATTTGAGTTGTTGCATGACTGCTTCTACTATTAGGACTGATATGGGTGATCCCATCGGGGTACCTTGAACTTGCTTATAGATTTTCCCATTAAACTTAAAGTATGTACTGAGGCATAGGTCCAGGAATTTCAGAATGGTTTCTGTGGACCTGGAGTGTTCTGTGGCTGCGTCATCTTTGTGGATATGATGTTTAGTGAGTAGGCGGTGTATGGTTTGTTTAGCCAGGTCCATGTCAATTGAGGTAAAGAGTGCAGTGACATCAAAGGAGACCATGATTTATTCCTTGTTGATCTTGGTCTGCTTGATGAGTTGGATAAATTGTTCTCCGGAGTTTATTGAGTGGGTAGAGTCATTCAATAGGTGTCTGAGTTGGCTCTGCAGAGAATGAACCTCCACCCTTATCCTCCACCCGAGCTACAGATATTCGCCACCATCACAAAATGAGTTAAGCTATACCAACAATGCCTTGGAAGGAAGTCAGATGGCTGAATGAAACACTGACCACAGAAGCAGGCAGGGATCAGCAACCGGACATCAGATATCATGCCTGTATATATTTTTTTTGGCTGACTCAAGCATAAGTAGATAGGACTTCAGCTCCGCATTGAAGAAAGGCACAATTGTCACTCACAATTGTATTGTCCAGATCACGGGTGTCAAACTCACCATGTCACGTGACATGTCACGACGTATCACAACTTTTTTTGCATTGCTGGAGCTGGGGTGGACGTGGCCTCCGAATGATGCAACTGGCCCACGGGCCAGCAGTTTGACACCCCTGGTCCAAATGACAACAAAATTCCCAGTGGTCATACTTGGAATGTGTAATGTAAGGAACGTTCATTATATCTTTACTTCCTTCGGATGAAATGTTCTGAGTTTGATATGTGTTGATCTTCGTTCCTGGAAAGTGAGGTGTGGGCTTGGAGGAAGGTCACAGATGAGATATGAAATGGATTAAAAGCCAATCAACATCTTCTGATGTTTTCCATGTAGTGATACTGATCGACCTCTGTGCTTAGCATTTTGCAATTATATTCTTCTTAAGAATAAGCTCTCTTCAACATTAACTCTTGTGCAAAGATCAGAAAGTCTGTGGATTATTTTCCCTAAACAGGGAAATGAACAAAACTTACGTTTTATGACTTGTTTATTAACACAGTGTTGCAGTTCTGACTTTTGCTTGAGTATAAGAAGTGTTTTTCTGTCATCCTAAAGTCATATTCCCAGGGCAGTTTACAGAAAGTATAAGACAATGAGAAATATAAACCCAAACTCAAATGTAGACATTTTAAAGTCAGCATGATAAAGCAGCCACCATGAGAGCTTCCGGTATGAGGCGACGGCGATGGCGGCTATCTTTTAGCCGTCCAGCTGGGGAAGTGTCAGAGCCGCGGAGCACAGTGCGTATCAGCTGGCCCGCGGCTCGGAATTCCCTTCCCGGGCAAAGGGAAGGGACAGAGAACGCAGGAATAGAGGTAGAACCCCTAAACCCTCTCTGGATTTATTTCTAGAGGGGGTGAAAGGAGTGTTCCCTCGGAGCTCCTGCTGATCTCCGCCTCCCAGCTGTTTTTGCTTCCTAGGAAGCAAAAGAAACCGCCGCTTCTATCTCCGTGTTTATAGTATTTTGGTGAGTAATTTTTAAACGGACGGAGCAGTTTAAAGGATTTTTGTTATATATTTTAGGTGTTTATTTTTTTTATTATTTGATTTTTATTACTTTTCCTCCTTTTCTTTGTTATATTAGTGAAAGGATTTAAGATGGCGTTTTGAAAGTGTCGGAGTTTTTTTTTCCTTTCCCTTTTGTTTTACTTTCCCTTTTTAAAGACTGGCTTTTGCTTTTGCTTTTGGTTTAGAAATTTTTTTTTTTTTTGAATTGTTTGCTCTTTTATCTTTTATTCTTTGGATTTTCTCTGGATTTTCAAGGACTATAGTTTGTCTCTTTTTAAATTCTTTTTCTTTTTCTTTCCTCCTCCCTTCTTGTGTGGAGGGGAAAGGGAAGTGAGAACTGCGCTTTTTAAAATGGCTTCAAAGAGACAGCAGCCTGCTTCAATACCTAAGGTTGTTTCTTCTCCTATAACTTCCACTGCACAATTACAACAACAATCTAAACATGTACCACCGGCTCAGCCACCACCCTCCCCCCCTCTGCCTGGACTTTCAGCACAAGAGGTTAGAGGCATAATGGGAGAGATTGTAGTTCAAATGAGAGAGGAAATGAAGCAATTTGCCTCACAGATTAAATCAGAAATTAAATCTGATCTTAAAGAAGAGATAACGGGGATAAAGACTAAATTGCAAGAAAATAATAATGATTTACGACAAGATATACTTGCAGCAGTTTCAGGCTTGGCTACTGTGGTGGTTAAGCTCGATGCAAGGCTTGAGGAAGTGGAAAACAAAGTTGATTCCTTTGATGATAAAATTCAAGATGTGGAAAGGAAGGTGGAGTCCTCACAAGAAGATATTTTGATGTTTCAGTACAGACAGATGGAGTATGCCCTGAGGATTAGAGGCCTCAAGGAAGATATGAATCAAGATTTGGTGGAGGTGGTCCTTACTGATCTGGCAGTGGCCTTGGATATGGATAAAGGAGAATTACATAGAGAAGTGGAAAAAATTTATAGACTTAACTCCTGGATTGCTAAGCAGAAGAATTTGCCTAGAGATGTGGTGATTTGTTTTACAAAGAAGTCCCTGCGGAATGAGATTATACAAGCCTTTTACAACAAAAGATTTCAGATTGCTGCCCAAGATGTTATTATTCTAAAGGAAATCCCATCCAAAATTTTAAGAAGCAGGAAAGACTTCGCTTTTTTAACCAATGAGCTCAAAGCTAGATTGATGCCATTTAGATGGGAAATTCCGATGGGTATTGTTTTGAGCCATGCGGGGACACGCTACAGATTGAATACAGTTGACAAAGCTAGAGAGTTTTATACTTCGGTCCTGGGTGCAGGTTCAACTCCATCTGGTCAGAAATCTCCGAGTGGCAAGGAAGTCGAGCAGCAATCTGAGGCATTAGGTTTGGTTTCCGCTGGGATGATACAAGCTGAAAGGCAACGCCAGATGGAGGTTAAAGAGCAGAGGATGACTCGTGCAGCTTATAAGCGTAAAGAGAAGGAGCAACGTAAAAAAGAGCCTAAAGAGAATTCTTCTGGAAGTGCATCACCGCCGGTGGGAGGAGCAAGACCCAAGAGTTATGCAACACATGCAGCTCTTTCAGATTTTGATGGTGTCTTCTCCAGGCTGCGTGCCAAGGGAGATGGCAAAGTTTTTGACCTGGAATGTTAATGGATTGAATTCTCCTCAGAAACGGAAAAAAATCTTTTATTATTTGAAGCAACATACCAATGATGTTATTTGCTTACAGGAAACTCATATTTTACTTAAAGATCAGAAATATTTAGTCAATGCTCGTTTGGGATCTCATTTTATATCTTCTGCTCCTGGGAAGAAAGGGGGAGTTGTTATATATGTTAAACAAAACCTACCAGCTTGTCTGGTAGAATCAGATCCCCAGGGGAGATATGTGATGATTGAACTTGGTATATATGGTAAGAAAGTACTTATAGTGGGACTTTATGCTCCAAATCAACAACAGGAACAATTTTATAAGCAGTTACATCAAAAAATAACATTGCTTGACTATAGATCAGTGGTATTAATGGGTGATTGGAATGGTGTCTTAGATATACAAAGGGACAAGAAAGGTTCCTCTCCTTTTCTTAAACAAGCAAGGTTACCTAAAGCTTTTTTTGATATGAAGGAAGACTGGGAATTAAGGGATTATTGGCGGGAATGTAATCAAGAGGAGAGAGATTTCACTTTTTTTTCTGATAGACACCAATCTTTTTCAAGAATTGACTTTTTTTTGATTACTACGGATTTGTATAATAAAGTAAAGAATGTAAAGATTTTTCCTAGATCACTGACGGATCATAGCCCAGTTTGGATGGAGCTGACTCAAGAGAAAGAGGAAAGGAGATCCTGGAGAGTTAATGAAAATTTGTTCAGACAAGAGAAGAATGTTCAAAAGTTAAAGGAGTGTTTAAAGGACTATTTTGCTTTGAACATGTATAAGGGGACTTCAATGTCAATGGTATGGGATGCAGGTAAAGCATTTATGCGTGGTGTTTTGATAAAAATGAATAATTGTCATAAGCGGAAGCAGATTCAGAAACGTAGAGAACTTGAAGATGAAATTAAATCAAAAGAAAGGGCCTTGATTTTAAATCCTTCTGATGAAAGTATCAAAGAATCTGTAAAGTTACTAAGGTCACAATTTAATATGTTGATAGCAGATCAAGCGGTAACCAATTTATTGTTTATGAAACAAAATACATTTTGTAACGCTAATAAGCCTGGGAGATGGTTGGCTTATCAATTAAGAAAGAAACAGAGACAGAGAATAATAGAGAAAATAAATTACAAGGGTAAATTAGTTTCTCAGAAGGAATTGATTAAAAAATCTTTTTTGGATTATTATCAAAAGTTATACAAATCTACTAATGTGCAACTGCTAGATATAAATAAATATCTAGCTGAGGCAAGTTTTCCTAAACTGACTGAGGATCAGAAACATGAAATTAATGGCTTAATTACTAAGGAGGAAATTGCCTCAGCAATTCAACAATTGAAACTAGGGAAAGCACCGGGTACGGATGGGTTAACAGCTGTTTATTATAAAGCTTTAATGGAGGAGATGATCCAACCATTAAATGATCTTTTTAATGGTATTTTACAGGGTTTAGAGATTCCTCCTTCATGGCGTAGTGCTTTTATATCATTGATTCCAAAGGAGGATCAAGATCTAACTTTACCAAAAAATTATAGGCCTATATCTCTTTTAAATGTGGATTATAAGATATTTGTAAAAATCTTGGTAAATAGGCTTATGAGGGTGGCGCATCATCTTGTGCATAAAGATCAATCAGGGTTTATAACAGGAAGGTATATGAAAAATAATGTTAGATAAATTATTAATCTATTAGAATATTTAGACAAGAACAACCAAGTTCCTGCAGGGCTCATATTTTTAGATGCTGAAAAAGCATTTGATCAATTGAATTGGCATTTTATGCTAAGAGTAATGGAAGAAATGAATTTTGGCGAAAAGATATTACAAGCTCTTACGGTAATATATCAAAAACAAATGGCACAACTTATTGTTAATGGAGGTTTGTCGGAGGTTTTTACAATAGAGAAAGGTACTAGACAGGGGTGTCCTTTATCGCCATTGTTGTTTGTTTTAACACTGGAAATATTATTGATCAAAATTCGAGAGTCTCAGGAAATTAAAGGAATAGAAGTTAACAAAAAAGAATATAAGTTGAGAGCTTTTGCGGATGACTTGGTTGTTACTTTGTCGCAACCTGATTATTCTGCAGTAAACTTATTACAGTTGATTCATCATTATGGTTTGGTTTCGGGTTTCAAGATTAATGTAAATAAGACTAAAATCTTACCTAAAAATATGTCTAGTCAGGAGAAGCAGATTCTGGCTAACTTGACGGGTTTTGAGATTGTTAATAAGGTAAAATATTTGGGGGTGATGTTGTCTGTTTCTAATGTAAAATTATTTAAAAATAATTATGAAAGGTTGTGGGTCAGGGTACAGAAGGACTTGAAGAATTGGGAGAAGTTGCAATTATCCCTCATGGGAAGAATTGCAGTGATAAAAATGAATATTCTACCCAAGTTTCTTTTTTTGTTTCAAATGTTACCGATTTTGAAAAATGAGATTAATTTAAGTGAGTGGCAGAAGGGTCTTAATAAATTTATTTGGGCAGGGAAAAAGCCAAGGGTTAAGTTTAAAATTATGCAAGACTTCCGTGAGAGGGGTGGACTTAAGGTACCAAATTTGAAATTATATTACGATGCGGTGGTTTTAACACTAATCAGTGATTGGGTAAATTTGACAAATCCTGAGATACTTCATTTAGAGGGATGGGATTTACTTTATGGGTGGCATGCCTATTTAATATTTAATAAAAAAATGGACTGGGTCTTTAAATCTCATATTTTAAGAATTTCTTTACTTAGGATTTGGAGAAAATATTATAAAAGTGATTTTAAAGTTCCATTATGGGCTATACCTTGGCATGCGATAGAAGGAATAAAAAGAGGAGTAAAAATGGACATGGTGTCTTATAGTCAGTTACTTAGATGGGATGGGCAAAACTGGCAGTTAAGATTACGGGAAGATTTAGCGCAAGAAAATATTATTTATTCTTGGTTTCAATATAGGCAACTAGTAGATAAATGGAAGGTGGATTGTAAATTTGGTTTTTTTAGAGAAGATGGAAATCTTATTAAGCAAGTCAAGGATCAAAGACAAACCCATATCAAGAGAATTTATGGGGTATTAGTTGAAATGGACTCAGAAACGGAATTAATTAAAGATTGTATGATTAGATGGGCGCAGAATTTTGGTGTCCCAGTCTCATTGGACATTTGGGAAACCATTTGGGTGAGAAATGTCAAATTTACACAAGCACAGAACCTTAGGGAGAATTTTTATAAAATGTTTTATAGATGGCACCTTGATCCACAAAAAATGTCTCTTATGTACCCTGACGTGCAACCCAAATGTTGGAGATGTGGTTATAAGGATGCTTCCTATTATCATATTTGGTGGTCTTGCAGAGAGATAAAAGCATTTTGGATCAAAATATGGTGGAATATCCAGAGAATTTTTAGAAGGAGGGTAAAATTTACTCCGCAATTATTTTTGTTAGGCATTGTTACAGATTGTGATACAAAGGAGGTTGTATTGATGTTAAATTTGATTACAGCCGCTAGGCTGTTAGTAGGACAATATTGGAAGAAGGAATCTTTGCCTACATTGCAGGAATGGTTTCTTAAAGTAGCTTATCTGGCGGAAATGGCAAAGATTTCGGCTTTCTTAAAGCAACAAACGCAAGAGAAGTTCCTTGCTGTTTGGGACAAATGGATAAAATTTATACAATTTAGATTGGGTATACAAAAATATTACATAGCTTTTTTATAAGTTTTATTTATATATATATATATATAGATAGATAGATATTTTTATATATATATATATAAATATAAATTTTCTAATTTAATTTTTTATTTTTATTTTTTAATTTTTAATTAAGCCTATATTCTGCTCTGGGAAGCTCAGGGGGGGGGGAAGGGAGGGTTTTTGTGAGGGGTGGGGGATGGGGTTTTTTTTTATATATATATATGTAATGTTTAGTTTTTTTTTTTTTGTATATGTTGTCTTTTGTTTTTGTATTGTTTTTGTCCTTTTGTAAAATTTATAAAACTTTCAATAAAAAAAAAAAAAAAAGATAAAGCAGCCACCATGACTAACATTTTAATGACAAGTATGGGGAAATAAAATGTATATTTTGTGTGTGTCATCACAGATATAACCCTTCTCTACTTCCACATGGGATGGATGAGGCAACAAGAGAAAGGTCTTAATGTACATAACTATATGGAGGGACCAATAAAAGATCAGTGTTTCTGTAACTCAGCACTGAACTGTGGTGTTCTTAGTAGTCTCTGAGCTTGGTCATTTGCTTCCAGACATTTTATTACCCAGGTGAATAACATCATCAGTAATATTATATCAGCACACATCCTAGTCTGTTACATATACAGAAATAACTATTTTGTTTTCCTGTATATACTATTATTTCCTGATTTTCTAGGCCATATAAGTAGTGGTGGGATTCAGCTGGTTTGCACCAGTTCGGCAGAATTGGTAGCTAAATTTTGCTGCATTCGGAGAACCGGCTGGCTTCCAGAAGTCCAGTCTAGGCCTCGGAGGCCTGGAGGAGACCTCCCAGGCCTAGAACAGCCCACTGGAAGTACATGGATGCCACTTCCGGAAGTCCGTTCTAGGCCTCTGAGGCCCAGGCCTGCATCGAATAAGAGAACAGGTTGTTCATATATTTGAATTCCACCACTGCATATAAGACATGCAATTGGGAAGTATCATTAGATAATCTCGGATGTTTACACAACACGATCTTAAATCTGAGGTGTTTTATTCATCTGAGAATGTATAACTATATTTTATAAGTAGGACCTGGAATAATGACAGCTGTGAGCCATCAGTGCTTCAGTCCAAAGCGAAGCTATAAAACTTGATTTAGAACATTCTGCTTTTTGCAATGGACTAAGGCTGCTAGTTTCATATACATGCCTGCTCCATGATCACATTTATTCGGAAGGACCAATATTATGGTCTAGAATGCCATGACAGGCATCATTTGTCCAGGCTGGGTAGAGTTCGTGAAGCAATCTTACCTTTGATGAGAAAGGAAGAGCAGAGTCACAGCTTGATCCAAAGATCTCTGATATCTGTGCAGAAGGTCCAAATTAATTGATATCTCCAGTCTTGAATCACTATTTCTGATTGTCAGAATATATGATAGTGGGCTAATTAACAGGGTAGACATAGATCCTATTTGGTCTTGGTGCTATGCCTATTACAACAGTTTGTTTAGGCGACTTTTCGAGGTTACAATGGCATTGAAAAAAGTGATGTGACTGTTTTTCACATTTACGACCATTGCAGCCTCCCCGCGGTCCCAAAATTCAGATGCTTGGCAACTGATTCATTTTTATGACAGTTGCAGTGTCCTCGGGTCACGTGATCTTCTTTTTGCAATCTTCTGACAACCAAAGTCAGCGGGGAAGCCAAATTTACTTAACAACCATGTTACTATCTTAATAAGGGCAGTGATTCACTTCACGACTGTGGAAGTGACATGGGGCAAAACTCACTTAACAAATGTCTCGCTTAGCCAGAGAAATTTTGGGTGCACTTGTGGTCATAAGTTGAGGTCCACCTATAATTGGAATTTGAATGGATGTTCACTTGCCCCTAACTTTCTCTTTACTTTTCAAGAAAAGTGAGGGATAAGAAGATCTTGAGGTGCACATTCTTTTTCTATATGATTCTCTGGGTGCATTCAGATCGTGCTTGAAGTGACTTCACTTGGAAAATTCTCCAAGAGAATTGTGTATTTGTCTTCTTTAGTTTTGTTTGTGTTATTTCCTCTTCAGCAATAGTAATAACATTTAGACTTATATACCACTTCACGGTGCTTTACAGCCCTCTCTAAGCGGTTTACAGAGTCAGCCTATTGCCGCCAATAATCTGGGTCCTCATTTTACTGACCTCAGAAGGATGGAAGGCTGAGTCAACCTTGAGCAGGTGAGAACCGAACTGCTGGCAGTCGGCAGAGTTAGCCTGCAATACTGCATTCTAACCACTGTGCCACCTCGGCTCTTTAGTTTTGCTTGTGTGATGTCCTCAGGGCCATTCTTTTTTCTTTTTGCTCCACAAGTTTGGTTGGTTATTTGATTTTTAATATCCAACCATTACTCATCTGATGATATTTCACAGGAAAGGACAATGATGCATGCATTTTGCTTCACGAGTAAACATTTATAGAAATAAACTAACTGCATCAGGAGAGTTTTTAATGGAGTTAATTTTTCTGCACATACATTCTCTATAGTAAATAGGTCTGCCAGTAGAAATAAACATTACAAAAGAGAATTGTTGGCTTGAGGTCGGGGAGATAATAAGGAAGTGATAATTTGGAAAAACAGAATAAGCATTCAGTTCATTAGAGTTAAGTTTTTCAAAATATTTTTTTTAATTGAAAGTTTTACAAAGGGCATAAAAACTAACACCAATTTCTAAAAAGTAAAAGTAAAAAGATAGAATAGAAAAGGGAGGAGACAAAAGTTTAAAAAAATAGAAAAAAAGAAGCTTCCAATTTCCTTTGCAGCAAATATAAGTACAATTTCTAATTTAGCTCTTACTCTGTGAGTGCAAAAGAAAGCCCATTCTTTCTATTATCTAGTTTTTTCCTAATCATCAAAACCACAACCTTCCATTGTGTGCAAAAAGTCTATAAGGGGTCAATTGTAAATGTACACAGGTAGTCCTCAACTTAAGACCACAATTGAGCCCAAAATTTCTGTTGCTAAGTGAGATAGATGTTAAGTGAATTTTGCCCCATTTTATGGCCTTTCTTGCCACAGTTAAGTGAATCACTGCCATTGTTAAGTTAGTAACACAGTTGTTAAGTGAATCTGGCTATCATGGTTCCGACAGATGAAACTCTTCAAAAGAACTTCGAGGCATTGTTTACCTTAAAGAATCTTTATTTTGAGTAGCATAACATCGGCACTGCATAATTGAAGCCAAAAACTGAATTCTCCTCCCCTGAGCCCATAGTATCAAAGCACAATTCCCTCCTCCAATTAACAGTCATAAATAACATTCCCCAATTAGCTTGAAGAGTGTGCTTCCCCTCCAGTTCTCCAGCTTGGCCAAGTCCTTATCAGCTCTGGTTACAATAACCTTGATTCTCACTCTAGGTTCAGTGTTGTTATGTCTAGCTGGACTTTCGTTCACATCCCCCCTGGATGGCTGTGGAATTCTGGGAGTTGAAGTCCACATGCCTTAACATTGTCAAGGTTGAGAAACACTGATTATTCTAACTCTAAAAGCAAAAGGTAAAAGATGGCTACATTTCCATCTTTTATCAATGCAAAACCATCTGATGTTAGCAGTGTTGACACTGGCTTTCCCCACTGTGTTTGCTTGTCAGAAGGTCGCAAAAGGTGATCACATAATCCTGGGACATGGCAACCATCATAAATACATGCCAATTGCTAAAAGTATGGATTTTTATCCCTTGATCATAAGGATGCCACAACAGTCATAAGTGTGAAAACTGACATAAGTCACTTTTTCTGTGCCATTGTAACATTGAACAGTCACTAAATGAATGATTGTAAGTTGAGGACTACCTGTATTATTTTCCCTCTAGTCAAGCAAGTTAATTTAGCCATCTCCACACGTTGTCCACCATCTTCACCATCCATTCTTCCATTGTCGATATTGTCAAACTTTAGTCCATTAGAATAAGTTGTATTTTGATGGACTGGAAAGAAGATTAATTCTGAGTAAATGAAATAACAATAATAGAGTTGAAAGGGATCCTTGAGATCTTCTAGTCCAACCCCCTGCTCAGGCAGGAAAATCAATACCATTTCAGACAAATGGTTGTCCTATCTCTTCTTAAAAACTTCCAGTGTTGGAGCATTCACAGCTTCTGGAGGCAGGCTGTTCCACTGATTAATTGTTCTAACTGTCAAGAAGTTTCTCCTTAGTTCTAGGTTGCTTTTCTCCCTGGTTAGTTTCCATCTGTTGCTCCTTCAGGCGCTTTGGAGAATAGCTTGACTCCCTCTTCTTTGGGGCAGCCCCTGAGATACTGGAACACTGCTACCATGTCCCTCCTCATCCTTCTCTTCCTTAAACTAGACATACCCAATTTCAGCAGCCGTTCCTTATATGCTTTAACTCCAGTCCCCTAATCATCTTTGTTGCTCTTCTCTGCACTCTTTCTAGAGGCTCAACATCTTTTTTACATCGTGCTGACCAAAACTGGATGCAGTATTCAAAGTGTGGCCTTACCAGGGCATTGTAAAGTGGTATCAATAATTCACGTGATCTTGATTCTATCCCTCTGTTAATGCAGCCTAGCACTGTGTCATATGGTTAAGTAGAATTTAGTGCCGCTCCTAGATGGGGAGATGGCTCAGAATTATGGGATGTGGATTGTGTCGCTCTGAGACATCCAGCATCTGATCTGGAGCTTGCCAAAGAATTGGAAAAGCTTCAGCAAACAAAGAAGAATGAAATGCCTGCAATAAATCCCTATTATTATTATAAGCTTTCTCCCATATGAAAACAGAAAAGATAGGGCGAAGCAGGGAGGAGACTAGAAGTCTGAAGGTCTGTTTTATGAAGACAGCAAATAAATGCAGGAAGTGCAGAAGAGACTGGACAGCCATTTGTCTGAAATGGTATAGGGTTTCCTGCCTGAGCAGGGGGTTGAACTAGATGACCTCTATGGTCCCTTAATACTGCATCCAGTTTTGGTCACCACGATGTAAAAAAGATGCTGAGACTCTAGAAAGAGTACAGAGAACAGCAACAAAGATGATTAGGGGGCTGGAGGTTAAAACATATAAGGAACGGTTGCTGGAATTGGGTATGTCTAGTTTAACGAAGAGAAGGACAAGGGGGGACATGATAGCAGTGTTTCAATATCTCAGGGGCTGCCCCAAAGAAGAGGGAGTCAAGCTATTCTGCAAAGCACCCAAAGGCAGGACAAGAAGCAACAGATGGAAACTAATCAAGGAGAGAAGCAATCTAGAACTAAGGAGAAACTTCCTGACAGTTAGAACAATTAACCAGTGGAACAACCTGCCTCCAGAAGCAGTGAATGCTCCAACACTGGAAGTTTTTAAGAAGAGACTGGACAGCCATTTGTCTGAACTGGTATAGGGTTTCCTGCCTGAGCATGGGGTTGGACTCGATGACCTCCAAGGTCCCTTCCAACTTTATTATTATTGTTATTGTTGTTGTTATTATTATTATTATTGGTCCTTGGCTTACATTAATTTGATTAGCAACCACTTGAAGTTACAATGGCAATAAAAAAAAATATACGATGGATCCTTGCACTTAATGACCATTGCAGAATCTTCAGGGTCATTTGATCAAAATCTGGGTGTTTGGCAACCCGCATCTATATTATGGGGTCATGTGATCACCATTTGCGGCCAGCTTTTGACAAGCAAAGTCAACAGGGGAAGCCTGATTCATTTAACAACCAATGTGATTTGCTTAACAACCATGGCAAAAAAAAAAGGTCATAAAATCGGGTGCAAGTCACTTTAAAACTACCTTGGTTAACAATAGAAATTCTGATCCCAATTGTGGTTATATGTCGAGGACTACCTGTGTTACTTTTGTGGCTTAAGTAGGAGACAAGAGCTCATCTGATACGCTTTGAAGGAGCCCTCCGCTTCATTGTGGGTCTAATTAAAATTGGCCATTTTCCTATCAAAATATCTAGTCTTCCCTTGAAAGCTGACTTTTTTTTCTTCCTTTCTTATAGTGTAGTGGTTCTCAACCTTTTTAATGCCGCGACCCCCAACCGGTCGTAAGTCGAGGACTACTAAACCGGTCATAAGTCGAGGACTACTCAACTGGTGCAGCACCGTTTGCAGAATGGGACTTTTGGTAGGCTCAGCAGGGCAGAGACAGCCCGGACAATTCCTATTGGCTTTTGAAAGCCAATAGAATTAGACTCTATTCAAGAGAGTCTATTTTATTGGCTTTCAAAAGCCAATAGAATAAGAGGGAGTAGCACAGCTAAGGAAAAGGGGGAAAAAATGGCAGACTGAGTTGTTTGGCGACCCCCATGAAATGGTCGTTCGACCCCAAATGGGGTCCCGACCCACAGGTTGAGAACCACTGTTGTAGTGGTTTGTGTGCCTGTGTTTTATGTCTGTCAAGGGAAAAAAAATCTTATAAATCACATAACTAAGAGTCTGTGGAGATTCTCCATCATCCAGGTCATGATAGTTGCTAACCGTTTTCAAAGAAAAAAACCCAATAAAGTCCAGTTGCCTTTTGGAAAAGCACCTTTGGGACACATAACTAAGAAAAACAAGACTGCTCTTAAAGTTTTTATGCATTTTCAGAGAGTTTATTTCTCCATTTGAATTCCTGGAATTGGGTCCCCTAGAGATCAGATTGAGCAAGCTGGCCAAACTCAATTCAAATTCTCCCCCCCCCCTTCTATTCTGTTTCCGCTGTTCCTTAGTAAAAACTGCTTATGGGTTAATGCATGCTGACGAGTTTTGTTTTCTGACGGAACATCGTGGCCTATTTACAGCTTTTAATCGGGAGCACCAGAACGATCAAAGTTTCCATCTAGATTCCTGTGCTGTCGTGGTATTTTCCTAACCTTTTATTACTGCCATTCTTCATTCTTCAGCTCTGCTGTAAAAATAATAAAGGAAATAAATCAAATTACAAAATGAGAAGTGATTGTTCACTGTCAGGGCGTTCCCTAGAGATGTTAATGCGATGTGTGATTTTTCTGAGATCAGTTTACAGCATGTTGTTCTATTAATCCCTGTGTAAAGGGACTTGGAATTTTTCCTCAGTGGGATGTTTCACTAAACTGTTCGAGAAGCAGTCATAATAGCCATGCATAATTGCTAAAGAGCAACGACTGCCTGGACTGGATGACCTCCAAGGTCCCTTCCATCATCATCATCATCATCATTATTGATCATCGTACAGTCAGCCAGATGTTCAGACTGGGTTTGGCATTTTTGTCTACACATCGAGTCCTTACCAAGGACCTGGGATAGGCAGATGTGGATATTTGATGGCATTACAGATATCGTAGCAGGATGGAAGCAGTTCCTAGTAAGGCTGCCTTTTGCAATTGACTGATGGCAAATTTGTCAATGCCGAGGAAGGTGTCCAAGTGGTGCTCCAGTTGTTTTGGGATTGCACCTAAGGAGCCTATGACTATTGGTACTACCCTTGCTTGCTTTTGCCACAGTCTTTCTATTTCTATTTGTAGGTCTTTGTATTTTGTTATCTTCTCCAGCTCTTTCTCTTCTATTCTGCTGTCTCCAGGCACTGCCACATCCACTATCTAGACTTTTTTGTCTTTCTTATCGACAGTTGTTAAGTCCGGGGTGTTATGTTGTTATTGTTGTTTTTGTTGTTATTACTATTATTATTATTACTATTATTACTATTATTATTACAGTTCTGAGTTCAGGTTTGCTTATTTGCAAATGAATGATACAGAAGTCTAATGCAGTGTTTCTCTACCTCCGCAACTTTAAGATATATGGACTTTGACTCCCAGAATTCCTCAGCCACCATGCTTGGCTACGAATTCTGGGAGTTGAAGTCCATATAGTGTAAGAGTTGCTGAGGTTGAGAAACACTGATGTGATTTCTCAATTTTAATGGGCTTATGTTAGGTAACCATGGACAGACCCAGTGGCAGGAATTTGAAGCAAGCAGTGAGCAGAGTAGCAAAAATGATAAAAAGATTCATGTCCCTTTGTCTTGTGGCGAAAAGATATTTAGTTCAGAGATAGAAAACATAGGTCAGGGGTCTTCAGACCTGGCCCTTTTATGACTTGTGGACTTCAGCTCCCAGAATTCCTCAGCCAGGCATGCTGAGATGATCTTTCAGAGGCTTTGAACTACAACACCCAAAAGTCTTGCCATTACTGATTGGAGTTAAAATCCAAAATATATGGACAGGAGAAAATGTTTCTCTTCTTAACAGAGTAATAGAACTTTGTTTTTGTTTTGTTTTTTACAAAAGAGTGCAAAGTAACGAAGCCACTCAACTTTCCCTAATTCTGTAAATCATAAATTATGGGAGCAATCTGCTATCTTCTTTTGCCAGATTCTTTTCTATGAATCTAATCATGGAGTCATCACAATGAAAAAAGAAAGAAAATCACTCTAGGTTATTTGTATTTTCTTTTATTATTTGTTACCTGCTACTCTGGGAACTTTGGTTAAGCACTTTGTCTTTGCTATCAACTCCCTCCAGCATTTCATATTTTGAAGCTGACACAAGTTATAGATTGCTTCTGCTTCATAGCCTTGGTCCTTTGTCATAATTAGAACAGCAGCATTGACTTTGGATGTATTGGATGCTGCTGAAAAATGCTGCATTGTTTTCTGGGCGCTGAAATAATTGTTCTGTGGCTGAATGACTTAAGCGGGACTCAATGCGGCTGTCTGGTTTTTCTTATCAAATTATTAGCAGCTTTAGGGCAGGGATGGCAGGAAAAAGATCAGAATAACCAGAAAAGTATAATCCGGTGATCTGTGGGATATCTCTAGGACAGGGGTCCCCAACCCCCAGTCTGTGGACCGGTACCGGGCCACGGTATGCCAGCAATCGGGCCACACAAGCAAGCAAAGCCCCATCTGCGGGATGCAGGCAGCACACAAAACCATTTTTCCTCTCCAGTCCGTGGAAAAAAGCTCTCTCCATGTAACCGGTCTCTGCTGCCCAAAAGGTTGGGGACCTCTGCTTTACAGGACAAGTAATCCCCGACTTGCAACAGTTCATTTAATGACCCTTCAAGGTTACAACGGCACTGAAAAAAGCGAACTCTCATTTCTTGCCTTAGCTCCTGCCCCTCTAGCAGTTCAAAAGCATGCAAATGTTGAGTAGATGAATAGGCACCACTTCAGTGGGAAGGTGGTAACAGTGTTCTGTGTGTCTCAGGATATAGTCATGTTGGCCACTTGACTACGGAAGGGTCTTAGGACAACGCTGGCTCAATGGTGGGATTCAGCCGGTTCGCACCACTTCAGCAGAACCGGTAGCTAATTTTTTGTTGCCCAGGCCCAGAATGGACTTCTGGAAGCGGCATTCACCCAGAGAACCGGTTGTTCTCATATTTGAATCCCACCACTGCGCTGGCTCCCTTGGTTAAGAAACAGAGATGAGAATCGTCCTTTAGAGTCGGACGCAGCTAGACTCTGGAAACTATTACCTTTACCTTTATATTGTCATCATAGCTTTGTTTCTCTAGAGCAGTGTTTCTCAACCTTGACAGCTTCAGGAAGTGTGAACTTCAGCTCCCAGAATTCCCCAGTCGGCACACTTTTGGCATGGTGGCTGTGGCAGTTCTGGGAGTTGAAATTCACACATCTCAAAGTTACCGCAGTTGAGAAACACTGCTCCAGAGAACTAATGTGAATTTAAAAACCTCTCTTGGAGTAGCAGAGGGTAGACATAGAAATATATCAGGGTTTTGTAAGAAGAAGGTCAACATTACCTCTCCTGAAAGACAACTTGAGCACCAATATTAATCTTCCTCTGCAGGATACAGCTGAATGGAAATACTGTACATTCTTGGAGATGCAGTTTTGACCCACAAGGAATGACGAAACCTATCACCATGTGCAAACTAAGCACACATGTTGAAATATTTTGTAGAATTCTCTGTGGTGCAGTTGTTTCACTTGATTTTTCTGGGGGTCTTCGACAACTTGTCACGGCCAACTCATCACAGCATTGTAAAGTGGTATTAATACTTCATAGAATCAAGCTCACGTGAAGTATTAATACCACTTTATAATGCCTTGGTAAGGCCACACTTGGAATACTGCACCCAGTTTTGCTCACCACAATGTAAAAAAGATGCTGAGACTCTAGAAAGAGTACAGAGAAGAGCAACAAAGATGATTAGGGGACTGGAGGGTAAAACATATAAGGAACGGTTACTGGAATTGGGTATGTCTAGTTTAATGAAAAGAAGGACGAGGGGGGACATGATAACAGTGTTCCAGTATCTCAGAAGCTGCACAAAGAAGAGGGGGTCAAGCTATTCTCCAAAGCGCCTGCAGGCAGGACAAGAAGCAGCAGATGGAAACTAAGCAAGGAGAGAAGCAACCTAGAACTAAGGAGAAATTTCCTAACAGTTAGAACAATTAATCAGTGGAACCACCTGCCTCCAGAAGCGGTGAATGCTCCAACACTGGAAGTTTTTAAGAAGAGACTGGACAGCCATTTGTCCAAAATGGTATAGGGTTTCCTGCCTGAGCAGGGGGTTGGAGTAGATGACCTCTAAAGTCCCTTCCAACTTTATTATTATTATTACTATTATTATTATTATCTCACCAGAGCTAACTCGCTACCACCAACTCGCCGCAGGACAAGAGTTACACTCATATCGAAGAAACAGTGGCATAGAATCATTAAAGGAAAGATGCCAAAGGAAGGACGAAATGCAATGTGAATGACAAAAATTAAAATACATTTTTCATTGTTTAATTGAATTGTTGAATTGTCCCACAGCCAGTTGTCTGTGGTGAGTTGTCCTGCGACAAGTTGGCTGTGATGAGATGTCCCATTCCCCCTTTCAGTGAGATAGGAGGCTCTACTCTGAAAGGGGAGGGATGAAATTGGGAGGCATGAATGAGCTTGGGGAAAGACAGGAGACGAGGCTGTGCAGCAAACCATCCGAGAAGAGAGGCAGGAGCCCACAGTTGCCTGACGGTCAGAAAAAGAAACATCAGGAAAAACCCGCCCTAAATGGACCGAGTAGTTAAAAGTGGAGGCGGGAAGTTTATGCCTTCAGCTTTGCGAGGTTCTGTTAACGTAGCCTTACAGCAGTGGTTCTCAACCTTTTTAATGCCGCGACCCCCAACCAGTTGTAAGTCGAGGACTCCTCAACCGGTCGTAAATCGAGGACTACTCAACTGGTGCAGCACCGTTTGCAGAATGGGACTTTTGGCGGGCTCAGCAGGGCAGAGACAGCCTGGACAATTCCTATTGGCTTTTGAAAGCCAATAGAATTAGACTCTATTCAAGAGAGTCTATTCTATTGGCTTTCAAAAGCCAATAGAATAAAAGGGAGTAGCACAGCTAAGGAAAAGGGGGAAAAAAATGGCTGACTGCATTGTTTGGCGACCCCCATGAAATGGTCGTTCAACCCCAAATGGGGTCCCCACCCACAGGTTAAGAACCACTGGCTTACAGTAAAGTAGAATGAATTACAGGTAATCCTCGACTTACAACAGTTCACTTGGTGACCATTCAAAGTTACAACGGCACTGAAAAAAGCGACTTATGACCGTTTTTCATACTTAATAACTATTGCTCCATCTCCATGGTCACATGATCGGACATTTGGCAACCAACTCATATTTATGACGGTTGCAGTGTCCTGGGTGTGTGTGTCATGTGATCCTCTTTTTGCAACCTCCTGACAAGCAAAGTCAATGGGAAAGCCAGATTCACTTCACAACCGTGTTACTAATTTAACAATTGCGGTGATTCACCTAACGACTGTGACAAGAAAGGTCGTAAAATGGGGCAAAGCTCACGTAACAAATGCCTCATTTAACAACAGAAATTTTGGACTCCGTTGTAGTTGTAAATCAAAGACTACCTGAATGTTCCTTCTGCACCATCCTATTTAAAAGTTCAGCTACAAGGGGATACGAAAAAACAATTACTGGACAGGTTGGAGAAAAGCTGGCTAGCAGATAAAGATACCTACCTACTAATGAACATTTTGTGTTACCTCTGGAAAAGGAAGTTACCTTCACAGGCAGTAGGTGTTGAATATTGTGACAGAGGAATAGATTAATGCGATTCATTCGTGTGTGCAAATTAATCTTGACTTTTCGCTCTTTCCCTGTCCTCTGTTTTGCTGATTGCAAGCGAGAAGAAGCTAATCACAGATGCCCTGAGTAGAAACCAGTTTCTCAAAAGGCTGGACCTTCAGCAGATCAGGGACATGGTGGAGTGTATGTACGGAAGGACATACCAGCAAGGGAACTACATCATCAAACAAGGAGAACCTGGCAACCATATATTTGTCCTGGCAGGTTGGTAACCACTTTAATGGTCTATTTAAGCACTGCTTAAGTATTATTTAAATAAATAAACTCTGAAATTTTGCTTCTGAGGCTAAGTCTTAGCCTGCTAATACAAGGAAAGCTTTGTTGGGATTACGCTTGTTCCACCTGGTCCAGGTATCTTGTACGTACGTATGTACTTACTTTATTAATTCATTCATTCATTCATTTCTTAATAATAAAAAAAGAAGAAAAGGTACAAAACGCAAAAATACTTAAATTATTTAAAAAGCAAGAGCTTTAAAAACAAGTGATAAATACAACAGGAAAAAAATTAAAAAATAAAATATTTTATTTATTTATTCATTCATTTATTAATAATAAAAAAGAAAAAAGGTACAAAACGCAAAGATGCAGATATTATTTAAAAAGCAGGAGCTTTAAAAATAAGTGAAAAATACAACAGAAAAAAATTAAAATATAAAGTATACAACTTTGCAACAGTAAACAGGTACAGTTCTCAACATAATTATCTAATGCAAAGAATATGGAGAGAGAGAGAGAGAGAGAGAGAGAGAGAGAGAGAGAGAGAGAGAGAGATCATTGGTTTTTTTTTAAGCCGCTGCATTTTAAAATGATATGATCGTTTTCTCAAGATTCTCAGTTTGGGATTCAAAGTAGGGCCTGAAAAAGATCAGTGTTTGAGCAGAATTGAGATTTTGCTCTTCTTTTTTTTGCTTTCTACCATTAACTCATGAAGTAAGTTGGGCTGGAGGAAAAATGCCTAGAATTTGGGGAGATGTCACAGCCTCTTTCTAAACATCACCCTTCTTGTGATGATGTTAAAACCCAAACGTACCCAAATACTTTGCATATACTGTATGTGAGTCACAAGGTGTCCTTAAATAACCACGACTAATTCTGTCTCTAGGTTTGATCTGACAAGCTGCACAGTTCTGAAGACATCAATAACGGAATTGAATTAGCTCTAATTAAGCGTTAAAATCGATAATAGGAAAGAAATAGGATTAAGGGCAAATCTGTCCTTTCCTCCTGCCCAAATATTCATCTCCAATTTCCATTGACTTCTTTTGGTGCCAGAACAATCGTGGTTTTTTTCTTTAGCAAAATCGGGTAATTTGTGGACAGCATGCTGTGAGACAGACTTTTTTTATTTTTGTCATCCTGAAGGAAGCAATTACTCACAAGGAAGAAAACGCGCTGCCAGGTTTAGAGGTCTCGTACACATGACAACCCGCCTTTGGTTGAAGCCAGAAATTAAGTTTAGCCTATAGAAAGAAGAATTGTTAGCACTAATGCGATCCGTTCTTCAACCGCAATAAAAATGGGGAAATGAAAACCCCCTGAGCAGAATCTGGAGAAAGAGATTATAGCCAATTTTGGCTCTCTTTCTCACAAATCGTGCTTGAAACTCATGGAGGAATTTCAACTTTTTGATACACACACACACACACGCACATGCACGCACACACCTATTTGCCATTTTTTATAATATATGGCTCTATAAACTGATAATGGTAATCTGTGCAATTTTCAAGTACAGGTAGTGCTCGACAATTCGTTTAGTGACCATTCAAAAGTTACAACGGCATTGAAAAAGTGACTTATGACCATTTTTCACACTTACGACTGATGCGGCATCCTCGTGGTCACATGATTTACATTTGGATGCTTGGCAACTGGTTCATATTTATGACGGACCTGACCTTCTGACAAGCAAAGTCAGTAGCAAGTGCAGTGATTCACTTAACAACTGTGGCAAGAAAGTTGTAAAATGGGGCAAAATTCATTTAACAAATGTCTCACAACAGAAATCTTGGGCTCAATTGGGGTCATAAATTGAGGACTACCTGTATTTAGAGAAAGGGACTAAGAGCATGCCCACCCTGTATGGCCTGATAGAAAGGCAGTTTTACAGATAACCTGGCTTTATGCCATATAGAATAGAATTTCAGATTTTGTAGTTATGTTCTATCCCTGAACTATAAGTTCTTATTACGGTGACAAATGTTTAAGAGTCAGGGGAAAAAAAAAATCACACACCAAATGTAACACAAGTCCATTTCTTTAACACCAATAAAAATATTTTTAAAAAAAAAAAAAAAAAACCACACATGCTGAAACAATGGAGTAAGCTTATTTGAGCAGGCATTTGCATAATTAAATTACTGACAATTTGAAACTGCAATTAGTTTATAATTAAATAGGCGCTTACTAAATTTATTCAGTCAAGCTTGTTAACAAAAAATCAAGTTAAAAATGGAAAACAGATTAATGTTTTGAAAGCGGTACAAAAACAATAAAAGGGAAGCGGAGTTTAATACATCATTATATCAGTTTGATTTTTACTTTGTTTTTTTTTCCCCCTTTTCCAACAGAAGGCAGATTGGAGGTTTATCAGCATAACAAATTTCTGTCATCAATCCCCGTATGGACAGCCTTTGGAGAACTGGCTATTTTATATAATTGTACAAGGACAGCCTCAGTAAAAGGTAAGTAAGCTTGTTCCCAAAAATGTGGCAAAAACAAGAATACAATCCAGGGTTCCATGGTGAGGATGTTTTCCCTGACTGCTTTAATTTTGCGAGGAGGTGAAATTAAAAAAAAAAGTGAATAAAACCTATGTATGACATTATTATTGTTCCTGCCATGTTTTCTCATTAACAATAGTAGGGAAATTCTGAATACTTTCTTATTAGAGATGGGAATGAAGAGAGATAGAATAGAACTGATCAGTCTCTCTACAAAATCCAGTTCCCTGAAAATAGTGCAGGGCGGTCACATCTGTGCAGAAAACTTTGTAGATATATGTAAAGGTGTATTCTCAAGATGTTCCTAATAACAACAACAACGCTGCGTCTCCATTGTACCAAAGTACACAAACTTTCAGGTCCCAATTGGTGCATTTCTAATGTCATCACAAACTTTCCTTATACATTTATGCATAAAGACATCTAACAACTGAAGAGACGTTGCCCCATCCTCTTTTTTTGCTGACTGTTGATCCACTTGTAAGCCTTTACTATATTCCTCTTATTTCATTCAGCAACCAAATTTCAATCCCATATTTCAGCAAAACATTTTTGTTTTGTAGAGAGCAACAAAGATGATCAGGGGACTGGAGGCTAAAACATATAAGGAATGGCTGCTGGAATTGGGTATGTCTAGTTTAAGGAAGAGAAGGATGAGGGGGGACAGGATAGCTGTGTTCCAAAATCGAAGAGGTTGCCACAAAGAAGAGGGAGACAAGCTATTCTCCAAAGCACCTGATGGCAGGACAAGAAGCGATGGATGGAAACTCATCAAGGAGAGAAGCAACCTAGAACTAAGGAGAAACTTCCTGACAGTGAGAAGAATTAATCAGTGGAACGACTTGCATTCACAAGTTGTGGGTGCTTTAACACTGGAGGCTTTTAAGAAGAAATTTCAGAGCCATTTTTCTGAAATGGTGTAGGGCAGTGGTTCTCAACTGTGGGTCGGGACCCCATTTGGGGTCAAACGACCATTTCACGGGGGTCGCCAAACAACACAGTCCGCCATTTTTTTCCCCCTTTCCTTAGCTGTGCTACT
Organism: Crotalus tigris; assembly: GCF_016545835.1. Classification (NCBI taxonomy): domain Eukaryota; kingdom Metazoa; phylum Chordata; class Lepidosauria; order Squamata; family Viperidae; genus Crotalus; species Crotalus tigris. The sequence goes on from NW_024096964.1 coordinate 1,294,302, forward strand.
CCCTTTTATTCTATTGGCTTTCAAAAGCCAATAGGAATTGTCCAGGCTGTCTCTGCCCTGCTGAGCCCGCCAAAAGTCCCATTCTGCAAACGGTGCTGCACCACTTGAGTAGTCCTCGACTTACAACCGGTTGAGTAGTCCTTGACTTACAACCGGTTGGGGGTCGCGGCATTAAAAAGGTTGAGAACCACTGGTGTAGGGTCTCCTGCCTGAGCAGGGACTAGGAGACCTCCAAAATCCCTTCTGTCTCTGTTATTCTTTTATGTCATAACTCAAGTCTGTTTACTTACTTGGTCAATGTGCCACAAGCGTAGCCCAATTTTGCTCCAACCATGCTCGTGTTTCCTATGCAAAGTAGGATCTCTAATCTGGACATTCTCATGCATTCCAACATAATGTGGCGGAATATGCAATGTACTCAGAATGTTTTTTTCCCCTAGCAAATATGGAGGTATAGAGGAGGTCTACATTCAAAATTAGCTTCTTACACTATTTGATTTATAGATAACTTTGGGAGATATTATATAACAGTTGAATCATTATTCTGAAATGCTTTGGGGCAACTACATTTATTTGTCTAAAATATTTGTAGGTCATCTTCCAATTGATAGAAGTGGTGAACAAGGTAAACAAAAAAAAATGTAGGTGTGACTAATATGGTATGAAGCTGGTTGCAACTCTTCGGTGTTAACTCCTTGGAGAGAAAGTGTGAAATTGCTGTCAGTAGCACTGAGAACTTTAGTAAACATCATTAGTTGAAAAAATATGTTTTGAAATGTGTATGGGTATTAGGTTGAATGCTAGAATTGTCTACTTTTCTGTTTTGTTTTCATTTTGTTCCCTAGCTGTCACCAGTGTGAAAACATGGGCATTAGACAGAGAGGTTTTCCAAAACATCATGAGAAGAACAGCTCAAGCAAGGCATGACCAATATAGAAACTTCCTGAGAAGGTAAACGTGGCACGTGCATCTTCTTTTTTTTAATATCAGCAGATAAAAATAGGATGTTCTGAGACAAGAATTTGCTGGGCAATATATTGATCCTATTTGTAAAACCTTATTATCTTAAATAAATAAATAAATAGAAAGAAAGAAAGAAAGAAAGAAAGAAAGAAAGAAAGAAAGAAAGAAAGAAAGAAAGAAAGAAAGAAAGAAAGAAAGTAAGAGAAAAATAAAGTATTTGGGTCGGTAGTTGGTGCTGCTACCTGAAAACACTCTTTCTGCTTTTAGAACAGGCATGTCAAACTTGCGACGTCACATCGCAACTTTTCCCCCATTGCCGGCAATGGGGTGGGTGCAGTTTTGGACGCATCCGGCCCGCGGGCCGGCAGTTTGACATGCCTGTTTTTAGAAGATAGATGAATTGAATCTTATTATCCAATTCTGAGATCCAGAATTATCCTTTAGTTATTATATTGGAATGAACACATTGGAGATAAATCTGAATATTCTCTAGGAGTTGAATTCTGAATTTCTCCATTTGGGTTCTGTACTACAAATATCCATATAATTAGGAGCTCTATACAAAAGTTTCTGTAACATGCAATTCTATGAAGTCCTTAGTGCTCTCTGGGTTTGGTTGCTGTTCTTGCAGATGTTTCATTACCCAACTACATGACATCTTCAGTGCTGGAAAGGAGTGGAATTTGTTCGCTGTTTATATACAGTGGCTTGTCCTACCACATTTTCGTCTTGGTAATTTCTTGGTTAGGTTGTTGTTTACTCCTTTCATTGTTTGTTTGAGCTGATAGTTCCTTGATTGGATTATTGTTTACTGCTTGATTGTTGGCCTGGTATTAATTCTGATGTTAATCCCTGCTTATCTGAGTGTTGATTGCTGGCAAGAAGGTGTTTTTGGTCTTTCGATTTCCTTTTTAGGTTTTGATTGTCTCTTTTGAATGGTATGTAAATGTCATTTATCCCTATGTCTCTGTTAATGGCTGAAAAACACACTCCTTTCTAGCACTGAAGATGTTACCTAGTTTGGTAACAAAACATCTGCAAGAAAACAACCAAACTTAGAGAACACCAAGAACTCCACAGCTCATCTCGGAGCTACAAATATCCCCTGCTATGCAGTTCCACCTTGATCATTCATTCATTTCAATGTGAAAATAGCTATTGTATTATAAACAGAACAATAATATTGTTTACACCCAGTGTCAAACCAAAATACAAGTGTTTACACAAAGAGTTATCATCTCTTTTATTTTCATTTTCCATGTCCACCAGTTTGTTCTGGAGATTTATTCAACCCAGTGAATTTTGATTGAAAAAGAATCAGTAGGGAGTATCTGTTCTATCAGTATTTATTTCATCAGTGGATAGGAAATGGGGGGTTTCCTCATGGTTTGAAGGCAGTTGTATAGACTGAGTAAGTACTGATTACTGATACTGTTGACCAGAATCTCACAGATAACTTGTCCTTTTTAATGACACCCATTTAGAAACCAGTTCTCAAATCACAATTCTTTGAAGAAACATGGACCTCAGATATAAAATCTTATGTAATTATCTTAGTAGTAGTACTTAAACCAAACTGAAAGAATGTATTTTGGGCAAAAACGTCTGCAAGGGCTGTAGATTGTAGTGATTATTCTGTATCACTGCTGAACTTCCATTTATATGCCAAACCTTACCATTAACCACATTCACGTTAACTGTTTTTTTATAAGTAATGCCCATAATATGCACAATATTTTTAGGGGTATCTAATATCTCCCCAAGAAAGAGCTGAAGTCAAAATGGATCAAAGTTAAAATTGAAAAATGAGAGCTAAAACGTTGTATACAAATTGAATTCAATGGATTTCTTTGGTTGTTTTTTTTCCAAGTGTTTCTTTACTGAAGAATTTACCCGAAGATAAACTAACCAAGATTATAGACTGCTTGGAAGTGGTAAGTCTTGTACCCCTACTAATGAGATTATTTAATCTTATTTATCTCTTTAGCAAAATCACTCTAGTCTAGGGTAAAGTCAAACAGAGTTATATATTACAGTGTGCTCTGATTAAGCTCCAAATTCTATCTTATTTGATCTGGGGTAAATAAGATTATTCAGTAGCATTTTTAACATGCAGAATCTGAAAGTCCCATTGTGCAGGAAGATACTGACCTTTCTTTTCTGAAACCCACACAGAAATTCCAGGAATATTTTCTAAACTGCATGGCTTCCCATAAATTTGCTTTAGCAACATGTAGTTTTTGGTGGATAGCATGTTTTATCACAGTACTTTACATAAAATAGCCAGATTATAACTACCTAAAAAGCTGAAATTTATGGGAAATAATGTCCCATTGCAAAAGGTTGAGATGAAATCCATCTGTGCAAAAGTCCCCAAATATGTCAAAATTTGACTAAATTGAGGGGAAGAGAGGGAGTGGGGGAGGGGAGGAGAAGAAAGAGGAGAGGAGAGGAAAGGAAAGGAAAGGAAATAAATGGATAGGGAAGGGAAAGATTTAGATGCTATTAGAAATCTGTAAATTTAATCCTTTCATAGGGGAAGGGAAGGAACACTGGCTAACATTTGAAATCTGGAGATCTGTATTTAAGAGCACTTAAAATAGCTGATGGAATTATAACACTGACCTGTAAAAATGTGACATGCTGTGTTACTTATCTCATATATCACCAAATATCTGTGTTAATGACCCATAGAAGCAATCATGGCTAGCTTTCAAATAAAATAGCAGGATATTCTGTCTGCCGTCTTTCGTTACACTTTTGGAATATAAGGATTTGTAATTGGAAAAAAAAATTCCATTATTAATATATCTATTTTTTTCTCTTTTGTTTATGCTTTATTCAGTGTAAATGAACAGTTTTATACAGTTTGAAGGGCTAATTGAAATTACTCTGCGCAAATTGATTTATTGTGCACATATTCTTACGTAATCATTTTGCATGCTCCAGTGGAACAAAGGGTTAAAAAAAAAAGGAAATTAATTGTAGACAGGAGTGCTGCAGAGTCATCCGGTGATGATGAAAAGTACAGTCAAGATATATTAATTTTGGATGCCATGTGGGCTCAGCTTTTCTCTGTAAATTCTTCCCTCCCTCCCTCCCTCCTTCCCTTTCTTCCTTCCCAAAGCTGTTGTGTTGCCTGCGTGACCTGAATTTTTTCAGAGCAAGTCTTTGGCAACACACTTCTTCCATTTGGCAGGGAAGCCTAAAGAGACCCACTGCCTGTTTTCGATGTTATGCAACTGCAACAATAGAATACCTTCGCTGAAATCATCGTCTAGCACAAATTGTTTGCAGAGCTGGCCTGACTGCTTAAGCCACAGCCCGAGTCATTTGTTTCAGGCATCCTATTTTATGTACCTGAAAGCAGATTTACACCATTGGCTGTCTTTAACTCAATACAGATAGTCCTTCACTTACAACTATTTCTTTAGTACTGTTTGATGTTACTGCAGCACTGAAAAAAGTGACTTATGACCATTTTTCACACTTACGACAGTTGCAGCATCCCCGTGGTCATGTGATCAAAATTCAGATGCTTGGCAACTGACTCATATTTATGACGGTTGCAGAGTCCCGGGATCATGTGATTCCCCTTTTGCGACCTTCTGACAAACAAAGTCAATGGGGAAGCCAGATTCACTTAACAACCATCTTATTACTTAACAACTGCAGTGAGTCACTTAACAACTGTGGCAAGTAAGGTTGTAAAATGGGGCAAAACTCACTTAGCAACTTTTTTGCTTAGCAACAGAAATTTTGGACTCAATTGTGGTGGTAAGTCAAGTACTACCTGTATTGTCCACTCTGAGCCACAGCCATTTGCTAAGTTTTCAGACATGAATCCCAGCTGTATGTTAGAAAAAGATTCTTTCTCTTAAAATTAAAAGACAAAAGGTTGTGATAATGTTGCAAAACTGTGGAGCTAAGGACGGCTGCAAAATTGAGGCTAGGGGTCCATTTGCAGGCAGTAGATTTTAGGTGCATTAATGCAGGACTGGGGGGCTTTAAATGCCCTATATAAGTTCATAAATAAATCCTACACAGACAAACACGTGTCCAAATTGATAGTCCCATTTTTCTTCCTTGGAAATATTTTAAAGCAACTAAAATTCAATAAAACAAATATTAGCATGTGGTAGGTCCTTCCTGCTGGTTCCATCTCTTTAAAGAAAAGAAAATATTGTTTGGATTCTTAAGTAATTTGGTTCAATAGTATCCATGGGAGATGTCAAAGAAAATCAAGATGGCGGTCACAGCAATGCAGGTGGAACTCTGCCCCTTTGTATATATGTGCATTATCAATGCAGATCCAAAAAATGGTGGATCTGCTGGTACCTCCATACTGACTTTTTTAACCCAGTTATTTGGGTTGCACATCTACTGAGATGTTCCATGTCCTCAAATAATCCAACATGTTTATTGTCTGTGGGACGAATGGGGATGAATAGTTTGCCAGCATAAAAATTGCATTGTGAGATAATGGAATACATGTTGTTATGAAATTGCAGTTTTTGTTAAGGATTTATTAGGAATTTTCTAGCTTTTTCTCCCACCCATTTCTTTTTTTCATTCCTGTCTTTACTTAAGGAGAATATCATTTCCATAAGAATGCGGTAACATTCCTGTAGCCCACAACATTCTTCAGAAGTAATCCACTATTTCTATTTGTGAGGAATTTCTTCTCTATAATAGATTAATTAGATCACAAGATGAATGATAAGAGAAATTAAATATCTGGCATTTCTCCAGCTATAAAGGAAGCCCAGGATGAGAAAGCTCTGTATATTTTAGCAATTATCTAAGAAAGTTCACTTGACCAGTTTGAGCAACTTGATCCATGATACCTCTGGAAACCTCTGCCTTCTTTCGTAAACTTAAGAACAAAATAAATTAAATTGTTTTTGCAATATATTCTTTAATTTAAACTTTATTAGACCCTCTGTTTTTCTAAAGGAATCACATTATATGACCTGATAGCAGTGTTCTAATATCTAAGGAGCTGCCACAAAGAGGAGATCAGCCTATTCCCCAAAGCACCTGAAGGCAGGACAAGAAACAACGAATGGAAACTAATCAAGGAAGGAACTAATCTAGAATTAAGGAGACATTTCCTGACAGTTAGAACAAAGAACAATTAACCAGTGGAACGATTTGCCTCCAGAAGTTGTAGGTGCTCCAACTACAGGAGGTTTTTAGGAAGAGATTGGATGAACCATTTGTCTGAAATGGTATAGGGTTTCCTGCGTGAGCAGGGGGTTGGACTAGAAGACCTCCAAGGTCCCTTCCAACTCTGTTATTCTATTACTCTGTTATTCTGTTAAAATCCTCTTTGAAAATCCAGCATCCTTGTCCCAACGAACTAACTTGTATCTCTTTACTACCATTACCTAAGTCTTCTTCCTGAAGAGGTCATGTCATGCATTTATAATTCTTCAATTTTATGATAAGCAGCTGTACTGTCCTAGAACTTGAGCATGTTTGCAACCCCTGCCATTCTTAATTGCATTATATCAGTATTATTAGCAATGTATCTATAGAAATCTTTCCAAACTTGGTGCTGTCTATATGATAGTCTTATACATTTACAATTCCCACTTAGAAGGCCTCATATTTAAGGGCCAGAAACAGGAGCTACTTAGATCATATTTATAAGGCCCAATTCATAGAAACCAATCATTTTTGATTGTTCTCTCAAGTGTTCCCTGCATCCCATAGAGCAGGGGTGTCAAACTGCCGGCCCGCGGGCAGGTTTCATCATACCGGAGCTGTGTCCACCCCATTGCTGGCAATGGCGAAAAAGCTCCGATACGTCGCGCGACGTCACGTGAGGTCGTGAGTTTGACATGCCTGCCATAGAGTTAAGGAATCACTTCCAGTTCACCTTCATGGCTTCTGGATTTCGCGTCATTTAAAAATAATGTTTGTATGTATGTATGTATATATTATGTATGTATGTTTGAAGCCTGAATAATCAATACCTTTAGGTTTATTGGCCCATATTAATGATCCATTGATTTCAATGGGTTTACACTGACTAAATCTGAACAGTTGATCAAAGGAAGCAAAAGACTGTGGGATTACTTTGTGCAATTAGTCATGCCACATTCTTTAATAGATTTATTTGGATTATCAATTAGCTTTAAATCCCTTTCAGTCATTTAAAAAAACATTCATGTTTAATTGATCAACGTGTTTATAACTTATGCAGAAGAAGACATACTTGCCACAGGGAAAATGCAAGCAGTGGAGCCAAAAATCTTTTGGCTTTTCTTCCCAAAAGCTTCTGTAGCTTTTTTGAATGTGGCTTTTTGCATTATTTTTCTGGCATAGAAAGATTCTGTTCTCCCCATATAGAAACCACTTCAAATACAGTGATTGTTATGTAATATTAATATCACCCTTGCTTGAAGGAAAAAACTTCAGTGCACTTTAAGCAAATTGATTAATATAATATTCATATTTAAGTCTTGACTGTCGTTTGGTAAGAAATTAAATACTTTTCCCTAGAAGATGCCAGTGGTCTTTAGTTAGTGTCGTGGGGAGATCTAAATACTGGTAGTCCTTGACTTACAACCATAATTGAGCCCCAAATTTCTGTTGCTAAGTGAGACATTTAGTAAGTGCCCCATTTTATGACATTTCTTCCACAGTTGCTAATACCTGCAGGTGTTAAGTCAGTAACATGGTTACTAAGTGAATCTGGTTTCCCCATTGACTTTGCTTGTCAGAAGGTCACAAAAGGTGAACACATGACCCCGGGACACTGCAACCGTCATAAATATGAGTCAATTGTCAAGTGTCTGAATTTTGATCACGTGACTGTAGGGTCAGAAGTGCAATGGTAAGAAGTGTGAAAAATGGTCATCAGTCACTTTTTTCAATGCTGTTGTAACGTCAGACGATCACTAAATAATCACTAAACTGTTGTAAGTCAAGGACTTACAGCTTATCATTGCCTGTCTTTTCTTTGTTCCACAGGAATACTATGACAAAGGTGATTATGTTATCCGGGAAGGAGAGGAAGGAAGTACTTTCTTCGTTATATCCAGAGGAAAGGTAAGGTAACTTGAAAATATGTTGTCAGGGAATTGCCCAACAGGTGTCCAAATGAAGTCAGAGATGCTGACACAAACTTGTAGTATTATGTAAATAAATATATTTTACATCTATATATACAGCAAACAAGATAGTCAGGCAAACAGGAGCATCGTGAGGTAAATCACAGAGCACACAGAAGAAAAAGGCGGGAGAAAAAGAAAAGTCCCCCTCCACACCCACAGCAACCAATCACAGTGCAGATTGCCTCACGCAGGAGCCAGCAGTCAACCAATGAAACATAATAGTGTGTTCTCCCTCACTGCACAAAAACCCCACTGCTCCAGCTACTAAATTTAGATATATCTTAACGTACCGTAGATGTACAACTCTTACTTGGCCAATGAACCTTATGGGAAGCTGCATTTTCACCCATTTGTTTCCTGAGAGATAAAGGACATTCCATTAAGCCTAGGAGAGCCTCCCAATAGGGTGTTGATCCACCTCTTCAAGGCAAAGTGCTATCCAAAAGTGACAGGGCATAATGAGATGTGAGATCATTAGGAATTAACTGGCTAGTGAATATCTGGGTCTCGTAAGCTGCCAGACAACATTTGAATTAGTTACCCGGTCATATGCATGCCTTTCCACAGTTATTCTTGCTTTAGCTGTTTGTCCTCCACCTTTTTATCATTTGCTAAAATCTGCACACGTTTCAGGAGTGGTAATGATGATATTAAAGTAAGCAACAACAATCCTGAATAAAGGAATATCTCAGTAGCACTCAAGAACATTTAGGAAAAGCACTACCTGGCCTGGAGCAAGGAAGGAAACTCTAGAAAAGAATTCAGTGAACTAGAGTTGGCCTTGGTTTTTCAGTTTGAAGCAACTAATGTGGGCAAAAAGACTTAAACTGATTTTTTTTCTGACGTCCCTTTTCTGGAATGTGACATTAGCTATTTTAAATCCACCCACTGTACCTTTAGAATTCAAGCTAAAACAAAAAAATTTCCCTTCCCTTCCCTTCCCTTCCCTTCCCTTCCCTTTCCTTCCTTCCTTCCTTCCTTCCTTCCTTCCTTCCTTCCTTCCTTCCTTCCTTCCTTCCTTCCTTCCTTCCTTCCTTCCTTCTTCCCTCCCTCCCTCCCTCCCTCCCTCCCTCCCTCTCCCTCTTTCTCTCTCTCTCTCTCTCTCTGTCTTTTCTTTCTCAGATTCTTGAGGTGTTATATAAAGTTACACAATAGCGTAAATCAGTGTAAAAAACAAGCACCAAAAGCAGTATAATATAATGCAGAAGGAGGTAAAAAGCTAATGATGAATTTCTGATACAGAGTCAACCTGATAAAATATTGTTAGAAAACTAGCTAATTAAATTAGTCAAGCAATAAAATGAAAGATAACAACAAACACAGTAGAGACATTAAAATATATGAAGTTTTTTTCCTATTAAAAAGCAATAAAGCAAGTAATAAAAGGAGATAATTAATAAACATAATAATATGTAACATTTTAGATTATTTTTGACTAGGATATTTTATACACCTAAGGATCCTTTTCCTGATCATATTTATTAATAAGGATCAACATTCTTTTCTAGATTGATGCATGTCATAAAAATCTTTTGGTTATGCATATCCTTTAACACAGGGCTTTTCAACCTTTTCACCCATTGTACCACTTTTAGGATATGGCAACATCCGAGTACCACTAGTCGCCTAGCAAGGTGTCAAAAACTTAATGGCCAAAAAAAAAAAAGGAAAAAAGTGATAAAATACAGGTAGTCCTTGACTTACAACATTTTGCTTAGTGACTGTTCGAAGTTACAATGGCACTGAAAAAAGTGCCCCCCAAGCCATACCCAAGCAAGACACCTGCCTGCCCACCTGGCGGCGTTCTTCCTCCTGTCCAAGGTTTTCATTGTTGTGAGCATTTCTGTTGAGGATTGGCAGTGGAGGTGGGGTGGGGGAGTGTTTGGTTTTTATTTCCCCCATCTACTGGGTGGTTGCAGCAGGTTTTGGTCACTTCACATGACCCTGGGACACCGTGAGCGTCATAAATATGAATCAGTTGCCAAGCATCTGAATGTAAATCACAAGACCCTGGAGATGCGGAAACATTCCAGCTGATCGGCACTTCTTCTGGGCTCAGCAGAAGTGCCAGGATCAGTGCTGCTTTCCAGCTGATTGGTACTTCTTCGGGGCTCAGCAGAAGCACCAGGATCAGTGCCGAACTCCAGCTGGAGCCTGGCGCTGATCCTGGCGCTTCCACTGAGCCCTGACAGCCCCGAAGAAGCGCCGATCAGTTGGAAAGTGGCACTGATCCTGGCGCTTCCGCTAAGCCCTGACAGCCCTGCAGCTCCAGCCATCTCTTGCTCAGGCTTGTGAGGTGCTGCCACCGGTTCAGCTCATTCCCCTCCCTTGCTACCACTTTTCTAAGATGGTCGTGTACCACCTGCCAGGTGCCAATGTACCACAGGTGGTACCCATACCACTGGTTGAAAAGCCCTGCTTTAACACCTCTTATTGTATGTGTTGATTTTTCCATAGAAACAGTGCTTTTTTTTTTTATTATTAAAAGTTTTATAAATTTTACAAAAAAGAAAAAAGAGTACAAAACAAGAGACAACATATACAAAAAAAATAAAACTAAACAATACATATATATATATAAAAAAAAACCCCCCACCCCTCCCAAAAAAAAAAAAAAAAAACCCTCCCTTCCCCCCCCCCTGAGCTTCCCAGAGCAGAATATAGGCTTAAGAAGTAAAAATAAAAATTAAATTAAGAACTTTATATTTATATATATGAAAAGATTATCTATAATATATATGAAAATAAAACTTATGAAAAAACTATATAATATTTTTGTATACCCAATCTAAATTGTATAAATTTTATCCATTTATCCCAAACAGCAAGAAACTTCTCTTGCGTTTGTTGCTTTAAGAAAGCCGAAATCTTTGCCATTTCCGCCAGATAAGCTACTTTAAGAAACCATTCCTGCAATGTAGGCAAAGATTCCTTCTTCCAATATTGTCCTACTAACAGCCTAGCGGCTGTAATCAAATTTAACATCAAAACAACCTCCTTTGTATCACAATCTGTAACAATACCTAACAAAAATAATTGCGGAGTAAATTTTACCCTCCTTCTAAAAATTCTCTGGATATTCCACCATATTTTGATCCAAAATGCTTTTATCTCTCTGCATGACCACCAAATATGATAATAGGAAGCCTCCTTATAACCACATCTCCAACATTTGGGTTGCACGTCAGGGTACATATAAGACATTTTTTGTGGATCAAGGTGCCATCTATAAAACATTTTATAAAAATTCTCCCTTAAGTTCTGTGCTTGTGTAAATTTGACATTTCTCACCCAAATATTTTCCCAGGTGTCCAATGAGACTGGCTCACCAAAATTCTGCGCCCATCTTATCATACAATCTTTAATTAGTTCCGTTTCTGAATCCAATTCAACTAAAACCGCATAAATTCTCTTAATGTGGGTTTGTCTTGAATCCTTTACTTGCTTGATAAGATTTTCATCTTCTCTAAGAAAACCCACCTTACAATCCATCTTCCATCTGTCTAGTAATTGCCTATATTGGAACCAAGAATAAATAAAGTTTTCTTGTGCTAACTCTTCCCGTGATTTTAATTGCCAGTTTTGTCCATCCCATTTAAGTAACTGTCTGTAAGACACCATATCCATTTTAACCCCTCTTTTTATTGCTTCTATCGCATGCCAAGGTATAGCCCATAATGGTACTTTGAAATCACTTTTATAATATTTTCTCCAAATCCTAAGTAAAGAAATTCTTAAGATATGAGATTTAAAAGCCCAATCCATTTTTTTATTGAATATTAAATAGGCATGCCACCCATAAAGTAAATCCCATCCCTCTAGATAAAGTATCTCAGAATTTGTCAAATTTACCCAATCACTGATTAGTGTTAAAACCACCGCATCATAATATAATTTCAAATTTGGTACCTTAAGTCCACCCCTCTCACGGAAGTCTTGCATAATTTTAAACTTAACCCTTGGCTTTTTCCCTGCCCAGATAAATTTATTAAGACCCTTCTGCCACTCATTTAAATTAATCTCATTTTTCAAAATTGGTAACATTTGAAACAGAAAAAGAAACTTGGGTAAAATATTCATTTTTATCACTGCAATTCTTCCCATGAGGGATAATTGCAACTTTTCCCAGTTCTTCAAGTCCTTCTGTACCCTGACCCACAACCTTTCATAATTATTTTTAAATAATTTTACATTAGAAACAGACAACATCACCCCCAAATATTTTACCTTATTAACAATCTCAAAACCCGTCAGGTTAGTCAAAATCTGCTTCTCCTGACTAGACATATTTTTAGGTAAAATTTTGGTCTTATTTACATTAATCTTAAAACCCGAGACCAAGCCATAATGATGAATCAACTGTAATAAGTTTACTACAGAATAATCAGGTTGCGACAAAGTAACAACCAAGTCATCCGCAAAAGCTCTTAACTTATATTCTTTTTTATTAACATATATTCCTTTAATTTCCTGAGACTCTCGAATTTTGATCAATAATATTTCCAATGTTAAAACAAACAACAATGGCGATAAAGGACACCCCTGTCTAGTACCTTTCTCTATTGTGAAAACCTCCGAAAGACCTCCATTAACAATAAGTTGTGCTGTTTGTTTTTGATATATTACCTTAAGGGCTTGTAATATGTTTTCACCAAAATTCATTTCTTCCATTACTCTTAGCATAAAATGCCAATTCAATTGGTCAAATGCTTTTTCAGCATCTAAAAATATGAGCCCTGCAGGAACTTGGTTGTTCTTATCTAAGTATTCTAATAGATTAATAATTTGTCTAACATTGTTTTTCATATACCTTCCTGTTATAAACCCTGATTGATCTTTATGCACAAGATGATGCACCACCCTCATAAGCCTATTTACCAAAATTTTTACAAATATCTTATAATCCACGTTTAAAAGAGATATAGGCCTATAATTTTTTGGTAAAGTAAGATCTTGATCCTCCTTTGGAATCAATGATATAAAGGCACTACGCCATGAAGGAGGAATCTCTAAACCCTGTAAGATACCATTAAAAAGATCATTTAATGGTTGGATCATCTCCTCCATTAAAGCTTTATAATAAACAGCTGTTAACCCATCCGTACCCGGTGCTTTCCCTAATTTCAATTGTTGAATTGCTGAGGCAATTTCCTCCTTAGTAATTAAACCATTAATTTCATATTTCTGATCCTCAGTCAGTTTAGGAAAACTTGCCTCAGCTAAATATTTATTTATATCTAACAATTGTACATTAGTAGATTTATATAAGTTTTGATAATAATCCAAAAAAGATTTTTTAATTAATTCCTTCTGAGAAACTAGTTTACCCTTGTAATTTATTTTCTCTATTATTCTCTGTCTCTGTTTCTTTCTTAATTGATAAGCCAACCATCTCCCCGGCTTATTAGCATTACAAAATGTATTTTGTTTCATAAATAATAAGTTGGTTGCAGCTTGATCTGCTATCAACATATTAAATTGTGACCTTAATAACTTTACAGATTCTTTAGTACTTTCATCAGAAGGATTTAGAATCAAAGCCCTTTCTTTTAATTTAATTTCATCTTCAAGTTCTCTACGTTTCTGAATCTGATTTCGCTTATAAAAATTATTCATTTTTATCAAAACACCGCGCATAAATGCTTTACCTGCATCCCATACCATTGACATTGAAGTCCCCTTGTACATATTCAAAGCAAAATAGTCCTTTAAACACTCCTTTAATTTTTGAACATTCTTCTCTTGTCTAAACAAATTTTCATTAACTCTCCAGGATCTTCTTTCCTCTTTCTCTTGAATCAGCTCCATCCAAACTGGACTATGATCCGTCAGTGATCTAGGAAAAATCTTAACATTCTTTACTTTATTATACAAGTCCGTGGTAATCAAGAAAAAGTCAATTCTTGAAAAAGATTGGTGTCTATCAGAAAAAAAAGTAAAGTCTCTCTCCTCTTGGTTACGTTCCCGCCAATAATCCCTTAATTCCCAGTCTTCTTTCATATCAAAAAAGGCTTTAGGTAGCCTTGCTTGTTTAAGAAAAGGAGAGGAACCTTTCTTATCCCTTTGTGTATCTAAGACACCATTCCAATCACCCATTAATACCACTGATCTATAATCAAGCAATGTTATTTTTTGATGTAACTGCTTATAAAATTGTTCCTGTTGTTGATTTGGAGCGTAAAGTCCAACTATAAGTATTTTCTTACCATAAATACCAAGTTCAATCATCACATATCTCCCCTGGGGATCTGATTCTACCAGACAAGCTGGTAGGTTTTGTTTAACATATATAACAACTCCCCCTTTCTTCCCAGGAGCAGAAGATATAAAATGAGATCCCAAACGAGCATTAACTAAATATTTCTGATCTTTAAGTAAAATATGAGTTTCCTGTAAGCAAATAACATCATTAGTATGTTGCTTCAAATAATAAAAGATTTTTTTGTGTTTCTGAGGAGAATTCAATCCATTAACATTCCCAAAAACTTTGCCATCTCCCTTGGCACGCAGCCTGGAGAAGACACCATCAAACTCTGAAAGAGCTGCGTGTGTTGCATAACTCTTGGGTCTTGCTCCTCCCACCGGCGGTGATGCACTTCCAGGAGAACTCTCTTTAGGCTCTTTTTTACGTTGCTCCTTCTCTTTACGCTTATAGGCTGCACGGGTCATCCTCTGCTCTTTAACCTCCGTCTGGCGTTGCTTTACAGCTTCTATCATCCCAGCGGAAACCAAATCTAATGCCTCAGATTGCTGCTCAACTTCCTTGCCACTCAGAGATTTCCGACCAGATGAGGTTGAGCCTGCACCCAGGACCGAAGTATAAAAGTCTCTAGCTTTGTCAACTGTGTTCAATCTGTAGCGTGTCCCAGCATGGCTCAAAACAATACCCATCGGAATTTCCCATCTAAATGGCATCGATCTAGCTTTAAGCTCATTGGTTAAAAAAGCAAAGTCTTTCCTGCTTCTTAAAATTTTGGATGGGATTTCCTTTAGAATGATGACATCTTGGGCAGCAATCTGAAATCTTTTATTGTAAAAAGCTTGTATAATCTCATTCCGCAGGGACTTCTTTGTAAAATAAATCACCACATCTCTAGGCAAGTTCTTCTGCTTAGCAATCCAGGAGTTGAGCCTATAAATTTTTTCCACTTCTCTCTGTAATTCTCCTTTATCCATATCCAAGGCCAGCGCCAGATCAGTAAGGACCACCTCCACCAGATCTTGATTCACATCTTCCTTGAGGCCTCTGATCCTCAGGGCATACTCCATTTGTCTGTACTGAAACATCAAAATATCTTCTTGTGAGGAGTCCACCTTCCTTTCCACATCTTGAATTTTGTCATCCAAAGAGTCAACTTTGTCTTCCACTTCCTCAAGCCTTGCATCGAGCTTAACCACCACAGTAGCCAAACCTGAAACAGCTGCCAGTATATCTTGTCGTAATTCATTATTGTTTTCTTGCAATTTAGTCTTTATCCCCGTTATCTCTTCTTTGAGATCAGATTTAATTTCTGATTTAATCTGTGAGACAAATTGATTCATTTCCTCTCTCATTTGAACTACAATCTCTCCCATTATGCCTCTAACCTCTTGTGCTGAAAGTCCAGATAGAGGAGGGGAGGGTGGTGGCTGAGCCGGTGGTACATGTTTAGATTGTTGTTGTAGCTGTGCAGTGGAAGTTATAGGAGAAGAAATAACCTTGGGTATTGAGGAAGGCTGCTGCCTCTTTGAAGCCATTTTAAAAAGCACAATTGTCACTTCCCTTTCCCCTCCAGCCAGGAAGGGAGGAGGGAAAAAAAAAAGAAAAAATTTTTTAAAAAGAGACAAACTATAGTCCTTGAAAGTCCAGAGTAAATCCAAAGAATAAAAAATAAAAGAGCAAACAATTCAAAAGAAAAAATTCTAAGCCAAAAGCAAAAGTAAAAGCAAAAACCAGTCCTTAAAAAGGGAAAGTAAAACAAAAGAGAAAGGAAAAAAAAACTCCGACACTTTCAAAGCGCCATCTTAAATCCTTTCACTAATATAACAAAAAAAGGAGGAATAATAGTAAAAATCAAAAAGTAAAAAAAATAAACACCTAAATTATAACAAAAAATCCTTTAAACTGCTCCGTCCGTTTAAAAATTACTCACCAGAATGCTATAAACACGGAGATAGAAGCGGCGGTTTCTTTTGCTTCCTAGGAAGCAAAAACAGCTGGGAGGCGGAGATCAGCAGGAGCTCCGAGGGAACACTCCTTTCACCCCCTCTAGAAACAAATCCAGAGGGGGTTCAGGGGTTCTACCTCTATCCCTGCACTCTCTGTCCCTTCCCTTTGCCCGGGAAGGGATTTCCGAGCCGCGGGCCAGCTGATGCACGCTGCGCTCCGCGGCTCTGACACTTCCCCAGCTGGACGGCTAAAAGCTAGCCGCCATCGCCGTCGCCTCACACCGGAAGCTCCAGAAACAGTGCTTTTTTTGTCATAGAACATACTGGAACAGAGTTCCGGCATCTTTTTTGATGGATTTTCCAAGTTTTAAAAGTAACTTTTGAAAATTTGACGTTTGGTGCACGTGGACTTGAATCGCTCTGTTGAGCGTAGCAGGTTGGCGGCAAAATCATTAAAATGGTGCATGTGGGCTGCTTGTGTGTCGAGTCCAATGCATGTGTACTTCGTCCGCACTGGTTGTGATGGCGCTGCTCGGCTTGTGGCACTGCTCGGCTTGTGATTGGTCATGTGTTTGTGCGCTGAGTGCTTACTGAGGGCGGTGACCATTATGTTTCATTACACAACTGACATGTGGGGGTGTGTGTACAGTGATTGACTACGTGTGAAAGGTAAATAATTTCTTTATTTTAAAAACTTGTTGGTGAATTGAAAATCTTTTTTAAAATTTTAGTGTAAAAGTGTGAAACCAAATTTAAAAATGAAAGAAAATTATTAGTTACTTCTCAACCACTGGTCCTGCTAAGAACTGAATATATAATTTTTTAAATAAAAGATTAACACGATGCGAGTTCCAGCACCTTTTTTCTTACAAAAAAAAGCACTGCATAGAAATATAATATAACCATATGTCAAGTGAAGGGGGAGTATTTGATTTCTAGCACTGGGCTATTGTCAATCTGGTTATTACTAACATGGTAATTATACAACACTGTTCAATTCTGACCTCCTGAGGATCTTAACACAATCATTTATATCTCACAAAAGCATTACAGTAGAGAAAATAATAACTGTATATTTGTTGTAGTATGCACATAGATTGGGTCATAATATGGGGGAAGAGCATATAACTTCTGATTCTCACTGAGGTGTAATTCTCAGTGAGTATTGGCAGTGAGTTATAGTTAAACAATGGGCTGCAAGTCACTTTCCTGGCTTAGAAAAATAGTAATGCACCAGATTTATTCTTAAAAGGGAAGGCAGGTCTGTGTTGCTTCATGGAGCATCTTCAAAGGGATGCTGCACTCAAAGCATCATCAAAGTGAAGAAGTCTTCACGTTTTGCACAACCCTACTAGCATTAAGCATCAAGTAGAATATTAAAGAAGGGAGATTCAGTGATGGTGGACCAACCGTGGAAAAGACCTTTTTCCTTTTCATCACCCTTGTTTGAAGATGAGAAGGCTTGCACAAGAGCTTTTCATGGGGATCTTTGAATATCCCAAAAATATAAAACTAGAAGAAAATTGGACAGTTATCAGGTTCCACTAGATCAGTGTTTCTCAACCTTGACAATTTTAAGGCATGTGGACTTCAACTCCCAGAATTCCACAGCCAGCAAATGCTGGCTGTGGAATTCTGGGAGTTGAAGTCCACATGCCTTAAAATTGTCAAGGTTGAGAAACACTGCACTAGATTGAATTTTAAGTGATGTCCCAGTAAAAGTAAGGGTAGAAGATGATTCTTTCTTTCTTTCTTTCTTTCTTTCTTTCTTTCTTTCTTTCTTTCTTTCTTTCTTTCTTTCTCTTTCTCTCTCTCTCTCTCTCTCTCTCTCTCTCTCTCTCTCTCTCTCTCTCTCTCTCTTTCTTTCTTTCTTTCTTTTTTTGGCTGAGGGCTATATTTTCTCAAGAGCCTGTTGAGAGTCATGCCTGAGGGCAGGACAAGAAGCAACGGATGGAAACTCATTAAGGAGAGAAGCAACCTAGAACTAAGGAGAAACTGCCTGACAGTTAGAACAATTAACCAATGGAACAACCTGCCTCCAGAAGCGGTGAATGCTCCAACACTGGAAGTTTTTAAGAAGAGACTGGACAGTCATTTGTCCGAAATGGTGTAGGGTTTCCTGCCTGCCTGAGCAGGGGGTTGGACTCGATGACCTCCAAAGTCCCTTCCAACATTATTATTATTATTATTACTACTACTACCAAAGAGAGTAGGATCTCTATTCTCTATCTTTCCCTAATATCTTCTTTTTTTCCTTTTTTGGTCACCCTTTCCCCACTGCACCCCAAAACAGAAGCTACAAGGAAAGGACATATGGTTCTTTATAGAATATTGGAACACTGCATCCAGTTTTGGTCACCGCAAAAAGATAAAAAGATGTTGAGACTCTAGAAAGAGTGCAGAGAAGAGCAACAAAGATGATTAGGGGACTGGAGGCTAAAGGATATGCAGAATGACAGCTGGAATTGGGGGTGTGTAGTTTAATGAAAAGAAAGACTGTGGGTGACACAATAGCAGGGTTCCAATATCTCAGGGACTGCCACATAGAAGAGGGGTCAATCTATTCTTCAAAGCACCTGAAGGCAGGACAAGAAGCAACAGACGGAAACTAATCAAGGAGAGAAGCAACCTAGAACTAAGGAGAAATTCCCTGACAGTGAGAATCAATTGATCAGTGGAACGATTTGCACTCAGAATTTGTGGGTGCTCCATCACTGCAGGTGTTTAAGAAGAGATTGTACAATCATTTGTCTGAAATGACATAGGGTTTCCTGCCTGAGCAGAGGGTTGGACTAGAAGATCTCCAAGGTCCCTTCCAACTCTTATTCTGTTAAAGAGCAGTGTTTTCTGAAATCAACCTACCTAAACTGATAATAGGTCCAAAACATGCCTGATAAAGCCACAGAAATGTAGGGTAGCCCCACAGCAAATGACAGGTGTTTTGCAAAGTCTAGAAGGAAAATCATTGATGCACATATGAAAGATGTAATTATTTAAGATATTTATCTAGACAAACATGTGCTGGATAGCTGAAAGCAGATGTGATTTAATACAAATCATGAAGCATCTAAGACTTTGGAGGAGGGTAGATTTGCTCTTTAAAATAATGGTCAAAATTCAGTTGGATATTCCCTGACTTTAAACATGACTAAAATAGTCTTTGGATCTCAGCCAAAGCCTTCAAAAGCAGCACTTGAAAAACCCCCCAGAAAGAAATCATTCCTCTTTCTTATGCAAAGGGGGGGGGGGAAGGGGAGAGAGACTTAATGAAAAAACATTTATGCATTAACTATTGGAGAACAAACACATCATGCATGAAAAGAGACAGATGGTGTGTAACCAAGTTTGCAAGCTCTAGATATAAACACTTATGCTGGCCGCTTGCAAGGATCAGTTCTTCTTGGTTTCTGCTAAACAATATTTGCAAAATCTGGAAACCAAGAAGATAAGATGGATATTTGCTACTATATTTGGGCTGCCAAAATCCAGAGTAGATGACAAGAAAAAATTGGCATTGAAAAGTCTCTTTGCTGCCATCTAGTGATGATCTGGGTTGCTGCAAGCTGGATCTGCGCTAATTCTTTTTTTTTTTTTTAATTAAAAAGTTTTATAAGTTTTACAAAAAGAACAAAACAATACAAAAACAAAAAACAACATATACAAAAAAAACTAAACATTACACAACAAAACCCCCCTTCCCCAACCCCCAGCCAAACACCCCCCCTTCCCCCCCCCGAGCTTCCCAGAGCAGAATATAGGCTTAATTAAAAAACAATTAAAAAATTATATTTGTAAAAAAAAAAGAAAATATAACATTAAAATATATATGTATATATATAAAAATAAAGATTATGAAAAGGCTATATAATATTTTTTAATATCCAGTTTAAATTGTATAAATTTTATCCATTTATCCCAAACAGCAAGAAATTTCTCTTGCATTTGTTCCTTTAAAAAAGCCGAAATCTTTGCCATTTCCGCCAAATAAGACACTTTAAGAAACCATTCCTGCAATGTAGGCAAAGATTCCTTCTTCCAATATTGTCCTACTAACAGCCTCGCGGCTGTAATCAAATTTAACATCAATATAACCTCCTTTGTATCACAATCAGTAACTATACCCAACAAAAATAATTGCGGAGTAAATTTTACCCTCCTTCTAAAAATTCTCTGGATATTCCACCATATCTTAATCCAAAATGCTTTTATCTCTCTACACGACCACCAAATATGATAAAAAGTAGCATCCATACAACCACATCTCCAACATTTAGGTTGTAAGTCAGGGTACATAAGAGACATTTTTTGTGGATCAAGGTGCCATCTATAAAACATTTTATAAAAATTCTCCCTTAAGTTCTGTGCTTGTGTAAATTTGACATTTCTCACCCAAATATTTTCCCAGGTGTCCAATGGAACTGGCTCACCAAAGTTCTGTGCCCATCTGATTATACAATCTTTAATTAGTTACGTTTCTGAGTCCAATTCAACTAAAACCCCATAAATTCTCTTAGTGTGGGTTTGTCTTTGATCCTTCACTTGCTTAATAAAATTTTCATCTTCTCTAAGAAAACCCACCTTACAATCCACCTTCCATCTATCTACTAGTTGCCTATATTGGAACCAAGAGTAAATAATATTTTCTTGTGCTAACTCTTCCCGTGATTTTAACTGCCAGTTTTGTCCAATTGCAGTGATAAAAATGAATATTCTACCCAAGTTTCTCTTTTTGTTTCAAATGTTACCGATTTTGAAGAATGAGATTAATCTAAGTGAATGGCAGAAAGGCCTTAATAAATTCATTTGGGCAGGGAAAAAGCCAAGGGTTAAGTTTAAAATTATGCAAGACTTCCGTGAGAGGGGTGGACTCAAGGTACCGAATTTGAAATTATACTATGATGCGGTGGTTCTAACACTAATTAGTGATTGGGTAAATTTGACAAATCCTGAGATACTCCATCTAGAGGGATGGGATTTACTTTTTGGGTGGCATGCCTATTTAATATTTAATAAAAAAAATGGATTGGGTCTTTAAAGCTCATATTCTAAGAATTTCTTTACTTAGGACCTGGAGAAAATATTATAAAAGTGATTTTAAAGTACCATTATGGGCTATACCTTGGCATGCGATAGAAGGAATAAAAAGAGGTGCTAAAATGGATATGGTGATCTGCGCTAATTCTTGTAAGACATTTAAACACAGGAGTAAGAATTGGAATCAGATTTGTTTAAAGCTAGAAATGTGCAACAATTGCTACTATTATTGTAAGTATTAACATAAACATTATTGCTGTGGTAGGACTCACTCCATAAAGCAAAATAAATAAGTCCCTAAACCAGAATATCATTTACATGCTATTTTAATGAAAAATAATATGATAACTCCTTAACATATTTAATATATTTCTCCTGCGATCATATTTAGAAGTACCATTTGGAGACAAATGGGATTTTGAAGTTCGTTTGTTATAGAGTCATAGAACTGAAGAATTAAAAGAAACCTTAACAAGTCTAGTCTAACCACCTGTGATGTTCAGGAAAGCCAATTAACAATCTATGAGAAGTCGCTGTTTTCCTTCTTAAACTGCTCCAAGGACAGAAAACCCATAACATATATAATACACCATTTCATTTCATTGTTGTACAAATAGAATGAAGGTTTTTCATTCTATTTCAGTGAAATCTAAGTAGCTACAATTGATATCCTAGTCCAGTGGTTCTCAACCTTTTTAATGCCGCGACCCCCAACTGGTCGTAAGTCGAGGACTAAACCGGTCGTAAGTCGAGGACTAAACCGGTCGTAAGTCGAGGACTAAACCGGTTGTAAGTCGAGGACTAAACCGGTCGTAAGTCGAGGACTACCCAACCGGTCGTAAGTCGAGGACTTTCCCTGCCTGGGAGCGCCACGCATGCGTGGTGCTGCCCCCTGCGCCAGCCGAGGCGTAGCTGGCAAGCGGCAGAGACGGAGCTGGCCGATCACCGGCTGGGCCACCAGCTGGCCCAGCCCAAGGGAGGTAAGGCACCCGCCGGAAAAGGGGAAAAAAATGGCGGACAGCTTTGCTTGGTGACCCCTATGAAATGGTTGATCGACCCCAAATGGGGTCGCGACCCATAGGTTGAGAACCGCTGTCCTAATCTCTGTGGTCTATTTTCTATTTCAGAATTTGTAACTGCAGAGGTGAGGCACATTTAAGCATGCTCTCACCTGGGCATTTAAACTACAAACTGCCCTCCTTTGTGCTATCTTTCTTTCGGAAAAATCTATTGGAATGAGTTTGCATGTTAAGTTTCATCCGGTCCTACATTTTTTAAAAAACAAAGGAAAAAAAATCTCCATGTAAAAAAACTAACTTCACAAAAATATAATGAATGGGAACATTTTCCCTTGAAGTATAAGCTTTTTACTTTGTAAGGGAGTTATTTTAAATGAGCTGTTCCCTTACCTTAAAACTGATGTGGGGCATTTCTTTGTATTACTTTGCATCATTTTTGCAAACTGGGAAGATCAAGCAAGATTTACACTCTTAACCATCACAATAGCTATGTGGGATATTCAGTCTTTCATCAATGGATTCCTGTCCTGCCCTTCATCCATGCTCTTTGGCAAAGATACACGTACAAGAATATGATTTCACCACATTGCAGTCTCAGTATGCTGGAATCTCTGCAGACTTTTTCTATTTTTATTTTATTTGTTTGTGTCTCGCCATTATTATTTTTACAAGCAACTTAAGGTTCTTCCTTCTATTTTTCACACAACAACCCTATGAGAATGAGTTGGGTTGAGAGAGAGTGACTGGCTCACCCAGCCAGTCATGTCTAAGGCGGGACTTGAATTCACAGTTTCCTGATGATTGGCCCAAAGTCACCCAGCTGGCTTTCATGGCTAAGGCAGGACTTGAACCCACAATCTCCCACTTTGTAGCCTGGTGTCTTAACCACTAGATCAAACTGTCTTCTCTTTTTGGGAAAGGGATAATGTCCAGCCTTAAGTTATAAAATCCCAATCCACACATAGGAATTAGAATATAAAATCATAGA
Source organism: Crotalus tigris (assembly GCF_016545835.1). Classification (NCBI taxonomy): domain Eukaryota; kingdom Metazoa; phylum Chordata; class Lepidosauria; order Squamata; family Viperidae; genus Crotalus; species Crotalus tigris. The sequence continues at coordinate 1,317,578 of NW_024096964.1, forward strand.
GTTGGAAGGGACCTTAGAGGTCTTCTAGTCCAGCCCCCTGCTCAAGCAGGAAACCGCATACCATTCTAAGCAGCAACTGGCAGCTTTGGAAATAAAGCCGAAATTTAAAATCTCTTAATGGTGGAGTGGGGGGGGGGTGAGAAGAGGACAAGGTAGGAAAGGAAGGATATCGTTACAATGGGTAAAGGGAAAAAAAAAAATCCCAAAACATAAAGAAATAGTTGTGTTGTTGTTGTTTTTACTTCCACTGACATAAGTGTGTATTGAAGTCTCTGCCTGAAATACAGTAGTAAGATCCACCTCATTTTTACAGTTAAAAGAAATTAGGGAAGATATTTTATGTCTTTATATTTTTCTTTATCTGATCAACTGGGCAGATAAATACAATATTTGGCTGGCTTTATATATGTCTCTCGGTCTGGACTGTAAACAGAAAATGCTTTGTGACACCTCTTGATAACATTGGGATGACTTTAGAAGGAGAGCAATGTGAAAGTGCCAAATATAATTATAAAACAAAACAGCTTAGGACGGCCTGTTTTGCTGGTTCAATCTAGAGAACCACAAGGACAAAATCTCTTTGCAAAAACCTGGCCATCACGAAGGTTTTCTATAATTGGAACTGATATTAACTCAATAATCTGTGAGCTTCAGAGAACAATTGATTCAATTCAAATTATATTAGCTTGGAACCCATGCCACATCCAATTATTATCCCTTGTTCTTTGTTTGATATTAGCTCTGGCACGCTCTGACTCTAGTGCCAAAAGTGTTCCAGAAAGTCTCAACAAAGAGAATTGTTCGCTGTCTATCACTAAAAAGAGACAATCACAAGGGATTACATTCAATTGTAGCCAATATTTACAAGTCTGTGATTCAGATCCTTGTCTCTGCTTTTCAAAGTCCAGCCTTGAGTTATAAAATCTCATTGGAACTCGCCATGATAAAAATACTCAATTTTCTGGTTATATCCCTTAATTTTTTTAATTCTTATTTATTTATATCTCATATTTATTATTTTTACAAACAACTCAAGGTGGCAAATATATCCCACCTTTTGCCTCCTATTTTCCCCACAACAACAACAAGAACAATCGTGTGAGGTGGGTTGGGCTGAAAGAGAATGACAGGCCCAAATGGCTAAGGTAGGACTTGAACTCGTGGTCTCTTGCTTTCTAAGCTGGTGCCTTCACTACTAGACTAAACTGGCTCTCTAGATGGATCATGAATTTTGATGGAGGTCCTTTATCTTAATGGATTGTTATGGTGAACGTTAAGGATGAAGCAGGTCTATTAAGTATATTGCATTTATTTTTGACTTAATTAGTGGGTCTTCATTTCCTAGGTTAAGGTTACCCAGACCCCAGAAGGGCAGACCCAGCCTCAGTTGATTAAAACGTTGCAGAAAGGAGATTCTTTTGGAGAAAAGGCCTTGATCAGGTTGGTTTAAAATTATTTCCCATTTGGAAGCACTTCCATTGTTATTTAAACATTTGAGGAGTTCAAAATGGAACAGGGACTGAGAAGACAAGGTAAGGACATCATTTTATTTTTAAGAAATTAACTCAGGGGGGTCCAACATTGGCAACTTTAAGATCTGTGGACTTCAACTCCCATAATTCCTCAGCCAGCATGTCCTAAAGCAGTGGTTCTCAACCTTTTTAATGCTGCGACCCCCAACCGGTCATAAGTCGAGGACTACTCAACCGGTCGTAAGTCGAGGACTACTCAACTGGTACAGCACCATTTGCAGAATGGGACTTTTGGCGGGCTCAGCAGGGCAGAGACAGCCTGGACAATTCCTATTGGCTTTTGAAAGCCAATAGAATTAGACTCTATTCAAGAGAGTCTATTCTATTGGCTTTCAAAAGCCAATAGAATAAAAGGGAGTAGCACAGCTAAGGAAAAGGGGAAAAAAATGGCGGACTGCATTGTTTGGTGACCCCCGTGAAATGGTCATTCGACCCCAAATGGGGTTCCGACCCACAGGTTGAGAACCACTGTCTTAAAGTTGCCAAGGTGTAATATTCCTGAATTAACTAGTATTATAATTCATAGATGACTGAAAGAGTGGGCATCCATGCTACCATTTTTTCCCCTCACTGCCTCTTCCATCCAAACTGTCTTTCTTGGTTAATGTATGCTGATTTTTTTTTTTGCATCTGGTAGTTGCAGCTGATGGATTTTTCGAAGCAGATGCTCTGATGCATGGGGCACAAGCCAATTCTGGAACTACTCATGAAACCATAGTCCACAGTGTGCATTCGTGCAGCAGTGACATGAATTTATGAGATTTTTGTTGACTTATTTGTTAGTTACTTGATTTTTATCCTGCCTTTATTCATTTAGTATATAAGCAACTCAAGATGGCAAACGTACATAATATATTCCTTCCTTCGGTTTTCCCCACCACAACCCTGTGAGATGAGTTGGCTGAGAGGTAGTGACTGCCCCATATTCATCCAGGTGGCTTCCATGCCTAAGGCAGGACTAGAACTCACCCTCTCCTGGTGATTGGCCCAAAGTCACTCAGCTGGCTTTCGTATCTAAGGCAGGACTAGAACTCACCATCTCCTGATGATTGGCACAGGGTCATTCAGCTGGCTTTCATGCCTTAGGTGGAACTAGATCTCACAGTCTCCTAGCGATTGGCCCAAAGTCAATCAGCTGGCTTTCATATCTAAAACAGAACTAGAATTCATAGTTTCATGGTGATTGGCTTAAAATTACTCATCTGCCTTTCATACCTAAAACAGAACTAGAACTTAACCGTCTTCTAGTTTCTAGGTCAGCCATCTAATCACTGGGTTTTTTTTAAAAAAATTAAAAATTAAAAAACATTGCTCTACTAAACCAACAAAAAATCTCACTAAATCCATTTCACTGCTGCACGAATGCACACAGGACAATGCTGGGTCAATATATATATATATATATATATATATATATATATATATATATATATATATATATATATATATATTTGAGCAACACCGCTTTAAAAGAAGAATCAACAATGAAGTGAAATAAATAAAGCATCGCGAGCTTGTGTTAAAATTATCCATATCAAGAACATTTAGCAGCACAGATGTAGAGAACCTGCAGAGATGATGAATTGGTTGTTAGGTATCAACAGTGCTTCGAACAGAGGAAACAGCAGGGATAGTAATAATGGGAGGATTTAAACTTTGAAGTGGCACTTGGACAAATAGATAATGCTTACTTAGGTAACAAATTAGCTTGCATGTTTCATCCACTTTTGTTCTGTAAAATCATTGTTAAAGAGATTTTTGCAAAGATACCATAGAAAATCAAGGTTACACACAGGCATTTGGACAATCACCTGCCTGGACAATCACCTGTCTTGAGAGAGTGAGAGACTGGACAATCACCTGTCTTAGATGGTATAGGTTCTCCTGCTTGAGCAGGGGGCTGGACTAGAAGACCTCCAAGGTCCCTTCCAGCTCTGTTCTATTCTATTCTATTCTATTCTATTCTATTCTATTCTATTCTATTCCATTCCATTCCATTCCATTCTTATTTCTATTCTATTCTATTCTTATTTCTGTTCTATTCTATTCTATTCTTATTTCTATTCTATTCTTATTTCTATTCTATTCTATTCTATTCTATTCTATTCTATTCTATTCTAATTTCTATTCTAATTTCTATTCTAATTTTATTTCTATTCTATTCTAGTATCTAGTTGCTTGTCATAAATCAATGTGGTTCTCTCTAGATATAGTTTTAGAAATAAGTTTTATGCTCAAGGGAAACAGACTGTTAATAAGTGTATACAGATAATCCTCAGCTTACAACAGTTTTGTGACTCCTACAAAGGTACAACAGCACTGAAAAATGTAATTTCTGACCATCTTTCACACCGTTGCAGCACCCCCATGATCGTGTGTTCAAAATTTGGACACTTAGCAACTGTGCAACATGATGGTTGCTGTGTCCTGGGGTCACGCGATTCCCTTTTGCGACCTTCTGATAAGCAAAGTCAATGGGGAAGCCAGATTCACTTAACAACTATGTTGCTAACTTAGCAACTGCAGTGATTCACTTAACAACTGTGGCAAGAAAAGGTTGTAAAATGGAGTAAAATTCACTTAACAACTGCCTTGCTCACCAATGGAAATTTTGGGTCGTAAGTCCAGGACTATCTGTACAGGATTATAGCGTAAATCTGACCTGTTACTTACTCTTCTTATCTACCTAAACTCAATTGATATATTTCTGTTTGCAGTGATGATGTTAGGTCTGCTAATATAATTGCAGACGAAAACGATGTGGAGTGCCTCGTTATTGACAGAGAGTAAGTATTCTCTTCCTGCACCGCTGTCTTCTTTCCAGCCGCTTTTCCTGTTCACCGATAAGTTACATCAAAGATTTTCTATGTTCTCTTCACTTCTTTTTTCCTTGCCCAAATTTGGAGGAGGTGGACATTAAGGGGAAGGTAGCAAAACAGGCAGACTGACCATTGAAGAGCAGAATATTTGTAGCTCAGGGTCTTTGGTGCTCTCTGAACTCAGTTGTTTTCTTGCAGACCTTTCATTACCAAGCTAGGTAACATCATCAGTGCTAGTCTTAGATTACCTTGTTTGGGTAATGAAACATCTGTAAAAAAAAAACAATGAAGCTCAGAAAGCACCAAGGTCCTCTCAATAGATCAGGAATCACCACTCTCTTCTGCATTGTAACATGTTGTTGCAAGATCCTGAAGTTATTTGTGTTTGCAATACTTGGTTTTGTCCTGAAGCTGCAACAAGCATGTGGTGTGCCTTGTGCAATTATGTTACCAAGATGTGCATGTGTTAGGAAGTGGGGAAATTATATAATTAAGCTCATGATTGATAGTGCTATCTCTTCTAACCTCAGAGATGTAACTATGGGGATACTTCATAGGGTTTTGTTTTTTTTTAAAAAAAAACTAAGAACATCCAGTTCCCATTTGGATCATCAAAGATTTTAATTACTGCAGAGTGGTATGCTCTGGCTGCTTAATTAGTAAATAAGGAAAATCTCCATAGTAGTGAACATTGAAATATTTCAAGTAAAGCAAAAAGCAGTTTGGTGTAGTGGTTAAGGTACCAAGATAAAATCAGGAGACTGTGAGTTCTAGTCCTGCCTTAAGCATAAAACCAGCTGTGTGGCTTCAGGTCAGTCAACTTTTTTTTAGGACTAGAAAGAATGCAATGGCAAATCGCTTTTGGAAACCTTGCTAAGAAAACTGCTGGAGTCAAACAGACTTGAAGGCACAAAAAGAGGTGGGGGAGAGGAAAAACAGGCCTAGTTATTTTGGACAACGGTGGCTACATTAGGACTGGAATGGTTCATGTTCACTGCATTGCTGTTCAACTAGTTGATTGTCTTTATCATCTCTAACTTTTATATTTTAATTGGTTTTTTAAAATAGTGACTCCTGCATACAGTGAGACCATGAACAGCAGTTAGCTGCTTTATATATTTATAAAGGCAGGAATTTGTTCCTTCAGATATATGGACTAGACTGACATAACAGGAAATGTATAAATATCTAAGTTATACTCCAGTGAGCCTCCAGCTATATTAACAGGATGAAAATGAAAAACAGTGTGAATTCAAAATTGAATTGCAACCCTAGCATTGTTTCAAACAGTATTTTAAAACATTACTTAAGCATTTCAGCAGATGTTACCTCTGTTGTGAGCTGAATGGTATTTTGGTACTTAATTGGACAGTATGGGTTTTACCATGTTTGCAGTTTCTGTTCTTTGATCTTTGTTAGCATGTATATAGTTTTAAATTTAATGTTTCTGTTGATTGTATATCTTCCTGGGAATCTTGTATTTCAAGCGCAACTGCGAAAAAAATATCTAAAATAAGTTTAATGTTGCCCATTTAATCTTTCTTAGGCTCCTTTGATTTTTTCAGTCTAGGCAAAGAGAAAATAATGACTTTTATCAGGTTCCTGGTAGGCTGCATTACACAGCTGATGATCTGGGTTCAATTTTTTAGATCCCAAGTTGGTTGGGTCTGTAATAGTGTGATAATTGCCTGCCATCTTTCTCACCTTTGAAAGGTGCAGTTGGCTTGTTCAGAGAATTAGTTTGTGGCAGCAACGTGCAGTGACTGCTGTGGGTGATTTTCTTTTTAATCATGGCATCAAAAAGGCCAGACCTCTGGATATTTTTTCTAATTATCCATTGCACTATACAGTAGCAGCTGCTGATGCTTCTGTCACACTATGATCATTGTTATAATTGTGGCTGGGTTCACAAATCATGCTAAGTGTGTTTGGCTTTGACTGACTGTGTTGCTGAACAGCTGTTGGGCCTTAGTCAAGTAAGTATAGTTAAGCAAACCATGTCTTGGTAATGCATTGACCCAGCTTTACCCTCAGTGAGATGTGTTGGACTACCCTTTGCCTTACTGATTGGGAATTCTGGATATTGCAGTCCATCATATTGGTGGACTATCAAATTGCGGAAGTCCTTAGGTCATATGTTATAAAAAGGGGACAGGCTGGCCAGGAACCAATGTACAATTTTGTGGTGGCCATCTATGCTGAAATGCATTCAGTCTTAGCTCCACAAGGCCGTGTGGAAACAGCGAAGGACCAGCCCCTGCCACGTCGGCCCCACCCTTGGGTGCATGCTGGGGAAGTGTCACCTTTTGTGAGGAATAAAGAAATGCACCATCATCTGGAAGTGGCCATAAAATGGCCCTTGCCTACTTCACATATCCGGCTTGATAGGCTCTGCCCTGGTCCCACCCCCTTCTGCCAGAGACTCTCAGATCTGTCCCACTCCTGCCCAGGCCCCCACAGGTACCCTTGACGCGAATGATGTAGAGCTGGCCACATCCACCCAGTAGGCCACACCCATTCCATCCATGCCCAGTAGGCTGCACCTACCCTGGCCACACACCCCACCCTCCGAGGGCAACCGCAATGCTGATGCGGCCTTCAATCAAATTGAATTTGACACCCCTGGTTTATGAGTTTTAAAATACTTATATCTCCATAGAAGACTGCTGCAATATTTTTTTTTCTAGCAAAAGGATATATTTTGACTCACTTCTGTTGTATTTGCAGAACTTTTAATCAAACGGTTGGAACGTTTGAAGAACTGCAAGCATACCTTGTGGGTTACGTAGCAACTTTGGCTCGAGATGATGAAAAAAGACACGCTCAGTAAGTCTTCCAACTGGTTTCTGAAACTGTAAGGAAGGTAACCTCACCAATGTTGTGTCAAATTAGATAGAATTGGAACAGCGGGGTTATAAAAAATACAGAAAAAATTCTACCACCTCTGGTGTTGCTAGTTTGGTAAACATTTTGGTCAACACTTTGAAGCTTAAGAAAATCACCATGCATGGACTTTTTATTTGAGCAAACAGTTCAGAATAATAAAAACACAAAGTTTTGCTTTAATGAATATAAGATGCTGCCCTTTGCTTCCAAATGTTTTCTGCTAGAACTGTTCAGCAACGACACATTCTAAACCAGCTGTTATTTCATATCTGGGCCCATGTTTCCATAATGCACGTAAGTGACAATTACTTGGCAATTTTTCAAGCTTCCAACAAAGTTTCCATAATTCAGTGTCCTCGTTTCACCTTCTGCTCTTTACATAAAAATGTTAAATTTGGATTCCCTGTACAAGATGACAGGAAACTCTTAAGCATGCAGCTCTGAAATGTTCTCTGAGGTCTTGTTTGCAATCTTAAGTTCAACATCCTGCCAGTCATGTCCCCTAAAACCAAGCTCACCCGAGACCAGTAATTTGTGCCGTCCCCCAGTGCTGAGCCAGTTTAAATCAATATAAAGGACTTGTTGTAAGCTTAAGCTCTCTACAAGAATGTGAATTACTAATAGTCAAAGCAAATTAGCTTAGCTTATTAGCTTAGCGGTAGCTAAGAGTCAACGGAATTCATGGTGGGCTGGACTTAGATCTCCTGTGGGCACGAAGGGACTTGAGACTAATGACGTGCTTGACCCCTTCCTCTGGCTCAGCCTGGTTATCTCCTACATAGGCTTCTATAATTTGGTTTTAATTCTAGTAAGTGATCCACAATTTCTTTTTAAAACTCCCATATTATGGGTTACTTTATAAATACAGTACTTTTATTCTTAGCAAGGACAGAACATATATATTCCCAGAAAAGCTAATCAAGATCACTTAGTGCTGTGTGCCAGCACCATCACTATTGGAGATGCTGCTTGAAGCCATGGAGATGCAGTCAATTATAGATGGTGGGAGGGTCCTTAGTCTCAGTCCTCAACATGATTCTCACCTTTGACCATGCTGGGTAACAATTCTGGGAATTATACTTCCCATTAAAGGAGGGTTGAAATGAAAGGTCCTTGATGCTGTCTGAGTTTGCTTGTTTTGTTGCAGACGTTTCATTACTTGTCACAGATTTGGAGGGCAAAAGCTTGAAAGAGCCAAGTGCCCCATCAGTCTTGTTCTTGTTTCAGTCCTTCTGATTTTAAGAGATTACAGGTAGTCCCCAGCTTACAACCATTCATTTAGTGACTATTTGAAGTCATAGTGGCACTGGAAAATGTGACTTATGACCATTTTTCACACTTACGATCATTGCAGCATCCCCATGGTCACATGATCTCAAATTTTGGATGCTTGGCAACTGACTCATATCTATGATGGTTGCAGTGTCCCGGGGTTATGTGATCACCTTTTGTGAGCTTCCAATGAGCAAATTCAATGGAGAAGCCTTATTCACTTAACAGCCATGAGACTAGACTAGACTAGACTAGACTAGACTAGACTAGACTAGAATAGAATAGAATAGAACAGAACAGAACAGAACAGAATAGAATTATGATATAGACTAGACTAGACTAGACTAGACTAGACTAGACTAGAATAGAATAGAATAGAATATGATATAGACTAGACTAAAGTAGACTAGACTAGACTAGACTAGAATATGATATAGACTAGACTATAGACTAGACTAGAATAAACTAGAATAGAATGGAGAATAGTCTGGACTGGACTGGACTAGACTAGACTAGACTAGACTAGACTAGACTAGGAATAGAATAGAATAGAATTGAATAGAATAGAATTAGAATAGAGCTGGAAGGGATCTTGGAGGTCTTCTAGTCCAGCCCCCTGCTCAAGCAGGAGAACCTATACCATCTCAGACAAGTGGCTATCTAGTCTCTTCTTTAAAATCTCCAGTGATGAAGTACCTACAACTTCTGGAGGCAAAGCTGTTCCACTGGTTGATTGTCCTCACTGTCAGGAAGTTTCTCCTTAATTCCAGGTTGCTTCTCTCCTTGACCAGTTTCCAACCATTGTTTCTTGTCCTGCCCTTTGGTCCTTTGGAGAATAATTTGATGCCCTCTTCTTGGTGGCAGCCTCTCAAATACTGAAATACTGCTATCATGTCACCCACTACCTTAACAAGAAAGGCAAGAAAGGCTGCAAAATGGGACAGAATCACTTAACAAATGTTTCGCTTAGCAACATAAATTTTGGGCTCAATTGTGGTTGTACGTCAAGGGCTACTTGTGTTCTACTGGTCTGAAATAAGAACAGGAATGAGTGCTCAGAAAAAAAGAAATAAAAATTGATTTTCCAATGCTTTTATTCTTTGCTTCATTACTGTAAACTCACAAAAGGCCCTGAGAGCTATAATCAAGTTGGATGACTGTTTATTGAACAAATTACTATTTCAGGCTATGGCTACACACACAGAGAGAGAACACAATTGATATTTAACGTCTCATGAAATGTTGCTATTTTATCAGGACTTTAAATAGCACTGTGGGCGATGCCTGGGTTTTGCATATTTTTTGACATCTGAGGGGGGGAAGGAGACCTTGTAAATTTCTTTGGGCTGCTTCACTTTTGCTTCCCTCAGATTTTCCTTCAATGGAAGATTTAAAACTCCCTTTTCCCAATTAGTTCTCCTAAGGTTTTCTCATTATTTTTCCCAGGGCTAGTACAGGTAGTCCTAGACCAGGGATAGGCAACCTTGGCTCTTTTATGACTCGTGGACTTCAACTCCCAGAATTCCTGAGCTAGCAATGCTCAGCTTGGAAACTCTCCCTTTCCCCTCAGCATGGCTGGCTCAGGAATTCTGGGAGTTGAAGTCCAAGAGTCATAAAAGAGCCAAGGTTGCCTACCTCTGGCCTAGGCCGGGGCCGCTTTATGAGTCATGGACTTCAACTCCCAGAATTCCTGAGCCAGCCATGCTGAGGGGAAAGGAAGAGGTTTCCAAGCTGAGCCATGCTGGCTCAGGAATTCTGGGAGTTGAAGTCCACGAGTCATAAAAGAGCCAAGGTTGCCTACCCCTGTTCTAGACTTACAGCAGTTGATTTAGTGACTGTTCAAAGTTACAACAGCACTGGGAAAAAAGGACTTATGACAAATATGAGCCATAAATATGGTTCATATTTATGACGGTTGCAGTGTCACATGGTCATGTGATCCCCTTTTGCGACTTTCTGACAAGCAAAGTCAAAGGGGGAGGCCAAATTCACTTAACAATTGTGTTACTAACTTAACAGCTGCAGTGATTTACTTAGCAATTGTGGCAAGAAAGGTGGTAAAATGGGGGGAAACTCACTTAACCAATGCTTCGCTTAGCAGCATCAATTTTGGGCTCAGTTATGGTCTTAAGTCGAGGACTACCTGAATTTAATTCCCTATTGTACAGCAAACTTGCATCCTTATGATAAGTATCTTCGAATTCAAGGACCTGAAAACATACCCGGCAAACTAAGCGTCCTGATTCCGTTGAGTAAGATCAGTCATGAAGCTGCAGTTTTTGTGACAGAAACACAAATCAACTGACAAAAGACACTCTCCTTCCCTTTGTTGTGATATCATAAAAAGACAGCTTTGCCCCAAGCACTGTCCTCTTGGTGTGACAGCTGCAGGATGCCTTGAATAATCAAATCCCTACAACCTGCCTCCAGAAGCTGTGAATGCTCCAACACTGGACGTTTTTAAGAAGAGACTGGACAGCCCTTTGTCTGAAATGGTATAGGATTTCCTGCCTGATCAGGGGGTTGGACTAGATGACCTCCAAGGTCCCTTCCAACTTTATTATTATTACTATTATTACACACATGTAGAAAGAGAGCGGACTCCCTCCTTCTCCCATTCCTTCCATCAGATGGTGTCCCTGCAGTCAACAAATGCCATTCAGTTTTCCATTGAAACGAATCAGGATTTCTTTCCAAATGGTGAGAAACATGGATCGTTCCTTCCACGTCTGCTTCTGGTTCCTGGTCTCCTTAGTCTCCTTTGAAAAAGTTCCAGTGGCTTTCCAGACTGTGACTGAATCCTCTCCTTCCTCCCAGCTACCTTGAGTGCCTATGTATGCACAGAAAGGCAGGCTGTAAGTCAAAATAATAAATCCATCATGAACGTCATGAGATCTAAGATTTACCACCGTTGCTGCTAAATGTCACTGTTCCGACAGATGAAACCGTTTAAAAGAACTTCAAGGCAAGGATTTCTTCCTTAAAAAGCATTTTATTTTGGAAACAAGATATTGGCACATACAAAGGTGAAACCAAGACTAAAATTCCCTCCCTCTGGTTACAAAGTTACAAGTTTCAATTCCCACCCCAATTTGCTGTCATCAATCACATTCACCAATTGTTGCAAAATGTGGGCTCTCCTCCCAGCTTTCCAACTCACCAAAATGTTATCAGCAATGACCTTGGTTCTCACACATATGAATTGTTTTAGCTAACTGAGAACTACACACACACACACACCTTCCTTCATCTAAACTAATATGTGGCAACGAAGACAAAGTGAAAATGGCTTCAGTTCGGTTTGTCACAGCGTTGACACTAGAACTCAAAAAGCAACGATACTGGAGCTAAAGCCCAGTACTGATTCTATAGCAGTGAACCTATGGCATGGGTGCCAGAGGCGGCACTCGGAGCCCTCTCTGTGGGCACACTGCCATTGCCCCAGCCTTGCTTCCCCCCTGCGATGCCCTCATCACCAGCAGCCCCCCTGGAGGAGAGTCGCCCCTGAGCGTGGCCCACGCACAGCAGCGCAGCCAAGGACATAGCAATCAGGCAGCGTAGACAAGACTGCCCTCACACCCCATCACGCACAGTTGATGCTGCGGGGCGTGGGCAGAGGGCGTGGCTGTCATGGCGCTGCTGGGCAATCTGTAACAGGCCCTGGAGGTGGTGAGTGGCCCTGTGGGCAGGCAGGGTGGGGGCGGAGCGGGGGCGGGGCAGGGGGTGGACCAGGGTGGGACCAGGTTTTGGGCACTCGGTCTCTAAAAGGTTCGCCATCACTGTTCTATAGTATTTCTGAAGAAGGTCTCCACTTTTAAGTTCTACTTAATCCTCCTGTCCACTAGACACGGCTGCAACTGCAGAGAAGAGCAACAAAGATGATTAGGGGACTGGAAGCTAAAACATATAGATCACATGAAGTGTTAATACCACTTTACAATGCCTTGGTAAGAGCACACTCGAAATACTGCACACAGTTTGGTCACCACGATGTAAAAAAAATGTTGAGACTCTAGAAAGAGTGCAGGCTGAAGCAGGCCGAACATCCTGATAGGTCTTTTTTTTTTTTTAATGCAGAGTCTCTTCCATGGAGCGACTCCCTCGTGATCTCTCTCTGGAGATGATTCAATTGACAGAAAAAGTTACCCAATTTCCTGCCTCCTGCCCTTTTCAGCACCTGGAAATTGTTGCGACTTTGGGTGTTGGTGGATTTGGAAGAGTTGAGCTTGTAAGAATTTAGCGTCTTGCTTGGGATTGGGAGAGTGATTGATACAGTTTTGTGCTTCGGTTGTCTAAGACTTGATTTCTTATGATGTTTCATTTTTTCTTTGTCCCGTCTCACAAAATTCTCCAAAGCTTTAACGAGCATCTTTTGTAAATTTAATATAAGAAAAGTACCCAGGTCACTCTTTCGGTTTGTTATTTGTATCTCTTTTAATTGTTAAAATTATCTATCTTGTCTGTCTATCTGTCTCTCTGTATTTATCTATCCTTCCATCGATCCATCCATCCATCCAACCCAACCCAACCCAACTCAACCCAGTCCAATCCAATCTATCTGTCTGTCTGTCTGTCTGTCTGTCTGTCTATCTATCCATCCACCCACCCGCCCACTCCACTCCACTCCATTCACTCCACTCCAATTCAATTCAATCCATCCATCCATCCATCCATCTATCCATTCACCCACCCACCCACTCCAATCCATCCATCCATCCATCCATCCATCCATCCATCCATCCATCCATCCACCATCTAGCTAGCTATCCATCCATCCATCCATCCATCCATCATCATCTATCTCTCATCTTTATTATTTTCACAAACTCAAGCCCGTGTTGGTTTCTTTGATATATCCAGTTTAGCACCTTACTATATTATTCTTGCAGCCTGTCATTTTTAAATCAATTTTCAGATCAGTCTTGCTCCCCCATCCCAGAAAAGGACTACTAAAAGATCATCTATCTATGCTCTAAAAAAATTTATACATATGCTGAAGTCCACTGTTTTTGGTGAAAACAATAGTTTGGGCATATGTTAATGTTTTGCTGAATGGCAGATCCAATATGCTTGACAAAATTGTCTTATTGGAAGTGATCCTCTGCTTACATTCTTGGTTACAGTATTAAGGTTTAAAACACATTGCAAGAACTTGTTCCTAAACCTGGGAGTCCTTGAGATGTATTGACTTCATCTCCAAGAATTAATTCTCCAAAAAGCAGGATCACTGCTGAGAATTCTGAGAATTGAAGTCCAAATATCTAGAACAGGGATCTCCAAACCTGGCAACTTTATGACTCAACTCTCAGAATTCTTCATGCTTGCTGGAGAATTCTGGGAGTTGAAGTCCACAAGTCATAAAATTGTCAAGTTTGGACACCCTTGATCTAGAACAGAGGTGTCAAACTGCCGGCCCGCAGGTCAGATGCGTTGCACCGAAACTGCGCCCACCCCACTGCCGGCAATGGGGAAAAAGTTGCGAAATGTCACGACACATCAGGTGACGTTGCGAGTTTAACACCACTGATCTAGAAGGTGCCAATTGAGGGAGGGAGCATTACATCTTGGATTTACAATTCTATTCTGCTGTTATTCTGAAGAATTTGAAAAAGGGAGAGAACTCATGTTTATGATTCTGACATTATATTTTCTTTTCCGGTGACTTCAGGTGAAAGTTAAGAACGAGAACATAGCATTTGCCATGAAATGCATTAAGAAGAAGCACATAGTGGATACCAAGCAACAGGAACATATTCATTCCGAAAAGAAAATTCTAGAAGAGGCCTGTTCGCCATTCATTGTGAAGTAATTTTTAAAAATTATTTATATAAACCTATTTCTTAAAAAAAAAGATCTCTTTCAAAAAATGACACGGTCTGGATAGGGCAGGGGTAGGCAACCTTGACTCTTTTATGATTCGTGGACTTCAACTCCCAGAATTCCTGAGCCAACATGGCTCAGCTTGGAAACTTCTCCCTTTCCCCTCAGCATGGCTGGCTCAGGAATTCTGGGAGTTGAAGTCCATGAGTCATAAAAGAGCCAAGGTTGTCTACCCCTGGAATAGGGCATCACTGTTTCTTCACACTGTTCCAGAAACCATGAATCTCATTGTCACTCTCCATTCCTCAACACGTTCTTATCTCCTGCAATTCCCTTTTTGGGCTGTTTTTCAATAGTTGGAACTTGTGACAATATGTTTTTACTTAACGAGAAAAGTTGAGGATACTGGATTCGTTGTCCTTGCATCACTCGTCGTATATAGTGAGTAGTTGCATTTAGTGGAGAACTTTCCATGGAACTCTTATATACAGGTAGTCCTCGACTTGCAACAGTTCATTTAGTGAGCATTCAAAGTTACAACGGCACTGAAAAAAGTGACTTACGACCATTTTTCATACAATTATTGCAACGTTCCCCCTGGCCACATGATCAGAATTCAAGATGCTTGGTAACCCCTTCATATATATGACGGTTGCTGTGTCCTGGGGTTATTTGCCACCTTCTGACAAGCAAAGTCAATGGGGAAGCCAGATTCACTTAACAATTGTGTTACTAACTTAACAATTGCAGCAATTCACTTAACAACAGAAAAGTCATAAAATGGGGCAAAACTCACTTAACAAATGTTTCACTTAGCAAGATAAATTTGGGGCTCAGTTGTGGTTGTAAGTAGAGGACTACCTGTACTTTAGATCAGAGATCACCAACCTTTTCAAGCTGGTGGCTTAGAGGGAAAGAAAGCAGCTGCACACACCGCACACATGCAAACAGGGCCACACATGAACAGGGCCGCGCGCACCCGTACGGGGCTAACGCCCCCATATGTGCACAGGCGCTAGCCCCACTGCTACTAGCCCCATGCGCATGCGCAAACAGGCCACACAGCCCACACGGTGCTAGTGGCCTTGTTTGCACAGGCTCTAACCTCACCGCGGCTAGTCCCGTGCGCATGCGCAAACAGGTCTGCGGGCATTAGCGTGAGTGGGGGAGAGTGCACGCATACGTGCGCACACTGGCCAGCCTGCCCTGTGGCCCGGTGGCCAGTAGGCCACGGCCCAGCAGTGGGCCACGGACCATAGGTTGGGACCCCTGTTTTATATTTCTGATTTTTCTAGGTTTTCAAACATACAGAGAACCTTTACAAGTAGAAGACTATTTCACTCAATTGCCCACTATTATCCTCCACTGTCGATGGGTGATTTGAACCTGAATGATGTTTATAACAAACTTTATGAAAAGGACACATTTTCTCCTCTACAAACAAACTTCTTCCACCAAGTTTTTAATTCTAGGTGATTGTTCATGAATGGCCCCCTTGGTTGGGTTGATCAATATTCTTTGTGTTCTCATTTTACCCAGGGACTCCAGATTTTGGAGTTGTTCCAACATGCACGCAGTGCTATAGAAATGTGATTATTGTTATGTTAGATGCATTTTATCTTCAACTAGAACTATTTGCCTATTGTTTCTTTCTCTCTCTTTTTAACGTGCTTCAGGTTGTATCGTACCTTCAAAGACAACAAATATGTTTATATGCTCTTAGAAGCCTGTCTTGGAGGTGAACTATGGAGCATCCTCAGGGACAGGTATTATTATTATTATTATTATTATTATTATTATTATTATTATTTACCCATTTTTATATTTTTATTTAAAGAATGGCATTATACAGGTAGTCCTCAACTTACGACCACAACTGAGCCCAAAATTTCTGTTGCTAAGCAAGACATTTATTTAGTGAATTTTGCCCCATTTTTACGATTTTTCTTGCCCTAGTTCTCAAATGAATCTCTGCAGTTGTTAAATTAAATACACAGTTGTTAAGTGAATCTGAGAGGGATCTCGGAGTCCTAGTGGACAATCACTTAAATATGAGCCAGCAATGTGCTGCAGCTGCCCAAAAGGCCAACATAGTGCTAGGCTGCATTAACAGAGGGATAGAATCAAGATCACGTGAAGTGTTAATACCACTTTACAATGCCTTGGTAAGGCCACACTTGGACTACTGCATCCAGTTTTGGTCACCACGATGTAAAAAAGATGAGACTTTAGAAAGAGTACAGAGAAGAGCAACAAAGATGATTAGGGGACTGCAGGCTAAAACATATAAGGAACGGTTGCTAGAATTGGGTATGTCTAGTTTAACAAAGAGAAGGATGAGGGAGGACATGATAGCAGTGTTCCAATATCTCAGAGGCTGTCACAAAAAAGAGGGAGTCAAGCTATTCTCCAAAGCGCCTGCAGGCAGGACAAGAAGCAACGGATGGAAACTAACCAAGGAGAGAAGCAACCTAGAACTAAAGAGAAACTTCCTGACAGTTAGAACAATTAACCAGTGGAACAACCTGCCTCCAGAAGTGGTGAATGCTCCAACACTGGAAGTTTTTAAGAAGAGACTAGACAGCCATTTGTCCGAAATAGTATACAGTTTTCTGCCTGAGCAGGGGGTTGGACTAGATGACCTCCAAGATCCCTTCCAACTTTATTATTATTATTAAGTTATAACAACATTGAACAGGCCTTATGACTGTTTTTCACACTTATGACCACTGCAGCATCCCTGTAGTCACATGATCAAAATTCAGAGGCTTGGCAACTGACGTGTATTTATAACAGTTGCAGTGTCCCAAATTCATGTCATCTCCTTTTTCGACTTAACAAGCAATGTCAATGGGGGAAGTCAGATTCACCAAACAACTGTGTTAATAATAAGTTCATCGATTCACTTAACAGCTGTGAAAGAAAGGTTGTAAAATGAGGCAAAACTCATTTAACTGTCATGCTTAGCAATATTTGGGCTCAATTGTGGTCGTAGGTCGAGGACTACCTGCAGTAGGAATCTGGATTGTTGATAAAATGAAGTGATGTTTGATCTCAGCCTGCAACTTGATCCTATGCAGATTTACCTGGTAGTAAATCTATTGACTTGAGTGGTGCTTACTCCCCAAAATTGAGTCTTGGATTTATTTTATTTCATACAACTTAAAATGGACTTTTCAGTCAAAGGCACGAAAGGAAATACCAGATTAATATTTAAAATATAACCAAGTATTTTGTTTTTATGAACGTATGAGAAAGAAAATGTGAATATACATTTGCAAAATATGGTGATCAATTTCTTTACCTAGCGTGGGAAATTCCAAATCTTGGATCCTAATATAATGTATCTTAGGAACTGAATTGTTAGAGACTGATCAAGAAGTGGAGTTTAGAGTTATGGGGTGACTGAAAATAACACTGTGAAGTGTTAATACCACTTTACCACGTGTGCCTGGCTGAGGAATTCTGGGAGTTGAAGTCCACAAGTCATAAAAGGGCCAAGTTTGAAGGCCCCTGGTATAGGACTTCTTGCCTCAGCATGAGGTCAAACTCCAACTCTGTTATTTTGTTGAAATAACAATTCAAGTCTGATTGCTGTAAAAAAAGGCCAATTCCATGCTTGAAATTATTAGGAAGGAAATTTAAAAAAAAAACCAACAATAATCCAATGCAGTAATATTCTTGTATAAATCTATGGTGAGACCACAATTGGTATCGATTAGCAGACCAGAAAAGCAATCATATAAAATTGAAAAAAGGGCAGCCAGAATTATTATGGATGAACAAAGACTAAGAGCGTCTGGGATTTTGGTAGGGCGTTAAGGAAGTTATGATACAGGTATTAAAAATTAGCCATGATATATAAAAATGTAGATCGCTTTTTCTCCCTGACAGTCTTCATTCATTAAAACTAAATTAAAACTAAATGTAGGGGAATGATCAAAGGAAGGGCATAATTAAATGACAGGATTTGGTTCCATCAGATGTTGTGATAGCCACTAATTTAAACAGGGCCTGAAGAAATTAATGGGAAAATGGATTATCGCTGTCTACTAGACTTGAATGCTTAATAGCAACTCAAGAATCACAGTGGCCCTTTGAATATCATCTGCTGAGGAGTCCCAGGGAAAAGGGAAGAGGTTAAATGTCTTTTAGATTAGTGTCATCAGCCTATGATGGAAATAAGTAACTTTCCAAGCAATATTTTCCCTCTTTCAACATCCTTCTCCTGGATGTTGTTGTTGTTAACTGCAAAGTCGTGTCCGACCCGTCACGACCCCATGGACAATGTTCCTCCAGGTCTTCCTGTCCTCTACCATCTTCTGGAGTCCATTTAAATTCACACCTACTGCTTCAGTGACTCCATCCAGCCACCTCATTCTCTGTCGTCCCCTTCTTCTATTGCCCTCAATCTTTCCCAGTATCAGGCTCTTCTCCAGTGAGTCCTTCCTTCTCATTAGGTGGCCAAAGTACTTGAGTTTCAACTTCAGGATCTGGCCTTCTAAAGAGCAGTCGGGGTTGATCTCTTCTAGGACTGACCGGTTTGAACGCCTTGCAGTCCAAGGGACTCTCCTGGATGTTGACCCCTATACTTTTGTATGCTGTGAGGATAATTTTACTTCAACACAACTGATGATTTTGGGTATACACTGAATTACTTTATTGATGATTTCTTCTATTTTGTTATGTTCGTGATTTTTACTGTATCTCTTCAGAGTCTACTAAGACTGGAAGAGGAAAGATTGAAAATAATTTGACAATGAAAGCAATCTTTCTTTCTCTTTCTTTTTCTCTCCTTCTTTCATTCCTTCTATCCTCCATCCCTCCTTCCTTCCTTCTTTCTCTTTCTCTTTCTTCCTCCCTCCCTCCCTCCATTTATTTATTTATTTATATATCTTTCTCTCCTTCTATCATTCCTTCTACCCTTAATTCATTTCCTTCCTTCCTTCCTTCCTTCCTTCCTTCCTTCCTTCCTTCCTTCCTTCCTTCCTTCCTTCCTTTCTTTCTTTCTTTCTTTCTTTCTTTTTTCAGGAGTAGTTTTGATGAAACCACTACAAAGTTCTGTGTTGGGTGTGTGACAGAAGCTATTGAATATTTGCATTCTATGAGTATAATCTACAGGGATTTGAAACCAGAAAATTTAATTTTGGATGCCCAGGGTTATATAAAGTTGGTAAGTTTTTTTAAAAAAAGAAATATAGGGGCATTGTTAAGAAAAGTTTGTTTTGCATTTGATAAGGTAAGATAAGGTAAGGTAAGGTAAGATAAGATAAGATAAGATAAGATAACCTTTATTGTCATTTTTTTACTGTGGGCACAACAGCACTCATCAAAAATGAAATTTAGTTGCCCGCTCTCAAAGTGAAACACATACATGACGCACACCTAAACATACTATGAACAACATATGTATAGACCCACATCCCTACATATACGTAGCAAATAAATATTAAATACTGTCCATCTTGAATATATAACGGAAGGAGGAAGCTTGAGAGTTCACAAGGCTAATGCTGTGTGGAATGAAACTATGCAACCATTCAAAGGAAAGTTTAAGAATGCTTATATCTTTACACATTTATGCTACTGAAAATAAAATTATTTTATCTTGAATGTTAGGAAGAAATATCATTGTGGAAAGACATATATTGATTTATACTTACATGCTAACACAAATGCATTTACAGTATATATTATTTTTCATTAGAGACAATCCTGACTCTTTCTTTGCTAAACTGGTAATATATTTTCCTGTCAATTTCCCACGCACTAACAAGTTCCTGCAGTGTTTACAGTTGATCAAAACTATAGAGTGAGAAGGGTATATATTGGGGATTTCAGATGTGGAATAGGAATATTCTTTATTGGCCAAGTGATTGGACAGACAAGGAATTTGTCTGCTGAGCATAAGCTCTCAGTATACATACAAGCAACAAAGTGGTAGGTCATAGATCATGAATCATAAGATACAATAATAAATCATAAGATACAAACAAATGACAAATCATAAGACCCCAATAGGAGAAGGTAGTAGGAAAGATGAGAAAATGAGAAAGATGAGAAGGATAATAGCAATACAGCCCTACTACATGGGTAAATGTCTTTAGGCATAAGACAGTGCTTGCAGTCAAATTCCAATTACTAAGTCTTGCAGTCAAATTCCAATTACTAAGGACTAATAGCAAAAGATAGCTTGCTACTCTTTTGGTTATACTCTTCCCAAGATGTATCTAGTAGCCACTGTATGAGGAAGAATATTGAATCCATCTCAGTAGAACAGTGTTTCCCAAACTTGACAATTTTAAGGCATGTGGACTTCAACTCCCAGAATTCCACAGCCAGCAATGCTGGCTGTGGAATTCTGGGAGTTGAAGTCCACATGCCTTAAAATTGTCAAGTTTGGGAAACACTGCAGTAGAAGATCTTATAACAGACAGAAACAAGAAAAATAACCTGAGGTAAAACTATCCAGTAACAGCCTCTTCTTCTCTTCTTTGACCCACAAGGTTGACTTTGGGTTTGCTAAGAAAATCAGAGCAGGGCAGAAGACCTGGACCTTCTGTGGGACTCCTGAATATGTCGCACCTGAAGTCATTTTGAATAAAGGCCATGATTTCAGTGTGGATTTTTGGTCCCTCGGAATCCTTGTGTATGAACTGCTTACAGGAAAGTATGTCCCAGGAGACTGGATTCTTCTGGCCTAGACTGAGGGCCATATTGGGTTCATAAGGTTTATGCTTATAAAATGAGAGAGGGGCCCATAGCTCAAGGGTTGTACACAACTCTTGTCCTACATCTGAGAATTGTTTCTACTTCATCTTTGGGTATGCAAGAAACAGAGAAGGTTTGGTGTAGAACAGCCCAGAAAGCAAAAAGGGGCACACTGTGCTCACTATCAGTTGCAATTGCTGATTGTTTTTTTCAAGTTGTGAGGTGCCCTTTGTATGGCAACTATTTTTCAGCTGTGTTTCATGGCAAGGTTGCCAAAATTGTAGCTCATTAGTCTTATATTTGTGCCCTCCTTTGAAGGGATAGGGCTAAAAATTTGGATTTTTTTCTTTACATTGGGACATTTGAAGGAGCAAGGGTATACTTTAAGCCTTGCAGAAGACTTAAAGAATCTATAGAAAGCCACTTTGGTCTAGTCTAGTGGCTAAGACACCAGGCTAAAAAGCAGGAGACGGTGAGTTCTAGTCCCGTCTTAGCCATGAAAGCCAGCTGGATGACTTTGAGCCATCTCTCTCTCAGCCCCTCATAGGATTGTTGTGGGAAAAAGTAGAAGGAGCAAGGTGTATTGGTTATGTTCTCTGCCTTAAGTTTAAAAATAATAAAGACGGGATACAGATAAATAAATAAAACATTAGTCTTTAAAATCTCTAAACCCAAAATATATGTCAAGTGCAGGAAATGAAGAGTCCAGGCAATTCAAAAAGAATATAGCTTTATTATAAGCTAATGCTCTCTACAAAAATCTGAACAGCTAATGGTAAAAGCAAATAGATGGTAGATGTAAGTCAACAGAATTCAAGATGGGCTGGACTTAGATCTCCTGTGGTATGAAGGAACTGGAGACTGATGACGTGCTTGACCCCTTTCCTTGGGCTCAGCCTGGTCATCTCCTACAACAGTGGTTCCCAACCTTTTCTATACCCCGCACCCCTTACAAAAGTTTGAAATAACAGCAACAAATTATGCTATAATTTTGAAAACCCAAGTTTTCGCACCCCCTGGAATATCGTCTCGCACCCCTGGTTGGGAACCCTTGTCCTACAATATAGCTTGTCTCCACTCAGTTTTGAAGTGATATGCTCATAAATTCTGATACAGGGTTTATTTTGTACTTCCTTTAGCTAATGGAAGTGACATTTCTCTGTTTCACAAGGAGGAGGAATAAATGCTACGGTAGTATCTGCAATTAGACTGTCCTTATAACGGCAAGACTAAAAGTGTGTAGCTGGGTAGGTGTCTTCCCGAGTTACAGGCCATTGTAGGCAGATAATCTTGGGCCAGAAAGAACTAATAGTCTTATGTCTATGGAGATTCTCAGTCGTCCAGATCTTGGTTGTCCAGAAGGTAATTTTTCAAGAGGCAACTGGATTTCTTTCTTCCTTCCTTCCTTCCTTCCTTCCTTCCTTCCTTCCTTCCTTCCTTCCTTCCTTCCTTCCTTCCTTCCTTCCTTCTTTCTTTTCTTTTCTTTTCTTTTCTTTTCTTTTCTTTTCTTTTCTTTTCTTTTTTTGAAGACATTTCACTTCTCTGAAGAAGCTTCTTGGATGAGAAGCCAAACATCTTCAAATTAAAACAAGAAAGTCCAGTTGCCTCTAGAAAACCACCTTTGGGACAACTAACAGTCTTGATTTGGAGACCCTGGCATTAGGCTGTACTCAGCCTTGACATTTCCTGGGTATAAACATCAATCCTCACATTTTGGTTCAACCTAACTACAGGTAGTCCTTTACTTACAACCGTTCTTTTAGTTACCGTTTGAAGTTACAACAGCACTGAAAAAAGCGATTTATGACCGTTTTTCGCACTTAACAACCATGGCAGCATTCCCCATTGTCAGGTGATCAAAACTGAGATGCCTGGCAACTGATTCATATTTATGATGTCCCGGGATCATGTGATCACCTTTTACAACCTTCTGACGAGCAAAGTCAATGAGGAAGCCAGATTCACTGTACAGTCATGTCACTAACTTAACATCTGCAGTGATTCACTTAACAACCGTGGCAAAAAGTTTGCAAAATGGTGCAAAACTCACTTCACAATTGTCTTGCTTAGTGGCATAAATTTGGGGCTCAGTTTTGGCTGTAAGTTGAGGACTACCTATGAATCCCCCCTAAAAATCATCTGAAACCCAAAACACAGCTGATGAGAAAAACCAGTTTGTGATTCATCTAAATCCTGTCTTTGTTTAGAGCAGGGGTAGGCAACTTTGGCTCTTTTATGACTCGTGGACTTCAATTCCCAGAATTCCTGAGCCAGCATGGCTCAGCTTGGAAATCTCTCCCTTTCCCCTCAGCATGGCTGGCTCAGGAATTCTGGGAGTTGAAGTCCACAAGTCATAAAAGAGCCAAGGTTGCTTACCCCTGGTTTAGAGGAACAGCCTAGCATGTGAGGAAAACACACAATTTCTTTTTTCATAATCATGCATCTTCTTTTCCTCCCCTTCCCTCAATTTTGAAATGACACCTACTGAAGTCCTCCCTTTACTGGAATCGATCAAATGATGACCTACAATTCGATTTTAAAAGGCGTTGAGAGACTGGACTTCCCCAGAATAGTAACCAAGCGCCCTGAGGATTTGATTCGACGGCTTTGCAGGTGAGGGAAGAACAATTGTGTTGCAGAGGTGTGAGGAGAATAATTGAGCTACGTTGTATTTCTTTTAACACCCAATATCCAGCCAGATTTTAATCTAAAATCTTATGTTCGTTGGTGTTATTAAGCAGTGTAATTCCATACAGATCTATTTAGACCAGCGTTTCTCAACCGTGGCAACTTGAAGATGGGTGAACTTCAACTCCCAGAATTCCCACATGACCTGAAGTGTTTCTCTGACATTTTTCATCATGGCGTTAAGCTAACGCAACAGTCATTAAGCAAATGTAGCAGTCATTAAGTGAATCCACTCAGTCAAATGCCATTTTTTTGCCAACAACTAGCAAAAAATGTTGCAGATCGTGGTCACGTGACCACAGAGGTGGATGAGTGGTTACAACCATTTACAATCGCTCTGAAGTGCTTTACAGGCTATAAAGGACCTCTTTGGTGGCTATAAAGGACCTCTTTGGTTTACATAATAAATGTAAACACTCATTAAGTGACTGGTCATTATTCAAGGACTACCTGTATAATACCTTCAGCAGAATTTCTTGATGTTCTGTCCCCATTTTTCAAACAGAATGGACACCATAAATCTTCATTTCTATGCCTTGAATAATATTTCACATAATCATGCTCTTAGTCTCTTGCTTTTAATTAACCTACAGCCATTTTAATTATATATATGGATCATGGGAAGCCTTGAGCTGTCAAACCACTAATGTGCAAGGAAGCAGTGTAAATCAATCTTGTGGATCACATTTGGCTGTTAGAAATTAATATCTGATTATTATGGGAATTGCTTCAGACCCATTGATATATACTGTAATTGCCCTAAACAGGGGTTCTCAACCTTGGCAACTTTAAGACTTGTGGACTTCAACTCCCAGAATTCCTCAGCCAGCTTTGCTGGCTGAGGAATTCTGGGAATTGAAGTCCACAAGTCTTAAAGTTGCCAAGGTTGAGAACCCCTTCCCTAACAGATACTGAATAAGTCATTCGTTTTAATCCTCTGACTAGGAGAAGTTTGCATTTTTTTTTTAAATGATACCAAGCTTAGATTTTGAGACTCCTCAAACATTTCATGAAGTAAAGAACCTGCAGCTGGACTCAGTCATCCAGGTCACAGTTATCCCAAAGATGCTTTTTCACAAGGCAACTGGACTTTCTTGTTTTTCTTTGAAGATGTTTCGCTTTTCATCCAAGAAGCTTCTTCAACCTCTTTGGGATAGATTCCTGGAGAATAAGGCTATTAATGGGCAAAGCTCTATGCCACTTTTCTGGTCACCCATATACACCAAAAACATCAGTGAACTTGTAGATTTCTTTGTCTTCAAGTTCCATGTTCCTTTCCCATAGCAGACATGGCATCTAAAATATCTGCTCAAACGATCACATATGCACACCAGCCAGAAGGATTGGAAATCCTTCAGCTGCCCCACAGATTATCCATGGATAGTACAATGTATAGTAAAGTGTTAAACCTGAGAAGATATACAATTTGGTCTGTCACCAGGTCAGCCCTGTGTCACCAGTTGCCTTTGAGCCAGTCTCTTGTTTTGAGCTCAGCCCACCTCAGTTACTGGATAAGAAAAAAATAAGAAGACATCCCTGTACACCCCCTTTCAGCTCCCAAAGAAAAAATATAAATAATAATAACCATGGTAATAATAAATCGATTCCCTCCCAATCACTTTTATCCTGCAAATCAAGCTGGAGATTCTCAAGTCTCTGAGGTGCACCAGGAAATTAATGATGGAGTTATGTAGATATTTTCTAAATTATAAAGTGTGTACTCATCCTCTTCCTCTGTCTGTCTCTTACTCACAAATGTACACTAGACAAAGTCCTACAGAGAGATTAGGAAATCTGAAGAATGGAATCCATGACATTAAGAGGCACAGGTAAATTGTATTTGTTTGTGTGTTAGTGTATATATTTATTTATATGTTTAATTTTTTTGTTTATTAAATTTATTGGCTGCCCATCCTACCACAGGGTAAAGGTTTAAAGATTTGGGTAGTAATCAATGAAGAGTTTGACTATACATAAATTCTCTCATTTTACTGCTGTCATTGATTTTAATGCTTAAGAGAAGCGTTTGTAACTGCGGCCCTCAGGCCAAATTAACAGTCAGGCTGGTTTCAATGTACAATTGTACAGTATATCTTGGCCTCAGTTCAGATCCCAAAGGCAGGAGACCAGTGAAGATCACTAGTTAGGGCCAACACTCCCTTCCTTGAAGTGTCTGATGCTTTTAACAAAGAAAAGATACCGTCAGGAGCTGGAAGAAGAGATAACAATACGGAAAGCTGCCCCCACGTTTTGGCTGTAGACCCCAATTGCTTGTCTGACCCGGGTATGGCAGATAGTCCCCAACAGATAAGCTGTAGGAATGATGTGCTGAATAACTGCAAAAAGGTTAAACATATAGTAATAGTAATAGTAGTAACGTTGGAAGGGACCTTGGAGGTCATCTAGTCCAACCCCCTGCTCAGGCAGGAAACCCTACACCATTTTGGACAAATGGCTGTCCAGTCTCTTCTTAAAAACTTCCAGTGTTGGAGCATTTACTGCTTCTGGAGGCAAGCCCTTCCACTGATTAATTGTTCTCACTGTCAGGAAGTTTCTCCTTAGTTCTAGGTTGCTTCTCTCCTTGATATTCTGGCGTTAACACAAAGGAAGGTAACCCAAAACTCTGGTATTATAGTGGTATGTGGGAATGACCTTGGAAGACATGATGAAGAGATACAAACAAGGCAACTGGCATGCAAAAGATTTCTTGGCCCACAGAAGGAGGAAGGGCATACAAAACATTTCAGAAGGAAATCCCCCCCCCCCTATTTTCCAGAGAGTAAAAGGGGAGGAAGGGGGAAATACAGGTAGTCCTCAACCACTAGTTTAGTCACCATTCGAAGTTATAAGGACACTGAAAAAAGTCATTTATGACTTTGTAGCATCCCCATGGTCACATATCAAAAATCAGACACTTGTCAACTGGCTCGTATTTATGATGGTTGCGGTGTCCTGGGCTCATGTGATCACTTTTTGTGACCTGAGAAGCAAAGTCAATGTGGGAGCCAGATTCACTTAACAACCGTGTTACTAACGTGACAGTTAAGTGTTGTGATTCACTTAACAACTGTGGCAAGAAAGATCATAACATGGTGCAAAATTCACTTTATCAGCCGTCTTACTTAGCAACAGAAATTTTGGGCTCAATTGTGGTCGTGAGTCAAGGACTACCTATACTTTGGGTTTTGCAAGATTCTGTTAATGTGGCCTTAGAACAGGGGTAGGCCACCTTGGCTCTTTTATGACTCGTGGACTCCAACTCCCAGAATTCCTGAGCCAGCATGGCTCAGCTTATTTATTTATTTATGAGACTTATATACCGCTTTAAGTGCAAGCACTCTCTAAGCGGTGTACACCAGTAAGCAATGTATATATATATTTACATTGCCCCCAACAATCTGGGTCCTCATTTTACCTACCCCGGAAGGATGGAAGGCTGAGTCAACCTTGAGCCGGTGAGATTTGAACCGCTGACCTGCTGAACACAGTCAGCTAAAGTGGCCTGCAGTACTGCACTCTAACTGCTGCGCCACCTCGGCTCTTTTCTTGGAAACTTTCCCTTTCCCCTCAGCATGGCTGGCTCAGGAATTCTGGGAGTTGAAGTCCACGAGTCATAAAAGAGCCAAGGTGGCCTACCCCTGCCTTAGAACAAAGTAGAATTAGCTCATCAAGTCATGTTTCCCCTCGGGACTAGCTAGAAAAGCTGGTATCAATCTTGCAAGACTAAAGATACAAATCTCCCACCCTTGCTTTTAGTCCTGATAAGAATTTCTTTCTCCACCCAGTATGCAGCTGCAGGCTCCACTGTCTCTTATCTAATCAATCCCTAGATAGGATCTGTTCTGTTTCTCACAATCATCCCCACTTAGCATTATAGCAGTCCACTGGTAGAAAACGTAGGGCAGACAGGTTTCGGTGTGTAACAGGGAGGATTTATTATGGACTTATTTATTATGGACCCTTGACAGATGACAGGACACTGCAGCCCTTGAACAGAAAAAATATTCTCCAATATCCATCCCTATTTTAACAGTAAGATGCAGTGGCAGGTTTGTTTGGGACCATAAGTGGGACACCAGTTAAATAACCGTCTTGCTGTTTAACTTTCCATTCTAGGTGGCTGAATGGTTTTAACTGGGAAGGACTCAAAGCAATGAAGTTGTCATCACCCCTAAAAAGAGAGGTACTCAAGCAGTCCCTTTTAAATTAATGATCAGCTACATGCACAAGCCAGTGTCTCATTTTTATCAGGAACAGTATTACTGGAGTTCCCCTTTAAGATATGTGTTATGAAGATGCCACAGAGGTACTGTTCCCTCCACACTAATTTGGGTCAGTGGGGACAGAGTTATTGTATTGTGGACCTATCAACAACGAGTTGGTTGGCTCATTTCATCCCTTATAACTCCAAATATATCTAATTATGACAAAGTTAAAATAACACAACCTAAGTCAGTTATGTTGTAGGGGCACCTATACAAATTAATTTGTTTTGACCATCTAATCCTCCAGAAAAATCTGGAGAGGAATGTCCAGAAGAGAAAACCTCTCTGTTACAGACCTCACTAGCAAAGCCTGGTGTTGTACAACACATCTCCGAACACTGATTGGCTGTAATCCCCAATCCATACCCATGGTTGCCTAGTCAGCCAATAGGAAAGAGGCTTGTAATGAAATGAAGTCTTGCCAAGACCTTCCCATGCAAGGCCTGATGGGACATCAGGCAGAAATGGCAGAAATTGGATCCAAAGGGGTAGCTGGGCATGGGCTTTATTGTGATTGTCACGTGTTAAGCCCAACATAGGGCATAATAATTTGATGGGATCTGGTAGCAAAATATCTCTTTTAAGATTTTGTTCAAGTATGCTTAAAAGGGGACTGATGGTTCAGCGGTTAAAGACACTAAACTTGTCAGCTGGAAAGCTGGCAGCCTGCGTTTGAGACCCCAGCATGTTGCAAAGGGGTGAGCTCTCATTCTTTGCCTCAGCAGTTCTTTGTCTCAGCCCACTTAGCAGTTCGAAAGTATGCAAATGCGAGTAGATAAATAGGTACCACTTCGGTGGAAAGGTAACAATGAAACGGGGATGAATACCTTAGAGTTGGTCACAACTGGACAGGGAAACCTTCAACCTTTTCCTTCAAGTATGCTTATACCATAACTCTTTTATAGCTTTCAGGCCCTATGGACTACAGCCACTTCGACAGATATCCACCTGAACAGGGAGTTCCGCCCGATGAACTTTCAGGCTGGGATAAAGATTTCTAAGAAGAAGGCTAGTGATGTAATTGTCCTCATCCACTGGTTGTCTGCAGGGACTGCACACGTACTTCTTCAGGGCACAGCCGAGATGCACTGAAATTGCATTTAAAATTCAAAGGACCATGGATCGCTCTCTAATTTTCTCGGTAAATTCCCAACACAAAAGTATTGCGTTGGGAAGCTATGCCTTCCGAGCAACAGAACAAAGGGGAGCAGTGACCAGCAGTTTAGCGCCCTGCCAAATTAAATTCCACAATCATCTCCTTCGGAAGTGTGTGTGACCCATTTATTAACATCAGTATCTATGCTGTAATGTGCTTTGCATAAAATGCCTCGGTGAGCTATCTTGGATCAGATGAGGAACAAAGGAGCGTGAGGGGAATGCTGGAAAGAGAGTAGCATTTAAATAGCTTTGTGAAGGTCTCAGCGCCAGACCTTCCGGGATAAATGAAACCCATTCTTAACAGTGGATGACTCCTGAAAACTAAAATGTGCCTCTGAAATCTTTTCCCTTAAAAAAAAAAAATCTTAAAATTAAGGTGTATTATTCTTACAAAAGCAAAAACATGCAGATGTAAAAATGCAGAAAATAAAAATAAACGAATGCCAAAAAAGGGAAAAAAAGTAGTAAAAACTAGATGTACAGTACATGCATAGACATACACGTGTATTTGATTTATTTTCCATAGATGAAGTGTGTGTATATCTCCTATAGACACACACAAACACATTCACATTTTCACAGAAAATTTCTATTTCTGTTATTTCTATTCTAGTTTCTATTCTTTCAGGGAGGAATGAATCAATGCAGTTGTACAAAGCATTTGATGACCAATTAGACTTTCAAGAAGAAATTCAATCGTTACTGAAAAATTATTTCCATAAGTAGTCATTTCTATATGTTTCACTTAATTCTGTAAAGATACGAAGAGAGATTTATGTTTATAGGTAGTTTTTGGACATAATGTTTAAAAAAATGGAGTGCCGTAGGTAGGCACTGTAATAGAAATATGTTTTAAAAAGTTAAACTTTGCTGAGTCCCCCTGTGCGGGAATCTTTTCTGAACTCCATAGTATTTTTTAAATCTTTTCTTAATGCTTGCTCCCTTTTTTCTAGATCTGCCCATGTCTGATCTATCAACTGCATGCACCTAAACAGGGCTATGGTCAAAAAAATCAAGATGGACTGGATATGACAGTGCAATCCAAGCTCCACCTGCTTTTTTTCCCGTGAATCACAAAAGCAACACACAGTGAAAACGGGCAGAGCATTAATTACACCATTATGTCCAGCATTTTGACAATTTTGACCATGCCCCTCTGAAGCTGAGGCAGCTTTCCTTGATAATGATAAGCATTATCTTAATGGCCCGCTGTGATCTCTTTTCAGAGCTTTAAGTATTCTTTTGTGGGGATGATTTATAGTAGGTAACTCACTCACACAATGGATTATTTGGAATTCAAGCACACTAGCCACATGAGAGGCTATTTATAAAGACAGAGATCCTGTCTGTTTTGTTTTTTTAAAAAAAGTTCAAGTCTTCCAGTTTTAAAATAAACCGATCAAAATTAGTAATCAAAGATTTTATTTTGTGGTAGAGCAGTGGCTTGAATGTAGGGGTATAAGATCATTGGATGGATCCTGGGTCTGCATCCTAGCCATAATAATATAGTTGATAAGGGATCCATCGGGATCTAGACCGAACTTTTGTGGAATATGCTAAGGAAATGAAGCTTGGATCTTTTGTATGCCTAGTGCAGGGGTAGGCAATCTTGCTCTTTTATGACTCGTGGACTTCAACTCCCAGAATTCCTGAGCCAGCCATGCTGAGTAGAAAGGAAGGGTTTCCAAGCTGAGCTATGCTGGCTCAGGAATTCTGGAAGTTGAAGTCCACGAGTCGTAAAAAGCCAAGGTTGCCTACCCCTGGCCTAGTGAACGCTCTATGAGTGCGCAAATGGATCCTTCTTGATCCATTCTAATAGTGGTTCTGCAAAATAAGGGGTGGGTGGGAATTCTGCACTTTTACAGAAATGGTATCTCCAGGTAAATGATCCCAGGTGTTTGGGCTGCGAAGCATCTCTGCTAGTTGAATGTAACGGTCCTTCCATCCAATGTAATTCATTTTTATTTAGATTCTCTCAAACAGGGATGGTTTTCCCAAATGACCATTTGTCATACTGGCTTGGCCTAATGGAAATTGGCATCAGCAACATCTGCCAAGCTACAGAAGTCTTACTTTGATGTAAAGGAACTCTGTAGATGCCAACTGATACCCATTAGTAATACCAAAGACTGTGCATTGTCACCAAGGCATCTCTAATTTTTGCCCTGTTTTGGAACTTTTCGAAATGTAAAGGCTGTAAAATATTTTTTTAAAAACAACAGAGTGCTTTCCCTCTATTTATTTGTATATAAATGCAATCGTCATTCCTATATGTTTGAGAATATTTTTAATGACCGCAGGAAGCCACATTTTATTGCACAGTGTAGAGAGCAAGAGACAGCCCTTGTCCTTTTTAATATTTGTCAAATGCATTGATTTCTTTGTGTGCATAAATAAATCCGTTCTACAACATCTTGCATTTCATTGGGTTGTATTTTTCCATGTTGTCATAAAGGGTAAGACAACTCTGGCTTCTGGCACATTGCTGCCTCCTCCAGTAATGGGAGTTCAGAAGGGACTTTTCTCCAAATTAATGCAAATGATGGGTTGTGAAAACCAGGGCCGAAAATGGGTAAACAGCCTTTCACAAAATAATAATAATAATAATAATGATGATGATGATGATGATGATGATGATGATGGAAAGAACCTTGGAGATCATCTAGTCCAACCCCCTACTCAGGCAGGAAACCCTACCATATCAGACAAATGGCTGTCCAGTCTCTTCTTTAAAACTTCCAGTTTTGGAGCATTCACCGCTTCTGGAGGCAGGTTGTTCCACTGGTTAATTGTTCTCACTGTCAAGAAGTTTCTCCTTAGTTCCAGGTTGCTTCTCTCCTTGATTAGTTTCCACCCGTTGCTTCTTGTCCTGCCTTCAGCCGCTTTGGAGAATAGCTTGACTCCCTCTTCTTTGTGGTAGCCCCTGAGATATTGGAACACTGTTATCATGTCACCCCTCATATTTCTCTTCATTAGATTAAACATACCCAATTTCTGCAGTCTTTCTTCATATGTTTTAAGCTCCAGTCCCCTGGTCATCTTTGTTGCTCTTCTCTGCACTCTATCTAGAGTTTCAACATTTTTTTTACATCGTGGTGACCAAATGACAGGGATTCAGTCAAGTTTCCCATGCATGTTCATGCTAAAAGATGAAAAATTGAGATATAAGTAGTCTTTGACTTACGGCTATAATTGAGCCCAGAATTATGGTAGTCAATTGTGCCGTTGTCATCGTGACCGTGACTGATTTTGCAACCTTTTTTTAAGTGGCCGTTAAGCAAATCCATTGTCTGTAATGGGTGTTGATTATTTTTTTTGTGTGGAAACTGGAAATCAAACATTAGTTTCTGACAAAAAATGTCACAAATCATGATCACATCGCCACAGGACATGAATGCCGGCCAACTGCTGAGCAGCCAGAATGCAATCACGTGATGATAAGGGTGGCCCACCGTGAGAAATTTGATTCCAGGTTGTAGGTAGCCTTGGGAGGTCTGTCGTAACTTCGAACAATCACTAAGCCACCCGTTGTAAATATGTGCGCCTTGTAACAGTTTTGTAACGCATTGTAGCAGTGGTGTTCAGAGGAGGTGTGTATCAAAATCTGCAAGATGAAAAGTGCAGCATTGTGATCCAAGGTCCATTTCTTGTATGTATGTATATATGTATGTCTTGAGTGGTTTTTTGATATACCTATCAGCCCAAATATGGGAAGAAGAAATCTATTTGGGCTGACAGGTGTATCAAAAAAACACTCAAGACATATTTCCTCACTCTCTTCCCTTCTCTCCCTGATACAGCTAACAAAGTGAGAAAGAGCCTGTGGCTTAGAGGTCAACGCAGCTGCCTAACGTGCTAGCAGCCCAGGTTCGAATCTGGCTGATGAGAGCTAATTAGCTCAAAATAGTTATCCCAGTCCCCCTTAACTCTTTGTTGGCAATCCAAAAATTTAGCATATATGTATGTATGTGTATGTATGTATCAATGTTGCATGCATATATGACTGACTTCTTGCAGATTTTGAACCTTCTTCGTAGACATTCCTGCATTCTCTAGATTAGAAGTGCAAAAGATGTCTAGGGAGAGTCTCAGTCAACAATGTCATGGTCGTCCCAAAGGTGCTTTTTCAAAAGGCAACTGGCCTTTCTTGGTTTTTTTCCTTGAAAACGTTTCACTTCTCATCCAAGAAGCTTCTTCACTTCTGGCTGAATAGTGGAGAATGGAAGGATATATATTCCTAGTAGTCATCTGGTTGTTAGCACTCTCTCTGAAAGTTGTTGAGGCCACTTTGGAGGTTTATCTGTGTCCTCAGGGTCACCAGAATAGTGCAAATGCGTGTGGGGACCTTCTTTCAGCAGTTCCAAGACTGTTCCACACCCACTGGCACTCTGATTCAGATGACCCTGAGGGCACAGACAAAGCCCCAAGGGGGCTCAACGGCTCTCAGAGACAGTGCTAACGACCAGATGACTGCAAAGAAATATGATCCTTCCATCCTCCCCACATTCCTGCAGGAACCGATGAAGCTTCTTGGATGTGAAACCAAACATCTTCAAGGAAAAACGAAGTCCAGTTGCCTTTTGAAAAAACATTTTTGAGACAAATGCAAAAAATGTGCCACTTTAGCCTAAGAGAGCTATCTTTCTTTTAGCTGGCTGGCTCAGGAATGCTGGGCGTTGAAGTCCACGAGTCATAAAAGAGCCAAGGTTGCCCACCCCTGACCTACTGAATGCTCTACGAGTGCTCAAATGGATCCTTCTTGATCCATTCTAATAGTGGTTCTGCAAAATAAGGGGTGGGTGGGAATTCTACACTTTTACAGAAATGGTATCTCCAGGTAAATGATCTCAGGTGTTTGGGCTGCGAAGCATCTCTGCTAGTTGAATGTAACGGTCCTTCCATCCAATGTAATTCATTTTTATTTAGATTCTCTCAAACAGGAATGGTTTTCCCAAACGACCATTTGTCATACTGGCTTGGCCTAATGGAAATTGGCATCAGCAACATCTGCCAAGCTACAGAAGTCTTACTTTGATGTAAAGGAACTCTGTAGATGCCAACTGATACCCATTAGTAATACTAAAGACTGCGCATTGTCACCAAGGCATCTCTAATTTTTGCCCTGTTTTGGAACTTTTCGAAATGTAAAGGCTGTACAATATTTTCTTCATCTTTTAATGCAATAAAATAGCCACAACTATTTACAAGATACTGTATATATTAGCAAGCTAACATCTATGGCCTTTTAAATCCCTGGTATGTTCCCTCATATCCTTTTAGTCCTTTTTCATCTTCGTCTTTGTATATTTTCTTTAAAATGTCCAATAACACCAAAACTGGATATTTGGCAATTAAAGCTGCATTTTTTTTTTAAAAAAAGCCACTTAACAAAACCTCTTTTTCCCACCATGTAACTGTTTAGGCGCAAAACCCAGAAGGCCACTAGCAGAGGCTCGTACAATATTACCATCGCAATAGCCCTCTAAAATTCTCAATGGTACTTGAGAGACAGTGAACACCTTTTGAGATTATGTTTATTTTGTTAATGAAAGATAATTTTTCATCCATCTTCCCGACAAGCTCCTATTAATCGGCCTAGTACTTTATGAAGCATTCTGACACCTGGATATCAAAATAACAGGGTTTTAGGACATAGAACATAGAATAATAGGATTGGAAGGAACCTTGAAGTATTCTTGTCTAATCCCCAGCCCAAACAGGAGATGCTATATATCAGTGGTTCTCAACCTTTTTAATGCCACGACCTCCAACCGATCGTAAGTCGAGGACTACTCAACCGGTCGTAAGTCGAGGACTACTCAACTGGTGCAGCATCGTTTGCAGAATAGGACTTTTGGCAGGCTCAGCAGGGCAGAGACAGCCTGGACAATTCCTATTGGCTTTTGAAAGCCAATAGAATTAGACTCTATCCAAGAGACTCTATTCTATTGGCTTTCAAAAGCCAATAGAATAAAAGGGAGTAGCACAGCTAAGGAAAAGGGGGAAAAATGGCGGACTGCGTTGTTTGGCGACCCCCGTGAAATGGTCATTCGACCCCAAATGGGGTCCCGACCCACAGGTTGAGAACCGCTGCTATATATCATTCTGGACAAACGGCTGTCCAGTCTCTTTTGGAAACCTCCAGAGTTGAAGCACTTAAAACATCCAGAGGTAAGTCCCAAAGGTGCTTTTTTTCCAAAAGGCAACTGGACTTTGTTTTTTTTTTCTTTGAAAACATCTCACTTCTCATGCAAGACATTTCTTCAGTTCCAAGAAAGTCCAGTTGCCTTTTGGAAAAAACACGTTTGGGACAGCCATGACCTGGATGATTGAGATCTCCATTGACTTCCAAAGCTAAGCCGTTCCACTGATATTGTCAGGAAATTCCTCCTCAGTTCGAGATTGGGTTTCTCTTTAATGAACTCCCACCCATTATGTCTTGTCCTGCACGCAGATTGACCCCCCCCTTTGTAATAGCCCCTGAAGTACTAGAAGACTGCCATCATATCATCCCTAATCTTTCTTTTCCTTGGACTAGACTGGGGTAGGCAACCTTGGTTTTTTTATGACTCGTGGACTTCATCTCCCAGAATTCCTGAGCCAGCATGGCTCAGCTTGGAAACTCTCCCTT
Organism: Crotalus tigris; assembly: GCF_016545835.1. NCBI lineage: Eukaryota > Metazoa > Chordata > Lepidosauria > Squamata > Viperidae > Crotalus > Crotalus tigris. The sequence continues at coordinate 1,353,360 of NW_024096964.1, forward strand.
TCCCCTCAGCATAGCTGACTCAGGAATTCTGGGAGTCGAAGTCCACGAGTCATAAAAGAGCCAAGGTTGCCTACCCCTGGACTAGACATATCTGGTTCTGTCAATTGTTCATCATGTGGTTTTGTATTGTGGTTTATCCCAGAGATGAACAAAACAGAACATTTCTTTCTTAGTTGCTTTTAACCTCACAGAACAGTTTGGCCCTCACCCAATTTTATCTCCTTGCTTCAAACCACAATCTTGTGACATCCCCAGGCAATAATTTAAGTACATTTATTCCTGCTGCCTCCAATACTGCCGTGCACATAGACTCAGGATAATTCATCATTAGACCAGCAACAAGACCTATCAATCTTCATCACAAGAGCTGGGCTCAAATATAACCTTTCAGAGGATTTGCTTCTGCAATTAACATGAGAATTAAGGACTTTTTGGAATGGTTAATGCAGGGTTAGGAATTATGGTTGTTCCGCAAAGCTAAACTCTTCTTTTAAACCTTGTCTTCACATTGAACAAGAATGAATGAATGAATGAATGAATGAAGACAGAGTTGGAAGGGACCTTGGAGGTCTTCTAGTCCAACCCCCTGCTTAGGCAGGAAACCCTATGCCATTTCAGACAAATGGTTGTCCAATCTCTTCTTAAAAACCTCCAGTGTTGGAGCATTCACAAGTTCTGGAGGCAAATTGTTCTACTGATTGTTCTGTCGGGAAATTTCTCCTTAGTTCTAGGTTGCTTCTCTCCTTGATTAATTTCCATCCTTTGCTTCTTGCCCACTGGGGCAAGTGCCAAGATGCCACCACAAAATTGTACATTGGCTCCCGGCTGGCCTGGACCAGGGCCAAGGCAGTGGGGACCGTTCCCTCACTGTTTCCAGGATGGCTTCACGGGCCACATGAAACCACTTCGCGGGCCGCATCCGCCCCCCGGGCCTTGTGTTTGACATGTCTGCTCTAGAAAGAGTACAGAGAAGAGCAACAAAGATTACTAGTGGACTGGAGGCTAAAACATATAAGGAACGGTTGCTAGAATTGGGTATGTCTAGTTTAATGAAGAGAAGGACGAGGGGGGACATGATAGCATGTCCCAATATCTCAGGGGCTGCCCCAAAGAAGAGGGAGTCAAGCTATTCTCCAAAGCGGCTGAGGGCAGGACAAGAAGCAATGGATGGAAACTAACCAAAGAGAGAAGCAACCTAGAACTAAGGAGAAACTTCCTGACAGTGAGAACAATTAACCAGTGGAACAACCTGCCTCCAGAAGCGGTGAATGCTCCAACACTGGAAGTTTTTAAGAAGAAACTGGACAGCCATTTGTCCGAAACGGTATAGGGTTACTTGCCTGAGCAAGGGGTTGGACTTGATGACCTCCAAGGTCCCTTCCAACTTTTTTATTATTATTATTATTGTTGTTGTTGCTGTTGTTGTTAAGTGATTGTCCACTAGGACTCCGAGATCAAATCCATGGCTTCATCTTGAACATGTTTATTTACCTTTAATATGAGTCTGAAGGCTAAATCATGTGATGAACGGCTAAGGGAACAAGGTATGTTTGGCCTAATGAAGAGAATACTAAGGGGATACCTGATAGCATCTTCCAGTACCTGAAGGGATGTCACAGGGAAGAGGGCATTAATTTATTCTCCATAGCACCTGAAGGCAGGATAAAACCAAATGGGTGGAAGCTGATCAGAAGGAGATCCTACCTGGAATCAAGGAGGAAATTCCCAACGGTGAGAAAAATTAACCAGTGAAACAGTTTGCCTCTCAGAGTTATAGGTACTCTTATTGCTGGAGACTCCCCCAAAAAAGATTGGACAACCATTTGTCCAGGATGACATAAGGACTCCTGCAGGGGTCTCCAAAAGTCCCTTCCAGTCCTATGATTCCATGTTGGATTGCTTGGAAAGATAAATCTACTTTGGGTTAATATCTTAGCTCCCCTGGAGGGGTAGTGCTGACCTATTACATAAGAAGGTTGTTAGAAACACAAGTTAATGTGTGAGAAACACTTTACCCTTTGTTGAAATAATACAGGAATTGGAAATGAACTCTGAAGTATAGCTACCTTTCAGTTTTCTTCTTTTTTCACTAAAATATTCCTAAAGCGGTGGTTCCATGAAAATCAGTAGGATTTTACTTCCACAAAGACTACTTAGAACCGAATGAGAAGCAGTTACTTAGAGGAATCATTATTTTAGTTCTGTGGTAGCCAGCCTAAATCCTGTCTGGCCTAATTTGTTCGGGGTGGGGTGGGGTGGGGGGGGTGTTTCCTCTTAGCCGAGTAGTACAAAAATGATAGCTTGGCTTTTATAACAACGCTTTTGTAAACCCAAGGTTACATCTAGCTTTGCATCTAGAAATGGATTGTAAACCAAAGCTGACTCTGAATGAAATATTACTGTGCTCCCACACAAAAACACAATGCTAATGAATCCTAGTGTTCAAGAAGTTTGCTGGTAACACAAGACACCAATTCAGTTGTGAAGGTTATTTGCCAGCAGAATTCAAGCAGTAAGCACCATTTCCTGATAAACCAACACAACCTCAGTCATAGAATTGAGAGGTCTACTCAAAATCCAATCAGAAACTCTAAAGTAGGAGTGTCCAACTTTGGCAACGTTAAGACCTGTGGACTTCAACTCCCAGAATTCCCCACCCAGCATGGCTGACTGGAGAATTCAGGGAACTGAAGTCCACAGGTCTTAAAGTTGCCCAGATTGGATACCCCTGCTTTAAAGCCTTTTTACCCGCCTATATTTATTCATCAAGTGGCGAAAGCAATCTTCCTAAAAGGACAGACATCTGCCAGGGCACTTCTTTCCAAACCTGGCAATGTTGGCTCATGGCTTCAGAGACCAAGCTGAAAGTTTGTTTTAGAGCAAAATGATGCCAACCCAGAATGGAAAGCTATGCTTTGGGTTCACACACAAAGTATGCCAATCCATGGCTTCCTTACTCGTGTCTTCTTTATTAGTTAATGCATAGGTTGACTCAATCTGTTTATTATTAAATAAGTGGTTGACTTCAGAACATCTGATAATTGTAAGGCTTACAAATCATACATTTACAGGGAGTCCTGATTTACAATTCTGCCTAACATTTCCATCACTAAGCAAGACATTTGTTGAGTTTTGCCCCATTTTACAACCTTTCTTGCTGTTCAGTGAATCATTTCAGTTGTTAAGTTAGTAACATGGTTGTTAAGTGAAATCCGGCTTCCCCATTGACTTTGCTCGTCAGAGGTTTGCAAAAGATGACGAAATAACCCCAGGACACTGCAACTGTCATAAGTACATGCCAGTTTCCAAGTGCATGAATTTTGATTACCTGCAAAGGTCAAAAGTGTGAAAAACCTAAGTCATTTTTCTTCAGTGACTTGTAACTTGTAACTTTGAATTGTCCCTAAATGTAAGTTAAGGACTATCTGTAATTAGTTTGAAACAAGCAATGTCCCATTATGCCAGCACAATCAGTTTACACATAACATTTTACAGAACTAAGCCAGCTATTTGCAAGTGCATGTATTCATATACCTTGCCTTCTCTATTCTCACCACTCATCTTCCCATAAGATCTGGATCACCTGGCTGAACACAGGTAATTCATTGGGGGGAGGTGCTTTGTGTCAGTTGGTCACTTCAGGACAGGGGTAGACAACCTTGATTCTTTTATGACTCACGGACTTCAACTCCCTGAATTCCTGAGCCAGCATGGCTCAGCTTGGAAACTCTCCCTTTCCCCACAGCATGGCTGGCTCAGGAATTCTGGGAGTTGAAGTCCACGAGTCATAAAAGAGCCAAGGTTGCCTACCCCTGGTCTAAATGGTCCTTTGTGTATGCCAAACAGACAGATTTAATGTACATGTGCAGAATTTAAGTCACTTTGCCCTCCTAAGAATCTGAATGCCCTTTGAATAACCCAGAGGGCAAATAACACATATCTTACTGCTGAATAAATACGTATAGATAATTATTATCTCAAATTAGACCTATTTTTGATGCAATGCTTTTTTCTACCCTTCTAATTTTTTTTCTCCCTTTGAAGTTTTAAATAGCTATTATCTCATGTTTGGATGAAAACCTTTAATGTACCTTGAAAATATAAAGAAAAGAGAACTTTTCATCTCTTGAAAAGCTTATCTATAGAATGTTCCTCCTGGCCCTGTCAACATGGGGAGGTTTTTTTTCAAAGGCTGTTTTATGAAAAAAGGTTCAGTCCTTCTTTCCCATTTAGATTCTGCCCTTTGATGGAGTAATGGAGCGTGAAGTGCTTCCTTCTCACAAACCCCTTCTTTCTGTTGAATCATAAACTAGCCATAATTTTCATTGGATTCTATCCAATAACCTGCTTCACAGGACTGTATCAGTTTTTAAATCCATTTTATAGCCTTTGCTTTCAGCCTTTCTCATCAGGTTCCCTTGGAGTGACTCAGCCCTCACCGTGCAGAAATGGTTACCTCAACTATTGATCCTGTCATGGTTGGCTGTGGAAATTTATTATCCTCATTGCTGGGGGTGGGAAAATATCTTGAGGATGTCAGTTGGCTGTTAGAATCGAACAAATAGCTGGCTTAGTTCTGTAAAGTATTATGTGTAACTGTGCTAACATAATGGGACATCATAATAATAATAATAATAATAATAATAATAATAATAATAATAATAATAATAATAATAATAAACTGGTGGGATCATAAAATAGAGAAAGTCATAGAAAATGATAAAATTAAACTGCTCTGGGACTTCAGAATTCAAACAGACAAGCAACTGCAACATAACACCCCAGACTTAACAATTGTCGATAAGAAAGACAAAAAAGTCTGGATAGTGGACGTGGCAGTGCCTGGAGACAGCAGAATAGAAGAGAAAGAACTGGAGAAGATAACAAAATACAAAGACCTACAAATAGAAATCGAAAGACTGTGGCAAAAGCAAGCAAGGGTAGTACCAATAGTCATAGGCTCCTTGGGTGCAATCCCAAAACAACTGGAGCACCACTTGAACACAATTGGCATTGACAAATTCGCTATTAGTCAATTGCAAAAGGCGGCCTTATTAGGAACTGCTTCCATCCTGCGACGATATCTGTAATACCATCAAACATCCACATCTGCCTATCCCAGGTCCTGGGTGAGGACTCGATAGGTAGACAAAACGCCAAATCCAGTCTGAACATCTAGCTGACTGTGCGATGATCGATAATAATAAAATAAAGTTGGGAGGGACCTTGGAGGTCATCTAGTCCAACCCCCTGCTCAGGCAGGAAACCCTATACCATTTCGGACAAATGGCTGTCCAGTCTCTTCTTAAAAATTTCCAGTGTTGGAGCATTCACCGCTTCTGGAGGCAGATTGTTCCACTGGTTAATTGTTCTGTCAGGAAGTTTCTCCTTAGTTCTAGGTTGCTTCTCTCCTTAATTTTCATCCATTGCTTCTTGTCCTGCCTCCAGGTTCTTTGGACAATGGCTTGACTCCCTCTTCTTTGGGGCAGCCCCTGAGATATTGGAAGGCTACTATCATGTCCCCCCTCGTCCTTCTCTTCATTAAACTAGACATACCCAATTCTTCATATGTTTTAGCCTTCAGTCCCCTGATCATCCTTGTTGTTCTTCTTTACACTCTTCCTTGTTTCAAACTAATTGCAGGTAGTCCTCAACTTAAAACTATTTGTTTAGGGACAATTCAAAGTTATAACGACACTGAATAAAAGTGATTTATGTTTTTCACTTTTGACCTTTGCAGCATTCCCATGGGTAGGTGATCAAAATTCATGCACTTGGAAACTGGCATGTACTTATGACAGTTGCAGTGTCCTGGGGTTATTTCATCATCTTTTGCATACTTCTGATGAGCAAAGTCAACGGGGAAGCCGGATTTCACTTAACAACCATGTTACTAACTTAACAACTGCAGTGATTCACTGAACAGCAAGAAAGGTTGTAAAATGGGGCAAAACTCAACAAATGTCTTGCTTAGCGATGGAAATGTTGGGCACCATTGTAAATCCAGGACTCCCTGTAATGTATGATTTGTAAGCCTTACAATTATCAGATTTTCTGAAGTCAAGCACTTATTTAATAATAAGAAGATTGAGTCAACCTATGCATTAACTAATAAAGAAGAGACGAGTAAGGAAGCCATGGATTGGCATACTTTGTGTGTGAACCCAAAGCATAGCTTTCCATTCTGGGTTGGGATCATTTTGCTCTAAAACAAACTTTCAGCTTGGTCTCTGAAGCCATGAGCCAACATTGCCAGGTTTGGAAAGAAGTGCCCTGGCAGATGTCTGTCCTTTTAGGGAGATTGCTTTCGCCACCTGATGAATAAGTATAGGCGGGTAAAAAGGCTTTAAAGCAGGGGTATCCAATCTGGGCAACTTTTCTAGATGCAAAGCTCAATATAACTTTAATCACTCAAAACACTTCCCTAAAGTTGACATCCAAGGCTTCTTTATATAGGGAAACCAGATTCGTTTGTGGTCCATGATCACCATTAAGGTAAATTCTGAGCTTGCAATGTCTTGCGATCCAGGAATGTGATGGGCTCCAGAGCATTCTAGTGCCAATGAAAAATGAGGGTGAAAGACAGGATCATTAGCAACCAATTACCATCGCATTTCTGTTCTCTAGACCGCAATTCAATCCACCTGGAGGAACAAGTGCTTAGGAGCAACATGATGCAGAAGAGGTGGAGTCAAGAGAGTAATCAGTCTGGAGTCCTTATGTTGCCAAAAGTGATCCAGGACTAGCCTCTCTTGAATCCGTTTAACTCTTATCTAGCACCAATTTGGTAGGCCTCAAGTTGATTAGATTCCTGTGTATAGGCCTGAGCAATAAATCTTCTGAAGTTACAATTTTACATAAGTTACAAAGTTACATATAAGCCTGTTTTTTCGCACCTGACCCATTGGTTTCTATTATATAAAAATGGAATTACTGTATTAAGAAGCCCAGCTTGACAGGGCCATCTCTTGTGCTCAAACATGAAAGGGAAACACCATGGCTTATAGACAATAAAATAAAAGGCAAAACTTGAATTCATCTTCTGCTTTCTAGTCTGGAACCTTAACCACTAGAGTAGGGGTAGGCAACCTTGGCTCTTTTATGACTCATGGACTTCAACTCCCAGAATTCCTGAGCCAACATGGCTCAGCTTGGAAACTCTCCCTTTCTCCTCAGCATGGCTGACTCAGGAATTCTGGGAGTTGAAGTCCACGAGTCATAAAGCGGCCTAGGCCTAGGCCAGGCATAGGCAACTTTGGCTCTTTTATGACTCATGGACTTCAACTCCCAGAATTCCTGAGCCAGCATGGCTCAGCTTGGAAACTCTTCCTTTCCCCTCAGGATGACTGGCTCAGGAATTCTTGGAGTTGAAGTCCATGAGTCATAAAAGGGGCAAGTTTGAAGACTCCTGCACTTGACTAGAGCAAGCTGGCTATAACATAAGTTTCTAAAATTTTATTTATTTGCACAGTTGAATGATGCTTTGTCTTTCTTCTCTGCCTCAAGGAGGCTAACTTTGCTAATTTCAACTCAATTTTAATGTTGATAGTTATTATTTTAAGGTTTAATGTTTTATCTTGTTTTACTTAGATGTAAGAGTTGCCTCTTGGCAAGACTGGTAGCTACTAACTTAACAACTACAGTGATTCACTTAACTGGGGCAAGAAAAGTCATAAAATGGTTCAAAACTCATTTATTGTCTTGCTTAGCAACAGGAGGTTTGGGTTCATGTGGTCATAAATCAAGGACTATCAGTATTTGCCCAGGAAGCGTGAATTAAGTAGCTTAGAATTAATGCAGAAAAATAAAAAAAAATATTCTTCCACATCCCTCTCTTTAACAATTGTGGACTGTGATTTTTGTCATGAGTACTTTTGTAGTTACTAGAAAATAAACAAGAATCCTAAACTTCATACTAAGCTGTTTTTCAAAAACACAATCTTGTACACAATAATATGCAGTGGGGAAAAAAAAGCATTGTTAACTAAAGGAGAGAAACAAACAAATCAAACAAGCTTATATATTAGCAGAGAAAATATTCTTCTTTGTGATCTGGGATATACACATTTACGTTTGAAGGCAGATATATAGATATATAATTTTTCAAAATTAATATAAAAACCGCCGTGTTTGAAGACTACTAAAATGCAGAAATTAATTAACATATGCATTAGAAATAAATTAAATGCATTGATAAAAGCTTCTTTCCATATACAAATATCCTTTGGCCTTTTAAAAACTTTACTGATGCCAACTGTACAAGCATTTATTCCTAAACAAAAAAAAATGTACAAAAGTCTTTATATACATTTTACATAGACGAGGAGGTGGTAAGATTAATCACAAATGAATTGGTTGTTCACTTAGGCAGTATTTACCCTCTTGAATCTGCAACTCACCTCTCTAGAAATTAAAGCTGAAAAACCCCATTTGCACTACTACAGGTTTGCCTGAATGCAAGAAAATTGTCCCAGGCTTTGGGCAGAGAGTGGAAGGCACTTTCCATCTTCTGTAAGATGCAGAAGATGCAGTGGTAGATTTGAACCAAGATCCTAACCTCTCCAAAATTGGCAACTTCAAGACTTTTGGACTTCAACTCCCAGAATTCCTCACCTAGCCATGAAGTCAACAACTCTTAAAGTTGCCAAGTTTGGGGACCCAAGATCTATGTTTTACAAAGTTATGCATGTGGTCATTGAGACAGGGGTGTGAAAAATGTCAAGATGATGGTTAGGGCAACTTTGAAGTCCCACCCATTTTAAATGAGTTTTACAGGCATGATGCGTGTAAAGAAGACAAGTGTTGGAAAATTGCCAGTTAACCTGGAAGGAGAGGTCAAATGAGGGTTTAGCTTGGAATCCATGCACAGCTGCAAGCAGTATAAGCTTGACCTCCCCCCCAAATCCATGAAGCTTTATCTGGTCATTCCCGGGAAGGCAAGCAGTCTGGGGAGATTCTTATAATATGTGTGACAAACTCTAAAGCTACTGGCTTTGGCTTTTTATGACAAGTGATGGCTGCTAGCTTCTAATAGCTATGCTTCTATGATGGCTGCCATCTTGACTGTTCCTCCATGGGCACCCCTTTCTGCAACACATATGGATACCGTATATTGGGACAACTGCCTCTAACTAACTAACTTCACACTGAAATAGATTCTGAGAGCAAAGCTGAGTTCATACATCTTGCTAAGCCACGATTTAATCATAGTTCATTAAATACATCACAATTCACCTAGCTTATATAGCCACAGATCACCTTCACAAATTCCAATGGCTAAGTTCATACAGCGTGTTGAAATCAACCCAATAAATCAAGGAGTGGCATCTCAACTTTGATGATCTGGGTCCTAGTTAAGAACTTACCTGCTCCCTTCCCAAATGGGTCATGCATTAAAGGTATTTGCTATATTTTCTTTAATCCTTAACTTCACTTTGTAAAGATCATCACCTGGATAGGCTGCAATTTTATACTTATTACCCTGGAAGTTACTCCTACTGGGCCTTGAGTAGACAATTGTTTTATTTATACATATATCAAATTTACAAACCATCAGTCTCCCTCACAGAGTGACTATTATGTCAGGTTCTCTATAGCAGGCTAATAAAAAGTCAAAATGGCAGCTTCAATCCTCTGGCCACGGCTGCCATCTTGACTCCCTGCCTATAATATCCTGAACATGTATAAGTTTCACAATTCCCATTGTGAAATGGTCATTACAATTATTGGCTACCATAATTGACTGGCAAATTAAAATCTGCCTTCTTTTCTGCCACTCTATCCCGTTTATCACTTCTTTCTGGTATTCAGTACTGAGATAAGAGATCAAGGTTCAAGATTTTATAGCAAACAGAGATGTAAGGTATCTCGACCTTTACTAAATACGCACCAGAAGTGCATTTCTGCTTTCAGATAAAAAGTGCCTATAATTTTAAGAATGAAAGCCCATGTTTATGTGAGGGGGTAGAACAGAACACTACTGACATGTTATGCCAGGAAAACCAACAGGTTAAATTTTGGAGGTTTTTTTAGATTATTTGAATCTCTGAAATATGGGAAATAGGATCTTACTAGCTTATGGTATATTTTGAGTCTTCGGATAACCTAAATTAGAAAGCTTAGCTTCAAAAGCACAAGGTGGATATTAAATCTCCTTCACCATTACATTCTGGAAGAGTACATTGGAAAACCAGCAACTTGGGTGAACGCTCTTCAAACATACTGTAGCTTAAAAATATATATCGTATTTTCCTGCTAATCTTCAGTTCCTGATGAATTCTTTCCAGTTTTCATTTTCCTATTTCCCCACCACCACTGAGACCTCCCCCACATTGTTTGCCCCTGTGGTGAGCTTTCCAAACTTCCTTCTCTATGCTCACAGTAGGAAAATTACAGTTTGAGGAAAGCTATTCCATCTTCCTTCTCAGCTCTTGCTTACTTATCCATTCATAAAACTGGACAACGATATGCTTTGGAAAATGGAAAGAGGAGAGGCTTTATGAAGCAACAAAGTCGCTGTAGAAAGCAGGAATATGTTATCTGCAAGCGCAGGATTCCACTGTCATATTTGGATAAACTTTGAGTACCACGTTTTTGTTTTCATCAAAGAATAAAATGCTGAGAGGTGACATCTTGTCTGGAACACAGCAAGGCTCCGGAATGCCAGAAACCACCCCTACGGCTCTCACTATGCTCTGAATGGTTGCGTGGTTTGATGGCTTCAGGGCCTGTGGAGAAGAAGATAAATAAGAAAACTCAATACATGGCCACAGGGCTTTTTTTGTCATATAATGCTCAGAATGGAATTCCGGCACCTTTTCTTGATGGAACCTTGTAGGGTAGACAAAGTGGGTTGTATGATGTGTGTGAGTTCCGGCACCTTTTTTTTTTTTTTTTACAAAAAAAAAAAAAGCACTGCATGGCCAACAGGACACAAAACACCGGGTTCTTCACAGCAATGAATGATGGACAGATGTCTACAGGTAGCCCTTGACTTACAACAGTTTGTTCAGTGACCTTTCAAAGTTACAACGGCGTTGAAAAAAGGACATGACCATTTTTCACACGTACATGTAGTGTCCCTGAGGTTATGTGATCAGAATTTGGACACTTGCAACTAGTTCATATTTATGACGGTGGCAGTGTCCCGGGGTCACGTGATCCCCTCTTGTGACCTTCTGACAAGCAAAGTCAATGGAGAAGCCAAGTTCGCTTAAGAACTGTGCCACTGACTTAATAGCTGCAGTGATTCACTTAACAACTGTGGCAAGAAATGTCGTAAAAGGGGGCAAAACTCATTTAACACATGTCTCATTTAACAACAGAAATATTGGGCTCAATTGTGCTTGCAAATTGAGGACTACCTGTACTGCAATGTTATCAAATGGTTATCAATTCAGCTGGGAAATGGCATTTTCCTGGAGCAGTGTTTCTCAACCTCAGCAACTTGAAGATATATGGACTTCGGTTTCCATAATTGTCACAGTCAATGCTGGCTGGAGAATTATAGGAGGTTGAAGTCCACATATCTTAAAGCTGTTGAAGTTGAAAAACACTGTCCTAGAGGTAGATCTGTAAGTGATTGGTTAGGAATCACTGTCCTTGAATCCATGAAGAATAAATATCAAATCCCACAAATTATTATTGAGAGGTAAGCATAACAAGGCCTTTAAAAAAAAACAAAAAAAAAACCTTTATGTAAATTTGAGGTTGAGAAATTGAGTAGTTGATTTTTCCAAAGCTCTTCAAAGTTGCAATAATTTCTCCAGGAAGGACAACCTGTTCGGTGGGGGCAGTAGCAAGTCCTTCTGAAGATGTTTTTGAGGAGGTTCTTCTTGAGGGCTTCCCTTAGGATTTAATGAGAAACTGGGAGGCTGAAGACCACAATGATGATTATAACATGAAAGACAAGGTCATTCCAAATAGTTCATGGCCAGCTCTCCACCACATCACACCCCTGAAAGAAATCCCCAGAGTTCTCTTCTCCTTTGCAATAATTTGTAAACAATTTGTCTTCCGTACAACTGAATAAATATTGGCAGAAGAAAACTAAAAAGAATGTCCCTTCACTGTTGAAGACAGGCGTGGGCTGTTGGGGATGAGTCAGTGAAGGGACACAGGGCAGAAAACATCCTGCAGCCAAGAAGGTCCCACACAAATTTCCACTACTCAGGGGACCCTGAGGACACAGATAAACCTCCAAGTGGCCTCAACGACTCTCTAAAGGAATGCAAACGACCAGCTGTCTGCAAGGAATATAAATCCTTCCATTCCCCACCATTCAGTCAGAGCTGAAGAAGCTTCTTGGATGAGAAGCGAAACGTCTTCAAAGAAAAACAAGGAAGTCCAGTTGCCTCCTGAAAAAGCAGCTTTGGGACAGCCATGACCTGGGTGACTGAGAATCCCCATAGATACCTGCCTCCTATTCCCACTTCTAATTCCCTTAGCCCCCCATCCCCAAAATCAACCTATGTCCCAATCTATGTTGTGTCATAGACTGATGGGTAGCCTCTTGCGATCTTTCAGAAAGTCAGAAGAACTTTGACACCTAAAAGAGATGCCCAGCCTCTCTCAAAATATCATTTGGATAAGGTTTTAAGGTAAACTGAAAGAACTTTTTCTCTTTCAAACATTCTGTTGAGAGTATTTCTTTTTCTAAAGAATTTTTAATTAAAGAGTTGAGAAGCCAGAGTTTGCAGATTAGCGAAGAGACAATTGTACAATGACTTAACTACCTTGTCTTTATCCCAGGACACCACATTAGAATAGAATAGAATAGAGTAGAGTAGAGTAGAGTAGAGTAGAGTAGAGTAGAGTAGAGTAGAGTAGAGTAGAGTAGAGTAGAGTAGAGCAGAACAGAACAGAATAGAATAGAATAGAATAGGAGCTGGAAGGGGCCTTGGAGGTCTTCTAGTCCAGCCCCCTGCTCAAGCAGGAGAACCTATACTGTCTCAGACAGGTGAAGGTCTAGTCTCTTCTTAAAAGCCTCCAGTGATGGAGCATCCACGATTTCTGGGGGCAAGCTGTTGCACTGGTTGATTGTCCTCACTGTTAGGAAGTTTCTCCTTAAATCCAGGTTGTTTCTCTCTTTGGTCAGTTTCCAAACATTGTTTCTTGTCCTGCCCTTTGGTGCTTTGGTGAATAACGTGACCCCCTCTTCTTTGTGGCAGTCTCTCAAATACCGGAATACTGCTATCATATCTCCCCTATTTCTTCTTTTATTTTTGATTGGTTGCTTGTGCTGCCCATGAATCACATCTCACTGACCAAGATGTTGCATAAATAAATTGTCAGGATAACTGCAGATGACTAATACAGTCGGAACAGATGGGATGGGGGAAAAAAAAACTTATCTGTGGATTACTATTATTTCCAAAATGCATTTGCAAGCCTGAACCAATATGCTTATTAACAAAACATTTAATACAAACATCTTATTGAAAGGGGAGTTTTTGTAATAAAACAAATAACAGAACCACTCACCGCCTCCAGGGCCTGCTGTAGATTGCCCAGCAGCGCCATGGCAGCCACACCCTCTGCCCGCGCCCCGCAGCATCAACTGTGCGCGATGGGGCATGAGGGCAGAGTCTTGTCTATGCTGCCTGGCTGCCATGTCCGTGGCTGCACTGCTCCGCATGGGCCATGCTCAGGGGTGACTCTTCTCCAGGGGGGCTGCTGGTGAGGAGGGAGTCACGGGGGGAGGCAAGGCTGGGGCAATGGCAAGCGTGTCCACATAGAGGGCTCCGAGTGCCGTCTCTGGCACCCGTGCCATAGGTTCGCCACCACTGAACTAGACAGTCAACAATGCAATACATGTTTATTTTCAGGCTTCAGGCCTGGAACTATATTTAACTTTAAAAGGCTTAAAGTTTCATAATTTAACAATAGCCTCAGTAACTCAGCTTCCAAGTCTGCATTTAAGGTCTATTATGCTTCTGGCAACAGGGCCTTTTCTGTGGTAGCCCCATCTTTCTAAAGGACTTTTTTTTAAAAAAAAGACTAATTTCTAAGCTCTTAAAAATGTTTTTAAGGTATGAACAGGTGCCACAACTCACCTACAGAACTTTGTCTGGGGGAATATTGCAAAACCTATGTTGCCATTTAAAGTTACTTTTTTCTTTTTTAAGATTCTCTTAGCTGCATGCATATACCATGTCCTTTTAAAATGTTATAAAATGATGAACAATCTCAGGAAAAAAGACATACGTTCATTTTCATGCTGAAAAAGCTATCTTTCCCCCTTACTAAAGTATAAGGAAATAGTGCAGGAAAACGATGCAAAACAAGCTCTGCAGCTTTAAAAATCACATCCATCTTTTAGGAAAGGGAAACCACCATAAACATAATTTGGGGGAAAGTGAAAATAAAGGGAGAAATAACAGCAGAAAGATGATTTGGGAAATGTGACATCAGCTGCCTGAGTGAACTGTCATGACGGTACTGATTATGTTTTGGTTTGTCTGACTTCATTTTGATGTTATGCAATTTTCTCAATGACCCAAGTTGTTAAAAATAATTGCTAGCTGCCTTGAAGGCTTGGTGAAAGGTCGTAAAATGGCAAAGGGAAAGAAAACAAATGTCAGTAAATATCCAGACAAACGTCCTGTTGTCACAAGGCCATGCCAGCTGGGGAAAATTCTTTCCAAAGCAATTGTCCTGAGGAAAAAAAATGGTCCTAAAGTAAAGCCAAACATTCAAAATGAAAATCTAGCCTTCCCTGTCCTTCTCATTTAAGCTCAATTGATGAAATGAAGCTTTTGTAAGGAGGGAGCTTTAGATCATGAAAAAAGCTTTTCCTGTTAAAGAAAGTAAAAAGTTGAGGTTTGAGGTTATTATTTTATTCTACTGCATCAAAGGGAGTTGGAAACTCATCAAGGAGAGAAGCAATTTAGAACTAAGGAGAAACTTCCTGACAGTGAGAACAATTAATCAGTGGAACAACCTGCCTCCAGAAGCTGTGAATGCTCCAACACTGGAGGTTTTTAAGAAGAGACTGGACAGCCATTTGTCCGAAATGGTATAGGGTTTCCTGCCTGAGCAGGGGGTTGGACTCGATGACCTCCAAGGTCCCTTCCAACTTTATTACTACTATTATTATTATTATTATTATTATTATTATTATTATTATTATTATTATTATTATTATTATTACTTTTCTCTTCCTTCTTCCGTCCCCTATTTTGTCCTGTTATTTGCTTTTGTATTTTATATTATAAACTAATAAAAGCAAAGAAACAGTCCAGACAGATACCAGCTTCACCACGATGTAAAAAAGATGCTGAGACTCTAGAAAGAGTACAGAGAAGAACAACAAAAATGATCAGGGGACTGGAGGCTAAAACATATACGGAACGGTTGCTGGAATTGGGAATGTCTAGTTTAATGAAGAGAAGGACGAGGGGGGACATGATAGCAGTGTTCCAATATCTCAGGGGCTGCCCCAAAGAAGAGGGAGTCAAGCTATTCTCCAAGGCACCTGAAGGCAGGACAAGAAGCAACGGATGGAAACTCATCAAGGAGAGAAGCAACCTAGAACTAAGGAGAAACTTCCTGACAGTGAGAACAATTAACCAGTGGAACAACCTGCCTCCAGAAGCAGTAAATGCTCCAACACTGGAAGTTTTTAAGAAGAGACTGGACAGCCATTTGTCCGAAAGGGTATAGGGTTTCCTGCCTGAGCAGCGGGTCGGACTAGATGACCTCCAAGGTCCCTTCCAACTTTATTATTATTATTATTATTATTATTATTATTATTATTATTATTATTATTAAACGGGAAAAGCACTTATTTCAGATCGAGTCGCACCTGGAACTTAAGGCAGGGAAACTCTTCATATCACTAGCTTCCAAGCGCTGCCTCTCCCATCCACTGCAATTCAGAAGCTGTTCTTCAGAACATGCAGAAGTGCAAACACAGCTTGTTGACAACTCATTAAGATACCTGCCTGCACTGCAGAGGCTCTCTTTCAAACAGAACCTGAAGCAATGCACGGTGGTGCCATGCACGTAGGCCTATTATTCATTGACATTCACTTGCTACCATGAAACCTTAGCAAGCCTGCAGTGAAACTGAATATATATTGGTGACTATACACATTCTCAGTGCACCCTTGCATGGAAGTGTCTGGGAGGATATGTGGATCTGGAGAAGGAAAGGAAATATAGAGCGCTGACATAATCCAAACGTTAACCGCCAGGGCAAATACCAATACGTAGAAATGCAACAAAACTGCCTAAAGTGAGGCTGCAGACAACCTGCAAATGGTCCCTCCAAATTGTAATTTTTGAACGTGGCAGAGTAAAAAAATGATGAATTGGGGCGGCCCATCAATGCCGCTCATTACTTTGATGCAATCTGAATTGCACCAATCAATCAGAATAAAGCTGGAAGGGACCTTGGAGATCTTCTGGTCCAACACCCTGCTCAAACAGGGGACCCTATATACCAGGGGTAGGCAACCTTGGCTCTTTTATAACTCATGGACTTCAACTCCCAGAATTCCTAAGCCAGCCATGCTGAGGGGAAAGGGAGAGTTTCCAAGCTGAGCCATGCTGGCTCAGGAATTCTGGGAGTTGAAGTCCATGAGTCATAAAGCGGCCTAGGCCTAGACCAGGGGTAGGCAACTTTGGCTCTTTTATGACTCATGGACTTCAACTCCCAGAATTCCTGAGCCAGCATGGCTCAGCTTGGAAACTCTCCCTTTCCCCTCAGCATGACTGGCTCAGGAATTCTGGGAGTTGAAGTCCACGAGTCATAAAAGAGCCACGGTTGCCTACCCCTGCCCTAGACCATTTCAGATGAGTGGCTGTCCAGTGTACTTTTCTCTAGATTACATCAACTTTTTAAAATGTTTTATTAGTTTTTATAGGATTAGGAACAGGGTGGGGTCGGGGTTGGGGTCAGGGTTAGGATTTTTTGAAATAGCATTCTTAATATTTAGCAAAGAGCATGTTGTCTGGGTACATGTATTTAAAAAGAAAAAAACCAATGAGTATTAACTAATTATCATAAAAATACATTAATTAATCGCTCAACAGTCTTCTTCTTACTAGTATATATTCAATGTTACATATCACATTCCTTTCTCTCTAACTCGTTTTTCTAGCCATGGATAGAAATTATCCCATGTTCTAAAATACACTGAGTCTTCTTTCTCTTTTATCTTTAAAATCAGTCTATTCATTTCTACACACTCTAAAATTTTCTTAATTAGTTCTTCTTCATTTGGTAAATTTTCATTTTCCCAATGTTGGGCCAATAGAATTCTTGCTGCAGTTAATACAAGTAAAATTACATCAACTTTTGATTGCATTTACTTAGGGACACCACTCAAACAATTAGGCATGCTCCAAAACTATTCCTGGTGTACGAGTGTCTATAAAAAGCAGTTGCTTATGTATTTTAACTGGTTGGCACATGCTCATGTTATGCAGATCGCCTAAATGCTGTTTAAAGCAGAGCAGTTGCTAAAGGAATCAATGTACATAGAATACATTTGAGAATGTCATCGGGTTTAAATGAATGCCATTGTGATTTGAATGACATTTGAGGAGTGTGCAATGCTTCTGACTTTATCCATTAATACCATCTCACTATCAACCTGATGCTGGTTACTGGATGCATTTGAGATCGTCTTAATTCAGGTAGTCCTCAACTTACAACTACCACTGAACCCAAAATCTCTGTTGCTAAGCAAAACAGTTGCTAAATGAGCTTTGCCCCATTTTACAACCTTTCATGCCACAGTTGTTAAGTGAATCGCTGCAGTTGTTAGTAACATGGCTGTTAAGTCAATCTGGCTTTCCCATTATCTTTCCTTGTCAGAAGGTTATAAAAGGGGATCACATGACCCGGAACACTGCAACTGTCATAAATATGAGTCAGTGGCCAAGCATTCAAATTTTGATCACATGACCACAGGGATGCTGCAACAGTCGTAAGTGTAAGTAACACGGTCATAAATCACCTTTTTCATGCCATTGCAACTTCAAATGGTCTCTAAAGAAATGGTTGTAAATCAAGGACTACTTGTATTTTCTTTCAACAACTTCCTTGCACCATGCACCATGGAAAAAATTCAGAGAAGAGCAGCAAAAATGATCAAAGGCCTGGAGACTAAAACATACGAAGAATGGCTGCAGGACTTGGGTTTGGCTAGTCTAAAGAAAAGAAGAAATAGGGAAGACGTGATAGCAGTCTTCCAGTATTTGAGGGGCTGCCACAAAGAAGGGGGGGGGGTCAGCATTATTCACCAAAGCACCAGAGGGCAGGACAAGAAACAATGGTTGGAAACTGACCAAAGAGAGAAGCAATCTGGAATTAAGGAGAAACTTCCTAACAGTGAGGAGAATTAACCAGTGGAACAGAAGTTGCTTCCAGAAATTGTGGATGCTCCATCACTGGAGGTTTTTAAGAAGAGGCTGGACAGTCACTTGCCTGAGATGGTATAGGTTCTCCTGCTTGAGCAGGGGGTTGGACTAGAAGACCTCCAAGGTTCCTTTCAGCTCTACTCTACTCTACTCTACTCTACTCTACTCATGCCAACCCTGCACATTATCAGATGGGACTGACTTTATGATTTATGGAATATTTCCTATTCTGACTCTGATATAAGAGAGCATCATATTTTTACTATTCTGACTCTGATATAAAATGCCTTCTTTAAATCAAATCAGATAGATAACTCAAAAGAAACGATCTCATAACAAACAAAAATATATTTTATTAGAAAGATTACTTGCATTCACGCTGTGGTTGTTACTCTTGGAAAATACATCCTTTGTCCATTTCTTTAGACCATTTCTTTAGGCAAAAGGATGATGCTCTCTTCCATACAATCTTTATAATGACTCAAGCGCATTGTGTGACTTTCGATGGCCCATGCTTCTTTCAGACAAAAAGATTCCACCCTGGCTTGTGTCCAGGAAGTCTCCCGATGACCTTTTGAGACGTCTCCCACTGACCCATCAACATACCTAGCATTTAACCCAATAACTGCCAGATATTCTAACATGCTGATTCCTGCTCTCTAGTTAGGGTTACATAGAGCTATACGTTCCATGGAGCTATACGTTCCAGAATATTTCCTTTGTTTGCTTTCTATCTGAGAGAATTATTAATGAGTTTCAAGTAATTTCTCTAGACTTTACACCAGCAGAAGCCTGTTGACATTGGAGGAAATGGAAGGACAGCAAGTCTTTGGATAAGAGAGAATGGATGCATGACATCCATTCAAAGGTTTTGACTGAACTACTGTGCATAATCTAAACCAGTGTTTCCCAAACTTGACAATTTTAAGGCATGTGGACTTCAACTCCCAGAATTCCACAGCCAGCAACTCTGGCTGTGGAATTCTGGGAGTTGAAGTCCTCATGCCTTAAAATTGTCAAGTTTGGGAAACACTGATCTAAACCACTGAAACTTGGTGGCAATCTCTTTACCTTCTGGACTCTCCTGGCCTTTGGCATCCTAAATCCATACGGAGCACTTATTTTTCAGAAAAGCACATTTTAGAAAGAAGCTGCAACTTTCACCCAGAATTAAACATTATTATATTTTTAGAAACTGGCACCAGGGGATGGAATTAGCAGCAATTTAGGAGTTCAGGCATCATTATTATGCAGCAAGAAATTGACATGGGATTTACTGTAAGATTTGATGCATTTCTCCTCTGTAATTTTGTTTTTATAACCCTGCATCAACCAGTTTTGGCTTTGCACTTAGTTTTGACAGCAGTGGCCCTTAAAAACAGATATTTATTTATGCTATCTATCTAGTAAATGGCCCATTTCCTGCATGCTGTACTGTAGCTTAATAACAAGCAAGCTGGGTTTTTAATAAGGTTTTATTTTTTTTTAACA
The DNA here is from genome assembly GCF_016545835.1 of Crotalus tigris. NCBI lineage: Eukaryota > Metazoa > Chordata > Lepidosauria > Squamata > Viperidae > Crotalus > Crotalus tigris. Next base: position 1,373,220 of record NW_024096964.1, read on the forward strand.
AAGCCACATTTGGACAGCTAAAAGAGAGGATTTTCTTCATATTGCACCCAGTGGTAAAGAAAAAAACAAAACACTTTTTTTAAAAAAAGAAGAAGAAAGAAATGAAAATTTTAAAAAAGAGATACGGTACCTTCGGAATAGGGAACTGGCATTCACCTGAGCAATAATAAGCATCAAAAGATTTAGGAGAAATGATCCATTCGCTCCAGCCTATATCGGCAAAATCTACTTTGAGATAGCGCCTCGAACAAGATCTTGGCTCATTCCATTGCTTCCGCCGTGCCTTTTTCAAGGTCTGCTCATCAAACTGGAGGGTCTGGCTCTTCGGATGACTGTGTTTTCTGGGCTTTTTCTTACCCTTTGCCCTTTCTGCCAGCCGTGGCTGCAGGGTTTTGTAGTGCTTCCTCTCCTCCCATCCTTCGTCCTCACTATACTGATACTCGGCTCCTGGAAGCTCGTTGTTCTGCAAGGGGAGAAGGAAGCTGGTGGAACGCTTGGGCCGCTGTCCACGGAGGTCACTGATTGACCGGCTATCCAATTTGGGGACTGTCCCAGATGGCGGATTCCAATGGCCTTGCAAGCTAGAAACCACGCTCTCCGGTTCTGAAATGGCGGAGTCGTTGGCATAGACAAGAATGTAGGGTTCATAGCGGAGATGGAGGCTCTTCCACGGAGGTTGGCCAACAGAGGCCATTTGGACCTCGATCATGAGATGGTCACGCTCCTTTGCTCGGCTCAAGTCCTGAGTGATGTTTTTGCATTGCCACAAATGGTCATCTTGCAAAGCAGTCGAGATGTTGACCAAGTAACGTCCCAGGGTCCGAGATTGGTTTGCCGATGACTGAGAACTGAACAGCAAAAGCCTGATCTGTAGCTCAGATTTTTGGGGGCCCAGATGAGAACAGGTGTTGGGTTGAGGGCAGTGGGTGCTGCTGTTCTGGAGATCTCCAACGTAGTAATGCAACAGAGCCGACAAGATGTTTTCGGACTTGGTGAGGGAGGTTAGATTAAAAACATACACCTCTTTGCTGCCAAGTATCCCTAGAAAAACAAAACAAACATACCGACATCAGGAGAGTCCCCAGAAATCCTTCCCTGTCTTCCCTGTTTCTCTTGTAGTTTTATTAAATCGGCTCAGAGAATTTTGAGCCAGCTCCTGTCAGAATGCCATGCTATGCATGGACTGAGAGAGTGGTAAGCTAAATTGGTTTTTGAAAGAGAAAGAATGTTCAAAAATGATTTGGGCTGTAGAAAGCAATCTACTTATTGCTTTTAGCTCCAATCTAGGAGCGGTTTTTTTTTTTTTTTTAATCATACAAGCAGACACTACTGCAACAAACTGGCTTGTTCAGTTGATCAAAGAGGGAATGTAACGTGTTAGTTGAGAGAGGTAGTGATGCTCCCTTGAGGAATAGGGTGATGCTGCAAGCCTTGAAGAAAATGTCCGCTCACCCCCTCCTCCATAAAGTACAGTATTATTCAACTCAGCCACTGTCAGGCAGCAAGAATCAGGGTAACATATAAGTTTCAATTCAGAAGATTTATTGTTCAAGCCAATACCCAATAATATAGTCAACTAAAATTAAATATTAAATTGGCACCAGATAAAGGTCAATGGAATTCAAGAGGCATTGGATTTGGACCATTTATGGGAACTTAAAGATTCTAGGCTGGTGACTTGCTTAACGCCACCCCCAACTCTGCTTGCTCTTCTCCTATAGCAGTGGTGGTGAATCTATGGCATGGGAACCAGAGGCGGCACTTGGAGCCCTCTCTGTGGGCACACATGCCATTGCCCCAGCCTTGCCTCCCCCCGTGACCCCCTCCTCACCAGCAGTCCCCTTGGAGGAGAGTCGCCCCCGAGTGTGGCCCACACGGAGCAGCACAGCCAAAGACATGGCAGCCAGGCAGCGTAGACAAGACTCTGCCCTCATGCCCCATCGCGCACAGTTGATGCTGCGGGGCACGGGCAGAGGGTGTGGCCACCATGGTGCTGCTGGGCTGCCTGGGCGATCTGCAGCGGGCCCTGGAGGCGGTGAGTGGCCCTGTGGAAAGGCAGGGTGGGGACAGAGTGGGGGTGTGGCAGGGGGTGGAGCAGGGGCAGGGCCAGTTTTGGGGCACTTGGTCTCTAAAAGGTTCGCCCTCGCTGTCCTATAGCCATCTTACAAATCCCAAATCTTCTCTTTTTAAGAAATGTTGCTACAATTGTTAAGTCCGGGATGGATTATCTAGATCCCTTTTAGTTCAGCTTCAGTCTTTGGCATGTAATGAAAATCTCGTTGGCTGTTCTTATTTAGAACTTGAATAGGGACCTGGCTAAGAATAATATACGTCTGGTCTTTCACATTTTTCAGCAGCATTCAATATTATCAGTATCATTTAATGCCATTAAATATTGATCAAGCTATTCTTTGGGGCCACTGATGAAAGTTGAGGATTTTCAGCTCTTTCCCCAAAACTCTGCTCCTGTTTCCACCCCCCCCTTTTTTTTGTATCCATCCAACTGCCTAATTTAAAAGACGGTTTGTTTTTTTTTAACGTTGGTGCTGGGAAATAATTGGAATATAAAAAAAATGAAATGTAGGGATTAAACATGGTAGGAAATGCAAATGTAAGAAAGGGAAAGGAAATTTGGGATCGTTGTATTTTTTTATTTATGTGAACGAGAAACTTTTTATTTACGAAAACATCCAATGCTACAAATAAGTACATTATTCCTCTCCTTTTTAAGACATTTCTGAAACGGAGCAGCAGTTCCTTGCTTTAGAAATAGGGAAAGTGAGGACACCTACAGACAGACAATGGAATGACAAGGATGGAGACAAACCTTTAATTCTCCACCTCAGTTCATTTTATTCTGCGCTAGCTCTGCCTGTCTGTATGCCTGCACATCCAGAATACCCGATTCCCAAATTATCATATCTACTTAGAACTGTAAATACTAGCACAATTAATTTGGTCTTTGCACTTGAAAATGTAGGCCTCAACATTCAGTTGATCAAATTCATGGAGACATGGCCTTCATATAGAAGATCTGTTTTTTCTTTAAAACTGGTAAGATCCCTAAGACTAAACTTTAGACTAATATCTGGAGTTTTTTTGAAAGTGACTCATTTCAGATCTTTGGTAAGTCTTCCAAGAAGCACGGGAGAAGGGGATTCAAAAAGGGGGCGGGAATCCTCAAAAAAGGGGGCTATCAGACAATTTAAAAAAGGATCAATAGAAAATTGTCAATAGACTCTTCCACAAGGGATGTATTCTTATGTTTCTCACCAAATATAAAAAAGCATATAAATGGACAGAACCCTCACACAATGGATCAGTACAGGAATAGACTAGAGAGCTCTCCAGTAAAGTTACATAAATGAAACCAAAATTAATTAAAGCCAACATTAGTTGCATGTCAGCAGCTACAGACAGGTCTAGGCCTTAAACAGGGACACCAGTTTCCTTTGCACCAAAAAAAGCACTCAATAAGTTCTCTTAAACACTGTTCTCCTAAACCAGGGCTTTTCAACCAGTGGTACGGGTACCACCTGTGGTACATTGCACCTGGCAGGTGGTATGCGGCCATCCTAGAAAAGTGGTAGCGAGGGAGGGGAATGAGCTGAACCGGTGGTAGCACCACACAAGTCTGAACGAGAGATGATTGGAGCTGCAGGACTGTCAGGGCTCAGCGGAAGCACCAGGATCAGTGCTGCTCGACGCTGATCCTGGCGCTTCTGCTGAGCCCAGAAGAAGCACCAATCACTTGGAATGTTGCAGCATCTCCAGGGTCTTGTGATTTACATTCAGATGCTTGGCAACTGATTCATATTTATGACGGTCACAGTGTCCCAGGGTCATGTGAAGTGTCCAAAACCTGCTGCAACCACCCAGCAAATGGGGGGAATAAAAACCAAACACCCCCCACCCCACCCCCGCTGCCAATCCTCAACAGAAATGCTCACAACAATGAAAACCTCGGACAGGAGGAAAAGTGCCGCCAGGTGGGCAGGCAGGTGTCTTGCTCGGCTGTGGCTTGGGGGGCACTTTTTTCAGTGCCACTGTAACTTCGAACAGTCACTAAGTGAACTGTTGTAAGTCAAGGACTACCTGTACTTTCTCACTTTTTTCCTTTTTGGGGGGGTCATCATGTTTTTGACACTTTGCTAGGCGACTGGTGGTACTCGGATGTTGCCATATCCTAAAAGTGGTACAATGGATGAAAAGGTTGAAAAGCCCTGTTCTAAACAGTCAAATGACAGTACAAAATCATGGAACAAAACCTCTTAAACACTGCTGTGCATAGAGATTAATTTGTTAAAGACATTTGATAACACACTTCCATCATACTTTTACAGTTCTTGGTAAATCAAACTGTCAAAACATACTAGAAGGTTAACAAAGTAAACAGCAAAACCACAATAAAAACTGGCCAACTTAAAACTATAAATGTAAAGGTAATGTAGGGCTATCACACCAATAGTCAGAGAATGGAGTGAGAACTCAAACATACCTCAGTCCCATATATTAAAAAAGAGCTGCTAAAATATTAAAAAGTTAAGTCCTTTAATTCAGCTGTTATTCAGCCTTTCCTAACCAGATGTCCCCAGATAGATTGGTCTTCAGTTCCCATAATTCTTAGACTCACACTGGCAAGGAGAACTATCCAAGTGAGGGTGATCATATAGGTATTCCTCAATTTTTGACCAGGACTAGAATTTCCAAGGCTAAGTAACATGGTGGTTAAGTGAATCATCCCCAATTTTATCTTGCTTTTTGCTACAATTGTTAAGTGGATCATTGCAGTTGTTAAGAGAAACATATGGCTGTTAAACAAATCCAGCTTCTCTTGTTGACTTTGCTTGTTGGAAGCTAATTGGGGAGGGTCTCACATGGTGTCCAGTTGACCGGGACACTACAACCCTTGTAAATACATGCTGGTTGCTAAGCACTCACATTCTGATCACGTGACCATGGGATGCTATGACAGCCGTAAATGCGAAGGCTTATAAGTCACTTTATTCAGTGCTATTGTAACTTTGAACGGTCACTAAATGAAAGGTTGAAAGCCGAGAAATACCTGTAGTCATGATGAACATTTATGATCTGTCACAATTGCAACACTAAATTAGAGTGCTGATTTAGAACAGAACAGAGATAAAATGAATTTTGACGAAGCCTTAATGCTATGCAGTCTCTAAGCATGATACTCTAAGCCGATTTTTTATAATATCCTGATCATTTTATAATATCCTGATCAATCAAGGAGAGAAGCAACCTAGAACTAAAGAGAAACTTCCTGACAGTTAGAACAATTAACCAGTGGAACACCCTGCCTCCAGAAACGGTGAATGCTCCAACACTGGAAGTTTTTAAGAAGAGACTGGACAGCCATTTGTCTGAAATGGTATAGAGTTTCCTGCCTGAGCAGGGGGTTGGACTAGATGACCTCCAAGGTCCCTTCCAACTTTTTTTATTATTATTACTATTATTATTATTCTCATTAAAATGGGGAGTCCATGTAAGAAACAACTCTGATCAATTCTCTTACTGCTTAAGAGGTTGCTCCCCCCCCTACTAGGCATAATTGATTTTTATATATGACAGAATTAACAGAGTTGGAAGGGACCTTGGAGGTCTTCTAGTCCAACCCTCTGCTCAAGCAGGAGACTCTACACCAGGGTTAGGCAACCTTGGCTCTTTTATGACTCGTGGACATCAACTCCCAGAATTCCTGAGCCAGCCATGCTGAGGGGAAAGGGAGAGGTTTCCAAGCTGAGCCATGCTGGCTCAGGAATTCTGGGAGTTGAAGTCCACGAGTCATAAAAGAGCCAAGGTTGCCCACGCCTGCCCTACACCGTTCCAGATAAATGGCTGTCCAATCTTTTCTTTAAAAACCTCCAGTGATGGAGCACCCACAACGTCTGGAGATAATCATTGCACAGATTAATTGTTCTCACTGACAAGACATTTCTCTTTAATTCTAGACGGGATCTTTCTTTAATAAGCTTCCATCTGTTTTGTCCTGCCTTCAGGTGCTTTGGAAAATAGATTGCCCCCCCCCTTTTCTGTGACACCCCCTCAAATATTGGAAGGCTGTTATGTCACTCCCAGTCCTTCTCTTCGTTAGACAGAAGAGTTCCTGCAACCATTCATCATATGGTTTTAGTCTCCAGTCCCTTAATCATCTTTGTTCTTCTCTGCACTCTTTCTAAAGTCTCAACATCTTTTTTGTAACATAGTGACCAAAACTGGGTGCACTTACCAAAGCAGTATAAAGTGGCACTAACACTTCCTATTACAGTATATTTCAGTGCAGTGGGCGTCAAACACTCTCTTTTCTACCCAGAAAGTCTTGACCTCTTGATTTCCTGGAAACTGCCCAACACTATCTTGAATTTAAACCCATGGATAGTTAACATTTCCAATTCTGTTTACCACAAATTGCAAACAAAAACAGACTACGACATACAAGGGTGCAGCTGTTCCAAAGCTCCGAAAATTTTAAAATTTGCTGATCTTTAACAATAGATGTCACTGTTTTCCTGCATTTTCAGCTAGGAATCTTTTGGAAATTCTGTCAACCTGGTGATTAGATGTTCTGACAATTGCTCTCGTAAATACAGAACATTCTCCCTTTATTTATACTGCAGGACTTAATCTATGGTGGCCCAAAATCAGTGCTGTTTTGATTAACAAATTTTATTAGAAGGCATCAGCTTTTGTGAGCTGCAGCAAGGCTTTTTAATAAAATTTGTCAGTTAGCAAAGTCAAATCACTTTGATTTTGTTCTTTATATGCAGCAGCATTAAAATTATGTAACTTACTACAAGCATATCACTTCTTTAGTACATCCATCACTTTCCCTGCCTTTTGGAGATTTTTTTTTCACATAGTAAACATTTCTTGCTTATACAGATTTTCCCCCCTCAATTTGAGACACAGATGTGTCAAGATGATGACCAAATGATGGATGGATATAGGCAGACTTTCATAAAATTGCTAACATTCTTTGCACACTATACATCTGAATACTCTCTCACATGTCAGACACACAGCACATATTTGTACACTCTTGGAAAAAAACTCTCCACATGAGGACCCAGTAAAGCAAATAAGATTCTTCCTACCCTAAGCTAGCAAACTACTTTTTTAAGCATGATTATACTGACCAAATTCTTCCTGAATCATTTTATCAAACCAAATTGTTAGAAGATTGATGCTGGCATTGCAGTGTTATCTTTTAAAACGACTCAGTTTCTAGGGCAGTGGTTCTCAACCTGTGGGTCAGGACCTTATTGGGGTCGAACGATCATTTCATGGGGGTCGCCAAACAACGCAGTCCGCCATTTCCCCCCCTTTTCCTTAGCTGTGCTACTCCCTTTTATTCTATTGGTTTTTGAAAGCCAATAGAATAGACTCTCTTGAATAGAGTCTAATTCTATTGGCTTTCAAAAGCCAATAGGAATTGTCCAGGCTGTCTCTGCCCTGCTGAGCCCACCAAAAGTCCCAGTCTGCAAACGGTGCTGCACCAGTTGAGTAGTCCCCAACTTACGACCAGTTGAGTAGTCCCCGACTTACGACCGGTTGGGGGTCGCGACATTAAAAAGGTTGAGAACCACTGTTCTAGGGCTAGAGAGCATGTTTATGGAGAAGCTTAGAAAATCTATTAATGAGTTTATAAATCATGGAATTCAATATCCTCTGCATTCTACATCTTAGCATTTCTCAACTTTTGCAACTTTTAAGATGTGTGGACTTCAACTCTCGGAATTTCCCAGCCAGTGGGCAAGGGAATGCTGGAAGTTGAAGTCTACACATCTTAAAGTTGCTAACATTGAGAAAAAAAATTGCCAGATGTTATTTTAAACAAAACAGTGGGAGAAATCTTCCTTATAGAAATTTTTTTTAATCATTTCTTAGTTTGGAAATTAGTGGTTTTAAAAAAATGGAATTGCCTTTACCCAATTACTGGATATTAGCAAGAATGATCAGATAATCAACGTGCCTGGTGTCTTAAAGATCATCTATCTGGACAGATCAGATTAAATATCTGGGTTCTGTGTTTTAAGTCCAAACTGTAAGAAGGAAATGTTCACCTTTGTTTTTCTTTTAATATATTCAATATTTTCTTTTCTCTATCTCTCATCTCCATCCTCTGTGTTCTGGACCATGTAGTTCTGTATGTTAGAAGGTTGACATTTATTGAGTTAAGTGCTGTCTCTTTAAGAGATGGCTTATGGGAAATGTAGTTTAGCTAGTCAGCTATCTCATGTTATCAGGTATGTGGGAGGAATTACTGAGCTCATCACAGGATTTCCTGGACACAAGCCAGTTTGGAATGCTTTTGTCTCAGAAAGCATGCGGTCACCAGCATGTCTCCGATGACCCCAATTCACGATGTAGAAGTGGTATGGAGGAAGCATTAATTTCTCACCTATGGGAATGAACAGAGATGTATTGTCCAGAAGCAACCAACACAAATGCAAATATTTCCTCTGAATAAATATATTTCTGTTTTAAAATCATTTCTATTGAGTTTATCTGTCTGACCCAGTTTTACAACGCAATTTAATTCTGGTTGTCAGAACACTCTGCTTTTTCCCTGTCCTCCATTCTCTAAAAGTTACAATGGCACTGAAAAAAGTGACTTACGACTGCTTATCACACTTACAACCGTTGCAGCCTCCCTACAGTCATTCATATGCTTGGCAAGTGACTCGTATTTATGACAGTTGCAGTGTCCCAGGGTCATGTGATCCCCTTTTGCAACCTTCTGACAAGCAAAGTCAATGGGCAAGCCAGATTCATTAAACAACCTTGTTACCAATTTAACAAATGCAGTGATTCATTTAACAACTGTGGCAAGAAAGGTTGAAAAATGGAGCAAGACTCACTAAACATCTGTGTCACTTAGCAACAAAACTTTTGGACTCAATTGTGCTCGTAAGTTGAGAACTACCTGTAATTTATACCCATGAAAACAGTGGAGAACAATATTACTGTTTTTGTACATTTTAGAGAATTTGCCTCTCTATACTTTCTAAGAGTCATTTCACACTTTTTAACTTCAGTACGCAGGAAACTTGCATTCAAGGTTAAAAAAATAACCATTCTGCCCCCAAAGTGGACTGAAATCATATACAGCAGTAGAATTAACCTAATATAAACGTTGCAATAGAAATCAAATTTCCCAGCTGCTAGGTGAATTTCAAGCCAATACTTTTGGTGGGAAAGATGTTGAGACAAATATTGTTTAGTGTCAAGTTGCCAGAATAAACAAACCAAAAAACTACCCTAACCTTGAACAAATGCAACTTCAACACTCTGTTAAGAAACAAGCCAACAAGCATTGCTTTGCTATGGACATTCTCATATTTCTATAGCCTAGGCTTGTTCTTTGGCAATATGTGTAACATATCATGTTCTGTCACACACCCATTGTGCTGCTGTATTTGCATTTACATTTGTAGGTATGGACTGATTATATCAGGGGTCCCCAACCATGGCAACTTTCAGACCTATGGAGTTCAACATAGCTGGCTGGGGAATTCTGGGAGTTGAAGTCCACAAATCTTACAGTTGCCAAGGTTGGGGACCCCTGGATTATATGATAAGGCCATGAAAAACTATCTCAGGGAATGTCACCACCCATCTCATTTGCATTTGATTCAGGGTGGCACAACAATCCAATCAAAAACTAAAGAATCAGCTTGATTTATCCATTAAAGATCAAATTAAAGCCAATTAAAAGCAATTAAAGAACTATGCCTAGTGGTTTGTGCTGGCTTCTCAACATCATATTCATACCTAACTGTGATATAGTGTTTAATTTAGAATAGAATAGAATGGAATAGAATGGAATGGAATAGAATAGAATAGAATAGGAAAGAACAAGAATAGAATAGAATAGAATAGAATAGAATAGAATAGAATAGAATAGAATAGAATATACCCTGGAGGTCTTCTAATCCAGCCCACTGCTCAAGCAGGAGAACCTACACCATCTCGGACTGGTGATTGTCTGGATTCAAGATTCCTCAACCTAGGAAGTGAATTATGACCATTTTTCACTTACAACCATTGCAGCATCTCCGTGGTCACGAGATCAAGATTCAGATGCTTAGCAACTGACTCATATTTATGACGGTTGCAGTGCCCCGGGATCATGTGATCCCCTTTTGCGACCTTCTGACAAGAAAAGTCAATGGGGAAGCCAGATTCACTTAACAACCGCATTACTAACTTAACAACCGCAATGCTTCACTTAACAACTGTGGCAAGAAAAGTCGTAAAATGGGGCAAAACTCACTTAACAAATGTTTCACTTAGCGACAGAAATTTTGGGCTCAATTGTGGTAAGGGCTACCTTACTCCTCAACTTACAACCATTCATTTAATGATGCTTCAAAGTTACAATGGCCCCAGAGTTGTGACCTTTTGTGCACTTAACAAGCATCACACCAACTCTACTATCATACGATCACAATTTGGGTGCTTGGCAACTAGCTTACATTTACAACTAGTTGCAGTGTTCTCTGGTCACATGACTGTGATTTTTAACCTTTTTTTGCCAATTTCTGACAAAAAACATCCATTGGCGCAGCTGGATTTGCTTAAGAACTGCCATAAAAATTGTTATAAAATTGGGTCCGACTTGATTTACGACCGCAACAACTTATGATAGGAATTCCAGTCCCAATTGTGTTCAGTTTGCCAATGGTTTGCTTTTTTTTGTTATCCAAAAGATTTAAGTAGACAAAGGAATTTATAGTACTGAACATTGTAGGACTGATTTTAAAACAGAATTGTGCACAAATGATGAACATATTATTGCTAAAATGTATAATTTTTTTTTTAAAATTGAAACAGAAAAACAAGTAAAAGAATGTATGCTAAAACCTTGGTTAGAGAATACAGACTGAACAATGGGAAAATATGTAGTTGAGAGGATTGAAATTTACATTATATTATAACATTAAAGAGAATTTTTACAAAATGATGTACTACTGCTATATGACACGAGTGAAATTATTTATAATGTAAAAAGGCTTTTCAAATTTATGCCAAAAATGTGAACAAGAAGAAATATTTTATCAAACTTGGTAGATGTGTAAAAAAGCTGGACATTTTTAGATTCAAATATATACACTGATTTGGTGGATTTTAAAAATATACAATTGAGATCAGAATCTTCCTCTTGGGACTGATGGACAAACAGTTAGAAATTGAATGTTGTTTTTTTTTATATGATAACTGCAGTGAGATTATTGTATGCACAAAGGTGGAAAGATTTGATAATGGAGAAATGGTTGGTGGTAAAAATAATAGAACTTGCGGAGATGGCCAAATTGATTTCTTTGATTGGAGAAAAAAATATCTAATTTTACTGCTGATTAGAAACCCTTTATAGTCTTTTTGTATAACACAAAAATGAATTTATGATTTATGATTTTGACTTTTCTGACCCTGTTGCTAGTAGAGAAAACTAATAACTGCAAGCTATAGGATTTACAGCAAATATACTTTCAGCCTGTAACAATTTGAAAAATATGCTGTCATATCTTAAGGGACAGGAAAGCCATCATTTTATTGGTTAAATCTCTTGCATAAACACTCCCCAAAAGGTGAAAAACTTTTATAGTCACTTCTATTCTATTTCTCTAGTACTTGAACTGACAAAGGATCACATGGGGGAAAAAGGAAAGGGTAAGTGAACTGTATGTTTGCAAGACATCTGCCACCCACAGGCAAGGAAATGGAATAAATACAAGCTGAAGAATACAGTGATGGGCTTCTATCCAAAGATATCTTAGCTTTAGAATAATAAATACCTTTTAATCAACTTTCCCCAAAGGAAGCAAAATAGCTTCCCGAGCGGCTTGTCTGTGCATTTTCTATCAATGGCATTGCATTCAACCACACAGGGACTTTTTGTCAGGAACAATTTTAAGACCCTAGCTCAGTGATGGCGAACCTTTTAGAGACTGAGTGCCCAAAAGCTGGCCCCGCCCCCACTCCACCCCCTTACCCCACCCCCACTCTGCCCCCATCTCCAGCCCCGCCTGCCTGCAGGGCCACTCACTGTCTCCAGGGCCCGCCGCAGATCGCCCAGGCAGCCCAGCAGTGCTATGGTGGTCACACCCTCTGCCCGCGTCCTGCAGCATCAACTGCATGATGGGGTGTGAGGGCAAAGTCTTGTCTACACTGCCTGGCTGCCATGTCCTTGGCTACGCTGCTCTACGTGGGCCACACTCAGGGGCGACTCTTCTTCAGGGGGGCTGCTGGAGAGGAGGGGGCCATGGGGGAGGCGAGGCTAGGGGTGACGGCATGCGTGCCCACAGAGAGGGCTCTGAGTGCCGCCTCTGGCACCCGTGCCATAGGTTCGCCACCACTGCCCTAGCTCCATGGTGGTGAACCTATGGCACTCGTGCCACAGGTGGCACTCAGAGCCCTCTCTGTGGGCGCATGTGCTGTTGCCCCAGTCCTAGGCCTTCAGCTGGGTTTTAAAAACCTTTTCGCTTTAGGCCTCCACCACCATTTGCAAAAAAAAAAAAAAAAAGGTTCAATCGATCAATTACAACTTCTCATGGGAAAAAAATGATCTTGCAAAGTTTGAATTGATTGATTAAACTTTTTAATCCCACCCAGTCTGCGGTTACCACCGCAGCCACGCTAACCCAATGAGCCACGCTCACCCAATGAGCCACGCCCACCCGGCACCCGACGATACGTAAGTGGGTTTTAAGTTGCAGTTTGGACACTTGGTCTCTAAAAGGTTCGCCATCAATGGCATATAACTTTAATAAATAAATACTTACTATATTTGATTGATATGGACTTTGCTGCAGTGTGACCATATTAAGGACTATAACATAATACACAGCACATATTATATCACATGATTATACAATGTAAATTTATGATACACTACACAGTATATATTATATCACATGATTATACAATGTAAATTTATGATACACTACACAATCTGGGGAACTTTAAAATGGCTGGATTCAGCGAGACAATTATGGGCAACGTAGGGAAAGGAAAAACATAAACATGTTCCACTTTTACTACACCGTAAGTATGGGCTTAGATCCCATCACTTTCAAGTGAGAGTTATGACTGTTTCCTTTATTTAGTTTTTTTTATAGTTTATATTCCACCTTTGTACTCATTCAGCTGAACTTTTAATTGCTTGGATTTGCCTGAAAGGGTTTCCTTGGTACAAAGAAGTAACTTCAGGGCAGTAATTCTAGAATAAAGTTTCTGAGATTTCGCTTTTAAATAAACATACACAGGACTTATCTGCAGGTAAAAGAATGCTCCCCTCCCCTGTAATTAATTATATTTAATTTTCTTGATTTATCTCCCACCTAATGAAAGGCGCTCAGGGGAGTGCAAGTAGGAGTCTCTGATAATTTTTTGTAGAACAACAATGCTGTAGGTTGGTGAGAGAGAGGGGGGGGAAGGAGGGAGGGAGAAGGAGAGAGAGGGAGGGAGGGAGAGAGAGGGAGGGAGAGATAGGGAGAGGAAGGGAGAGAGACGGGGAGAGGGAGAGAGGGAGAGGGAGGGAGAGAGAGGGAGAGGGAGGGAGAGAGAGAGGGAGGAAGAGAGGGAGAGGGAGGAGGAGAGGGAGGGTGGGAGAGGGAGAGGGAGAGGGAGGGAGAGAGAGAGATAGAAAGATGCTGGTTGAGTGTCTTGAACCTGGATCAAATCTTCAGGTTGTCTGTAGAGGTCACATTCCATATGGAAGTATGGAATGTGACCAAGATGTTAAGTGAATTTTGCCCCATTTTACAACCTTTCTTGCCACAATGGTTAAGTGAATCACTGCAGTTGTTAAGTTAATAACACAGTTGTTAAGTGAATCTGGTCTCCTCACTGTCTTGGCTTGTCAGAAAGTCACAAAAGGGGATTCCATCACCCCGGGACACTGCAATGGTCATAAACACATGCCAGTTGCCAAGAGTTTGAGTTCTGATCACGTGACCATGGGGATGCTGCAACGGTTGTAAGACTGAAAAACAGTCACAGGTCACTTTTTTCAGTGCCGTTGTAGCTTTGAGCGGTCACTAAATGAACTGTTGTAAGGTGAGGACTATCTATACTGCTACTCTGCCTTGCATTAAACCTAAATTGGATTAACCTAAATTAAACCTTCCGGTAAGATAACATAGCATTATACAATCCCATTTCCTGAAATAAAAATGGTAGCTTCAAGGAGATTGTACGTGTGATCAGAAACTAAACTTCATCCTTTTCTCCTTCTAGAATACTGATTATTACTATGCTCAACGAATTAAAAAACAAATGAACATTCACTTGGGAGACCCCCCAAATAGTCGTTTTCACAGCAAGCAGACCAGAATTATCCTTGCAACCATCACAAAACTTTCTAAGCTTTTGGCCTCTAGATCAGTGGTTTTCAACCTTTTTATACGGCGATCCTGGTATTAAGCAGGCGGCGCGCATGCGCGGCGGTGCCCCCTACGCGGCATGCATGCGTGGCGGCGCCCCCTGCGCAGCGCGCAGGTGCGGCACTGCCCCCTGCGTGGCGCGCAGGTGCGCCGCTGCCCCCATGCGCCACCCCAGAAAAAAATGGCGGATCGCATTGTTTGGCGACCCCCGTGAAATGGTCATTCGACCCCAAATGGGGTCGCGACCCATAGGTTGAGAACTGCTGCTCTAGATATAATAAGTTATAGGAATTCCCAACCAGCATAACTTAGAATCCATATCCATCTCTCCCTACATTAATTATGCATGGCATTATCAATTTCAGCAAGATGGGGGGAAGTAACAACTGTTTTTTAACTTTTAAAAATAACTTTGCCTGGAGGCAACTCTGACTCACCAGTGGTGAACTAGCAAATTACTATCTTCGAAGATTCCTACAAACTACCCATTAAAATGAAGCACGCAATATTTTGTCTGGAATGACTCTTGACCACTATCCACACCTTTACGTGCACCGGAATACTTCTATTAAAATAAAAGAATCCTGGACTATGGACGCAGATGACTATCATGGCAAACACAGCTGCTTTCTTGGAATTAATGAGACGCCTAGCTCAAATTCCGATGCCCATACCTGTGAGTGGGAAAAATGTATCCATCCCATAGAAAACGATGATTTGAGACTTAACTACAATTCAGTGCGAAGGGATTTTTCAGATTGCAAATAATTTAACTGTCCTACTGACTCACAATCCCTATGTAATCCCTCGTTTTTATTTCAGGACCACATGGGCTCATCATACAAAAGGTCTAGAATTTACATTAAAAACAACTGTAGGATTAAGTTTTCATTGGGGAAGCCCCAGGGTTTAAGAAAGAATATATATATATATATATATATATATATATATATATATATATATATATATATATATATATATATATATATATCTGGGAGCACTTTGAACGTGCTTGAAAATTCATGAAAAGCCATCAGACAGTTAAAATGCTAGCATGGAGACAGTTGGCCTCTGATTGTATGCATGTGTGTGAAAGAACCAACTCCCTGTCTCATCTCAAAAACAATCAAATATACATCTTGCCCTGGCAAACAATCTTAGAGATAATCCTGGACTTACATTCATTTAATGACCATTCAAAATTACCATGGCGCTGAAAAAACTGACTTACAATCAATTCTGCATTTATGACTGTTGCAGTGTCCCCACGATCAACCCTAAACCCTAACTTAGTTATAGTTTTTGACTGCAATAGTGTTAAGGTCAGAATCAGCAAGGTATATAATAAGTAATTCATTTCATGATGCATCAGCAGGGTGCTGATGGGTAATAGCTACAGTGGTCAACAGCCCAATAGGACAAACACCCTCCCTCCTCTTGATTTTGATGGCTAAGAAAATAACTTTACGTCTGCAGTTGTATGTACTTATTGCAGATAAGCATAACTGAGCACAGTGGGAATTCTCGCTGAATGAACCTACCTAGTCAGCAAGCAAAGCAGCATCAGATTTCGCAGAAAATATCAGAAGGAAAAAAAAAATCCCTCTAAGTTAAAAATTAGAAAGACACTGAAAGAGGAAAAAAAGCAGTCGTGGATTGCTCCCTGGGAAGAGATTTATTCTTTTGTAGCGATCATGTTGACCAGTGGGCCATTCCACAGAACCCGATAATTATGAATATTGCAAGCTTTCAGAAGTTATAGGCCACTGATGGCAAACCTTTTAGAGACCGAGTGCCCAAAAACTGGCCCTGCCCCTGCTCCACCCCCTGCCCCGCCCCCACCCCGCCTGCCCACAGGGCCACTCAACACCTCCAGGGCCCGCCGCAGATTGCCCAGGCAGCCCGGCCATGGCGGCCACGCCCTCTGCCCGTGCCCCGCAGCATCAACTGGGCGCGATCGGGCGTGAGGGCAGAGTCTTGTCTACGCTGCCTGGCTGCCATGTCTTTGGCTGCTGGTGAGAGTCGGGGGCGACTCTCCTCCAGGGGGGCTGCTGGTGAGGAGGCGGTCACAGGGGCAACAGCATGTGTGCCCACCGAGAGGGCTCCGAGTGCTGCCTCTGGCACCCGTGCCATAGGTTCACCATCACTGTTATAGGCTATTTCAGATTTCCACACAGGAGTATGTTGCTGGATTATCTATTCAATTGCCAGCTAAACCAACATGCCAGATTCATTTTTGGTGGTGGGAGAATACAATGTTCTGGAGATATGCTAGGAATATCTCTAGGCAAGACCTGGGCATTTTATAGCCCCTGCCCATATCTGGCCCTTTGAAGTCAATCAGAAATTTGAAATCAAATGTAAATATGTGTATGCCAGGCACACAACACAACTGCTTTGCTTTTATTTTGAAGCTGACTGCTATTTTTTCCTCAATTTACATATGTAAACTGGTGCAAGCCTCTGCATCTTCACAGCCTTATTGGTTCTGCCCTCCAACAGTCCCAGTTTGTTACATTTTCCCATTGGGAAAATTAATTGCCCATCTCTGGCCTAGATAGAAAAGCATCCTAGTCTCCAATTTCCCTCTCCTCAAATCAGATCTAGAACTGATGAGGATTCATTTCCTCCTGATGAAACAAACAACTGATTTTTAAAAAAAATGGTCTAAAAGAATTACTTGGTTCCGCAGATCAACACTAGAAGATTACTAATTAAGATAGAGCAGAACACTAAAAACTTCAGTGTTAACTGGGGAGCCAATAATTCTGAGATGTCAACATTTTCAGTATTTCATGCAAATTCATGCCTAGATACTTTTTGTTAAGAAATAGCTGTATAAGAATGCCTTGGTCTCGAAATACATTGTGTAAAAAAAGTAGTATTTTCAGTAGTTTATCTAGGGGACAGCCAAATCCCCTGTAAAGTTTGCAGTAGAATTTTTCCAGACCACATCAAACTTACAATTATTCCAAACAGAGCTATATGTTTTTAGAAGCGTGCTGAAAATAACTTATGGTTAACTACACATACAGTAGCCTACTGCATTTATTTCTTTACATAAGCAACAGATGCACATAAAACTGACTTGTAGGCTCAGTAAATATGCTAATATAAGAGTACAAAATATTACTGAGTCTCATTGCAATTCTGTAATTAAGAGTGCAGAAAAAAAAACTTACTGGATATTCATCAGACATTGAATAACTAATGACACTGATTTTCACATAAGCAAGATTTTGAGTTCCTCAGAAATCTACTCTAGGATAAAAAAAGACTGCAGGGTTTTTTTTAGATTTTTATTCTGCCTTTATTGTTTTTTATAAATAAGTCAAGGTGATGGATATATCTAATATTCATTCTTCCACCTTCCTCCCCCCATGACAACAACGCTGTGAGGTCAGTTGAGCTGAGAGAGAGTAACTCAGGCATGTCAAACTGCCGCCCACGGGCCGGAAGCGTCATGCCGAAACTGCGCCCACCCCATTGCCGGCAATGAGGAAAAAGTTGTGATATGTCGTGCGACGTCACGTGACGTTGTGGGTTTGACATGCCTGGAGTAACTGGTCCAAAGTCACCCAGCTGGCTTTCGTGCCTAAGGTAGAACTCAACAGTCTCCTGGTTTCCAGGCAAGCATCATAACCACTACACTAAATTTGGTTTATGGAACTGATACGGGACTATACAATTCTGAGCCGCATAGAACAGTGGTTCTCAACCTTTTTAATGCCGCGACCCCCAACTGGTCGTTAAGTCGAGGACTACTCAACCGGTCGTAAGTCGAGGACTACTCAACTGGTGCAGCACCCTTTGCAGAATGGGACTTTTGGCGGGCTCAGCAGGGCAGAGACAGCCTGGACAATTCCTATTGGCTTTTGAAAGCCAATAGAATTAGACTCTATTCAAGAGAGTCTATTCTATTGGCTTTCAAAAGCCAATAGAATAAAAGGGAGTAGCACAGCTAAGGAAAAGGGGAAAAAAATGGTGGACTGCATTGTTTGGCGACCCCTGTGAAATGGTCGTTCGACCCCAAATGGGGTCCCGACCCACAGGCTGAGAACCACTGGCATAGAATTTATGCATAGAGAGTATAAAGAGGAACAAATTACTTTCACGCTCTGCATACTGGACTGATTAATGAAACGGACAAAGGCTTGTTCAGAAGAAACATAAATTATCAGACTGATTATTCTGCTCAGAAGCAATATAATTCTTGCTTCACATGAAGTAAAGCCACTGGTGATAACTATATCTGCTCCATGTGGTATTATGGTGTGTTTAATCATATTAATAAGCCAACTGATTACTTCTGACTAAAATGCTGAGCCAAGCAGACTCAACTACGTAGCTTGCATCCTTGATTTTACTTCCAAGTAAATATATGCAGGATTGGGTTAGAAAGCTGAACCCTTAGATTAAAAAGGCTTAATAGGTGCAAAGTGGAACTTTTATTCATTTTTTTTTCTTATTTATACTTACTTGTTATTGGCGTAGAGTTTCAACCCCATAAAAATACTTTACATTTTTATATTACTCCAACAGCTTCTAATTATAAGGCACCTAATACTTTATAGCAGTGTTTCTCAACCTTGACAATTTTAAGGCATGTGGACTTCAACTCCCAGAATTCCACAGCCAGCAATGTTGGCTGTGGAATTCTGGGAGTTGAAGTCCACATGCCTTAAAATTGTCAAGGTTGAGAAACACTGCTTTATAGGACTATATACATCAATTAAACATTAAGTAATGCTGTTAAGAGACAATTTTAGAGACGAATTAACTAAGAATTAAGAGAAGAATTAAAGAGAGGAGAACAATTAACCAGTGGAAGAGCTTGTCTTCAGACATTGTGGGTGCTCCATCACTGGAGATTTTTAAGAAGAGAAGTTTTTAAGAAGAGACTGGACAGCCACTTGTCTCAGATGGCACAGGGCACCAGGGACCGTTCCGTGGAGAGATTTTTTTCCATGGACCGGAGGGTGCATGGTTTTGTGTGCTGCTTGCATCCCACGGATGGGGCTTTGCTTGTTTGTGCGGACCGGTTGCTGATATGCTGCGAGCCAGTACTGGTCCACAGACCGGGGGTTGGGGACCCCTGGTGTAGAGTCTCCTGCTTGAACAGATCCCTTCCACCTCTATTCTAATTGAGACTTGGCTACTATCTTGTAGATTTCAAATACATGTTCAAGAATAGCTTTCTCAATATTAAGCAGGTAGGAAATTTTGGGTGGGGGGGAGGTGTTATAAGGTGGGGAAAATCTCTGAACAGAGATTCTGAGACAAGTGCAGACGCTGGACTTGGTCCAGCTGCCAAATTATTTACCAAATCCCTCTAGAGTTCAGTGGAGCCAGAAGCCAAAGTGATCCGCAGACGCCGATATCTCACTGAACTTTCATTCAAAGCCTCTTAAGTGTCTTCAGCAAAGCAATTTTATTAGCAGCTGCAAAGTTTCTAGCGCGTAATAATTTCTCAGGAGCTAATTCATACCTGAGAAAAATAGATTGAATGCCTGGAAGAAGTCCTTAATAATGGGTGAAGTTCCATTTTTAAAAAAAATAAATTAAACTCCATGGCTATACTTCGCTTTTAATTTAAACAAAAAAGGTGTCCTCAGTTGGACATTCACTGTTTTTCCTACCTTCATTTCTTATTTTTTAACCACTTAGCAGGTCTTCCCTGGGTTCCAAGACTGACAACTCCGGGAAGTCTTTTTTCAAAGATACGGAAACTCCCAAGTATTTGTGCAAACAAACCCTGTTTACACAACAACCTCCTCTATCGTTTACTCCCGATCACCTGGCCAGAACACAGTTCTAATCCCTAAAGCTGACCCAGGACGAGTTTGTTTCAACTTCTGTTTTAATACGGACTAGAGCCAGCGTCTCGCCCTTCTTGTATGGAAGATTCCACCAGGAGAAAAAGGACCCCCATGTGCCCCCCCCCAGTTCCCTTGAGTTGGAAATGTGCCCACAGTTCACCACAGACTTACAGCCACAATTGAGCACAACATTTCTGTAGTTCAGCGAGACATTTGCTAAGTGCGCTCTGCCCCATTTTACAACCTTTCCTATCACCGTTGTTAAGTGCACCACTGCCAAGTTAGTAACCCGGCTGTACAGTGAACTTCCCCACTGACTTTGCTCGTCAGAAGGTGGCCAAAAGGGATCACATGACCTTGGGACACGGCAACGGTCATAAATATGAACCTGTCGCCAAGCATCTAAATTTTGCCCACATGCTCATGGGGATGCTGCAAAGGTCGTAGCTGTGAAAAAAGGTCATAAGTCACATTTCTCAGTGTCCTTGTAACTTTGAACAGTCACTAAATGAACTGTTGTAGGTCGAGGACTACCTGTATACCAGCTCCCTCAAAACATAGGTTTGATTTAGCAGGGAAGAGCTATGGGTTGCTTGCTCCAGGGATCAGAGACCCACATATGTGGAGGTCCAGTGCTGGATACTCACCCTCCAGCACAGGCAATAACTCTTCCTCCGAGTAGCACACCAATTTTAAGCTGCCATCCAGCACATGCAACTGCCTCCCTGCTAATTAGTTAGTCCTCGACTTACAACCGTTCACTTAGTGACCGTTCAAAGTTACAACGGCACTGAAAAAAGTGACTTATGACCGTTTTCCAGTTACGACCATTGTAGCATCTCCAAGGTCACGTGATTAAAATTCAGACGCTTGGCAACTGGCTTGCATTTATGACTGTTGCAGTGCCCCGGGGGATCATGTGATCCCCTTTTGAGATCTTCTGACAAGCAAAGTGTGTGTGGGGGGAAACCAGATTCACTTAACAACCGCGTTACTGATTTAACCCCCACAGCGATTTCATTTAACAATGGTGGCAAGAAAGGTAAAGTGGGGGCAAAACAAATTGTTCACTTACCCACCTCACTTTTGGGGCTCAAATGTGGTCGTAACTCAAGGACTATCTTTTTTTTTCATATATAAGATACTTTTAATAAAATGAAATAAATACATATACATGACTTTTGGTGTTGCTCGCCCATTTCCCCTTTCACTGTATCCACACTCCTTCTTCTCTACCTTCTTTCTCCCTTTCTTCTCTTCCCTGCTTCCCTCTTCTTCCTCTCCTCTTCTCTTTCCTTCACCACTCTCCTCCCCTTTCTCCCCACTTCTCCTCTTCTCCTCCAACCTTCCTACTTCCTTCTCCCCTCCTTCACTCTTTTCTCTCTCCTCTCCTTTCTTCCCTCTCATCCCTCTTCAGATACAATTCAGGGTAACGTCCGAGCAACTCCTCTCTCCAAATTTCCCTATCTATATTATATGCAATAAGATTAATTTTCTCTTACATTAATACTTCCATTTATCTAACCTTCTCGGTATATACTTCTATAAATATTTATACAACCTCCAGTTATTCAATACTGTGTCGCCTGGGTCTCCCTCCTTATCTGCTCCTTAACTCAAGGACTACCTGTACAACACCTGCAACTGCAAGCCGCGCAATCGGCCCCGCAGCTCACGCGCTCTGGCGCGGACAGTCGCGCCCTCCCCCCCCCCCCAAAAAAAAACTTCTCGTCCGGTCGCGCGTCTCGCCCGGGGAACGAATCCCCGTGAGAGCCGCACCTGTCACGAAGGGGTAGCCGCACGCGCCTCGCACGGACCCACCCCCCGCCGTCTGCCTCTCTCTCTCTCTCCCTCCCTCCCCCGCGCCCACCCTCGACGCAGCCTCTCCGCGCGACCCCGCTCACTGGACGCCAAACGGGCCCCGCGTCCTGAGGGAAGCGTCCGCCCGCCCGCCCGCCTGCCCGTCCCCCGCGCCGCTTTCTGCGCTCCCCTCGCGCGGCGCCCTGGGACTCACCTGGCGGCAGCGCTCGGAAGCTTCGCACCGTGTTGCCTTCTTGGAAATGAAGCAGCCGGGACGTTCCGGGCGCCTCGGAGTCCTGAGCCCGGCCGCTGTAGCGGACGTAGAGACGCAGCATGTGTTCCGATACCTTGTCTCCGGCCGAGACCACCGCCGGCGGGGCGGGCTGCTCCACCTCCGCCTCCGCTTCTGCCGCCCGGCTCCTGCGCCCGCCGACGCCTCGCCCTCCTCCGACGCTCCTTTGGCCGAGCCCGCCCGGGCGCTCCCCGGACCCCTCGGCCACCAGGCTGCAGCTAAGCCAGAGGCACCACCAGAGCAGCGCGCGAGGAGAGCCCGCCATGCCGTCCCGCCTTGGGGTGCCGGAGAAGGAGGAGGAGGAGGACTCGCTACTCAGCCGCCCGTCCAACTCCGGAGCGCGCGGAGGGAGCGGGAGCCGAGCGAGCGCAGCCGAGCCCCGCCGCTGCCACGGCCGCGGGTGGGGTGTTGCGGGAAACCAGGGGAGGGGAGGGCGGGAGCTCGGCTGGCGGGGTGGGGGTGAGTGTGAGGGCGGCGGCTCTCAACCTGCCTGAGGTATTTGCCGGCGGGACGAGGGCAGAAGCTGGCGCAAAGCGCCACGGGCGGCGGAGGAGCGCGCGCGCGCGCAGCACCAGCAGCAGCAGCTCCGGCAGGTTCTTTGGCCCCTGCCTGGAGTGGGGCAGGCGCAGCCCTGGGCTGAGTTTTGTACGGCGTGTGTGTGTGTGTGTGTGTGTGTGTGTGTGTGTGTGTGTGTGTGTGCGCGGGTGCGTGTGTGCAGGACTCGCAGCGCCGGCGAAGCGGCAGCCAATCGCGCCGCCTCCTCTCGTAGCCAAGCCGGCTGCGAGAGGGAAAGTCTCACAGTACGGGGGGGGGAGCAGAAGGGGGGTTTGCGCCACCCTCAAAGCCCGCGCGCGCCCGCCCGCGATGCCAAGGCGATCCACAGCGCCGGACTGCTGGATCGGGCGGAGAAGAGCGGTGGGAGAAGAGCGGGCAGGCAGGCAGGCTGGCTTTGCTTTCGACCCACCCGGAGTTGCTGCGGGCTCCCAGCTGCTGCTGGACGGCCCAACCGGTACAGTTGCGCTGGGGAAAGATCTGAGGGGCAACATCTGCTCGTCCGTCCCCCTGTCCGGATTTTACCCCAAGAGGAAGGAGTTTGGGGGTTCGGCCCCTCGAGTGAGCTGCTCGGGGCGAGGTTCTTGGCGTGGCAACAGAAGGCGGCGCTGCTTAATAGGAACCCAAACCGTTTTCTGGGTTTCGGTGTTCTTAGTTCAAATGATCGTGCCGTTTGACACAACAGCCCTGTAAGGTAGGCCAGTATCTTCAGGAGGCATGGTGAGGCTGAGGTAATATAGAAAGATCCAGAGAGAAGAAACATAGGACCTGCCTGGATTGCAGCTTCGCATTCTACCTTTACAAATTTTTGGATAAGGCTAGGAATTCAGGAAGTTGTAATCCCAACACATGTAGAATGTGGCTGTTAAAGCTCAGACAGATCATTTTAAGTTGCCCGGCTCTCCTTCGTTTTGCTCTGGGCTGTCAACAGGCAAAATTGGGGGAAATAGTTCAAATTTACTTCAACTGCTGCCCCTGGGCCAAGGCATGAAATTGGAGTGTTATGGCCTATTGCAGGAGTGTTATGGCCTATTGCAATGAAACTCAATTTCATTGAGGGCCGCATTGGCATTGCGGTTGCCCTCAGAGGGCTGGGTGGGTGTGGCCTACTGGGTGGGTGTGGATGGAGTGGGTGTGGCCTACTGGGTGGGTGTGGCCAGCTCTACACCGTTCACGTCAAAGGTGCCTGTGGGGGCTTGGGCAGGAGTGGGACAGATCTGAGGGTCTCTGGCAGAAGGGGGTGGGACCGGGGCAAGTGCCAAGGCATGGTCCACTGGAGGAGCCTCAGCGTTCCTCTCAGGCCATGCAGGAATGGGGGGGGGGGCTTATGGAGCTAAGACTGAATGCGTTTCAGCATAGATGGCCACCACAAAATTGTGCATTGGCTCCCGGCCGGCCTGGGCCAGGGCCAAGGCAGCGGGGGCCGTTCCCTCACTGTTTCCAAGATGGCTTCACGGGCCACATGAAACCACTTCGCAGGCCGCATCTGGCCCCCGGCCTTGTGTTTGACATGTCTGGCCTATTGCGTTGGCAAAGATGCTCAAATGGTAACTGATTTCAGCTCCTTTAGGTGGACTTTTCTCACTTGGGAAGCAAATGCGATGCAGATTACTAACACTGGCATTTTTTTAACCAATGGACAAATGGTAAGGTGGGTTTGCTTTAGGTCCAAGAAAGAATAAGATATTTTAAGAAGACCTATTCTCTTCTAGCACTGATGATGTTACCTGGTTTGGTAATGAAACACCTGCAAAAAAACAACAACAACCAAGCTCGGAGAATACCAAGAGCTGCTCAGTCAGCAATCTCTCTGGCTTCCCACACTTTGTTCCACCCCAAGGAAGACCTGGGGTAAGAACGTTCACAAGGGCGTTTTTAGGAGAGCTGCCACTTTCACTACTACAAGAAAAGAAATTGAGAAATTGACAATCTGCTTTCCAATGAGAAATGTAGAGAACTCATCTACCCAATTTGATGGGGAATTCGATCCCCATTCTGCAAGATCTATGTAGAAATGTCGTTTAGAAAGATCATTTCAGAAAAACATTGGGAGAGAACACAAGCAACCACTGACTTCAAAACGAAAGTAGTAAATCAAAATGACTAAATGTTTTTAAACTCAAATTGTGTTTTGCATTCACACCATTAAGAATATCAAATGTTATTTTATTTTCATACTTTATTTCTGCTTTGCTTGGCCTGCTAATGAACTGTTAACTGAATTGCTACTAGTAATTACTACTAATTACTACTAGTAGTTACTATTGGAAATGGGTATAAAACCGGACATGTCGTGGGAAGCTAAAATCATAAGACTACCTCTGATTTATTTGGCCATGTTGTGCATGCAAATTTGATGGAGAAGGCGATGCTTTTTTTTTAAAAAAAATAATATTTTATTAGTTTTCCAATTTTACATTTAGGTATTTAAAAAGCAACGTAGTTGACTGGGTTAGTCAATAGTTCGATAACAAAATCTTTAGTACAAATCTCAAGTTGCAACATCAAATATTTCTTTTCTTTTTCCCTTAACATTTACTGTGTCGTATTCAAGCTAGTACAGTTGTTATTGTATCAACTCAATAAAAACATCATTATTACATTTATCAATAAATTTTTAGCCTATACGTATCTTAATTACATTCAGTCTTCATAAACAATCCATATCCTGTTATTAATTTTTACCCAATTTTTTAGTTTCTCATCAATATTCCAATTTAACCTTTGATATTTATAATTTTCAAGCCTTAGGTAACCAAGATTTCCCTTGTCTCAATTCATAACAAAATCTAATATCCAAAATACATATTTTATCTATTTAAATGTAATCTTGTTCTATTTCCTAAAAGTTACCTATGCTTTTGTTTCCCTTGCAAGAAATATTATTTCCTCTCTAAATAAAAATAAAATCCATATATGTCCTTGTCTAGTCACTTCAAACCAGCACCGACAGGGTGGCCTTAAAACCCTTTGGAGAATGCCCAGTCTAAATGTAGTAGACCTTGAAGGGAAAGTTGCTGTCACTTTTTGTGATCTTGATGTAATGTAAAAATGTAAAAAAGATGTTGAGACTCTAGAAAGAGTACAGAGAAGAGCAACAAAGATGATTAGGGGACTGGAGGCTAAAACATATAAGGAACGGTTGCTGGAATTGGGTATGTCTAGTTTAATGAAGAGAAGGACGAGGGGGGGGGGACATGATAGCAGTGTTCCAATATCTCAGGGGCTGCCCTGAAGAAGAGGGAGTCAAACTATTTCCCAAAGTGCCTGAAGGCAGAACAAGAAGCAACAGATGGAAACTAACCAAGGAGAGAAGAAACCTAGAACTAAAGAGAAACTTCCTGACAGTTAAAACAATTAACCAGTGGAACAACCTGCCTCCAGAAGTTGTGAATGCTTCAACACTGGAAGTTTTTAAGAAGAAACTGGACAGCCATTTGTCTGAAATGGTATAGGGTTTCCTGCCTGAGCAGGGGATTGGACTAGATGACCGCCAAGGTCCCTTCCAATTTTATTATTATTATTATTATTATTATTATTATTATTATTAGTAGTAGTAGTAGTAGTAGTAGTAGTAGTAGTAGTAGTAGTAGTAGTATTAAATGTAGTAGACCTCCAAGGTAAAGTTGTTTTGGAACGATCACTGAACACCCATTGATTTGTTTTCTCCAGATGGGTTTGATACACAGTGGGCAAAAAGTAATTCCTTGCATTTGTACCCTGCTCCTCAGCTAATGTTATAAGCTGAAATAGAACACAAGGCAGCAAAGGGCTTCCGTGTGCAAAACCTCCAGATGCGACATTTTGTGGGTTTTGCTAGCATTCTGGTCCTGCCTTGGTTGTGGTTTGGGAATGAAGATCGGATGACGATGGCGAGCAGTGTTGGGCAAAATATTTGAAAGGGATGCTTTACACAACGCCTTGAGTGAAGTAAAATACTTCTCGAAGCAGGAAAGTAGATATGTCATTTGGAGGTCTTGGCCCAAATGTTTCCAAGCCATGTCTTGCTTGTTGATGGGTGAGTGTGCACACACACAGACCATGACATGTGCTGGGACTGCCAGCAAAGCAAAGAAAAGCAGTTGTGTGTACACATAAATATAAAGATGATTAAGAACGTAATGGGACAACTTGCCACAGGCAACTCACCACCACCAAACAACTGCAACCAATGCTTCATGGGCCAGTTTGCCCTAGTCAACTCACTACAGGACAATTTGCCATGGGGAAATTCTACAATTCTATTTAATTTAATTAAGAATTATTTTTGTAATTCACATTTCATTTTGCTCTTCTTTTGGCATCCTTGCTTTAATTATTCGATCCCACCATTTCTTGATATTAGCGTAACTCTTGCCCCAGCAGGTTGTCCTGTGCTGAATGCTCCAACACTGGAAGTTTTTATGAAGAGACTGGATATCCATTTGTCTGAAATGGTATAGGGTTTCCTGCCTGAGCAGGGGGCTGGGCTAGATGACCTCCAAGATCCCTTCCAACTTTATTTATTATTATTATTATTAAGTTGGCCATGGTGAGTTGTCCCATGGCACGTTGGCTCCGGTTGGGTTGGCAGTCATGGCAAGTGGTCTGTGGCAAGTTGTCGTAGACCAGGGGTTCTCAACCTTGGCAACTTTAAGATTTGTGGACTTCAACTCCCAGAATTCCTCAGCCACAAGTCTTAAAGTTGCCAAGGTTGAGAACCCCTGGTCTAGGACAACTTGCCACAGACCACTTGGGGGACCTAGACCTAGACCCAATTAAGAATGCTTTCAAAGCAGCCAAGAATTTCCCAGTCAAAATTTCAGGAACTGATTGCACCCCATTTTTTTTTTAAGGGAAATGAAGTGAAGCTGATGATACAAATACCTCTGCTTTTCACCAAAGTTCTACCCAGATTTACGTGTCTCTGTTCCTTCATTCAGGGATGAAACACAACCTTCAAATCCAATGACACCAGAAATAATGTCGAAGAAGAAGGAAGAACTGTTAATCTGCATTTTTTATCGAATTTTATTGCAGTTAATCTGATTTGGTATCTAGAACAGGTGCTTTTATCAGCAACAGAGAAATGCCAAGGCCATCTGAAGGGTGTTGTTGCATGATAAACATGTCTTAAAAATATTTGTTAAAGGGGAATTCTAAAAAAGTAGCTGTGTTAACAACTTAGGTTTCTAGTGCCAAAGAACCCTAAGGGCTTAACCGATGTTCTGTTACCCAAGATAGGAAAGTCACTTAGATGAGATGGGTGATGTAGAAATTTAGTTAATAAATAATACATTTATGTTTGATGAACATGGTTACTAAAAATGAGAAATGTGCACAAATCATTTATGTACTTCTTCTTCTTGTGCCATATCCGTTATCGGACGTTGGCGATCATGTTGGCGATCCTGTTTTTATCAGCAGCCGCATGAAAAAGTGCTGCTGAGTTTTGTCCAAACCAGTCCCTTAAATTTTGAAGCCACGATGTTCTTCTTCTGCCTGGACCTCATTTGCCTTCAATCTTTCCCTGGAGGATTAAATGGAGTATGCCGTATTTTTCTGGGTGTGGCATCACATGTCCGAAATATACTAACCTTCGTTTTTTACATTTATGTACAGCACAATCCATATTTACTCATAACTGTCTATTGTGCACACAAGATAACAGGAGTTTTAAGATTGGAGGATGAAAAAAAATGCATCCTAAAAATCATTTAGTTTAGAGGATCAAGGTAGATTTTTCACAAACAATGCTTTGGACCTTGAAAAGGATGCAAATCCAAGACAGTTATTTTTTGTTGTTGTTCCAAGTGCAAGACAGTAGCATAGCAATTACCTCATTTTCATATTTTATTTCTACTCTGCTTGGCTTGCTAATGAACTTTTAACTGAATTACTAGTTACTAACATAGCCATAGAAGACCATTTAACATAGAATACTAGAGTTGAAAGGGATCTTGGAGGTCTTCTAGTCCAACCCCCTGCTCAAGCAGGAAATCCTTATACCATTTCAGACAAATGGTTATCTGATCTTTTCTTAAAAACCTCCAGTGATGGAGCACCAACAAAGTCTGAAGGCAAGCTATTCCATTGATTAATTGCTCTCACCATTAGAAATTTTCTCCTTAATTCTAGGTTGCTCCTGTCCTTGGTTAGTTTCCATCCATTGTTTCTTGTCTTGCCTTTTGGTGCTTTAGAAAATAATTTGACCCCCTCATCTTTGTGTTGTTGTTGTTGTTAATTGCGAAGTTGTGTCTGACCCATCGCGACCCCATGGACAACGTTCCTCCAGGTCTTCCTGTCCTCTACCATCTTCTGGAGTCCATTTAAGTTCACACCTACTGCTTCAGTGACTCCATCCAGCCATCTCATTCTCTGTCGTCCCCTTCTTCTATTGCCCTCAATCTTTCCCAGCATTAGGCCCTTCTCCAGTGAGTCCTTCCTTCTCATTAGGTGGCCAAAGTATTTGAGTTTCAACTTCAGGATCTGTCCTTCTAAAGAGCAGTCGGGGTTGATCTCTTCTAGGACTGACCGGTTTGATCGCCTTGCAGTCCAAGGGACTCGCAGGAGTCTTCTCCAGCACCATAGTTCAAAGGCCTCAATTCTTTGGTGCTCAACTTTGTAGGAGCCCCTCAAATATTGGAAACACTCTCCTAGTCCTTCTTTAGATTAGATTAAACATACCCAATTCATTGGCTCAAGGCCATTGAGCCAGTGCTGTCCAAAGACATTTCCATGGTCATGTGGCCAGCATGACATCACAGAACGCTGTTACCTTCCCACCAAAATGGTACCTCTTTATCTACTCACATTTGCGTGCTTTTGAACTGTAACTGTTCCTTGTATGTTTTGCCTCCAGCCCCGTCATCATTCTTGTTGCTCTTCTCCACACTCTTTCCAGAAATGGGAGACACATCTTTCATCTGATTTAACCAATCTTGTACATCTAATCCACAGGAGCACAAACTCTGGATGGAATTGTGAGGCTCCTGTAATTGTCCACTGGTGATGGTTATTTGAACTGAAAGAAGAGCTGTATAGGTAGCTTTATGCTTCACTGAGAAACTCTGGGTCTGCTTTAGAGATCTGCTCAAGAATAAAACAACAATGAAGTTGAAAATTGGGCTTAAAAAAATATCAAAACCTGAATCTGGAACTCTTCCAGTATGGTTTGTCCATCAATGGCTAGAACTTCTAGAATCTAGAAGGCACAGGTAGCCCTTGAATTACAAACACAACTGAGCCCAAATTTTCTGTTGCTAAGCAAGATGCTTGTTAAGTAAGTTTTGTTCCATTTCATTGCCTTTCTTGCTACACTTGTTAAGTGAATCACTACAGTTAAGTTAGTAAAATAGTTGTTAAATGAACCAAAGTCCCTATTGACTTTGCTTGTCAGAAAGTTAGGAAAGATGATCACATGACCCCGGGACACTGCAGCCGTTATAAATATGAAACAATTGTCAATTTTCTGAATTTTGATCGTGTGACCATGGAGATGCTGCAATTGTAAAGTGTGAAAAATGGTTATGTAATCACTAAATGATTACATAACGGTGTAATCACTAAATGAATGGTTGTAAGTTGTAAGTTGGATCAGTACACTTGGAGAAGATGACTAGAATCGATCACCAATCCTCATGTTTATTCAATTTGTATTATAATGTACCACATTATAACATCAGCCTTTCTTAACTGGGCTGTCTTTTCTTACAATCTTCCTCCTTTTGCGTACTTGAAATACACACAAATTTCTTTTCAATCATCATGTTTTTATAATCATGTGTTTAATATGTATGTGCTATAATTTAAACCCCTGCATCAATTCTACTTTCTTTATCCCTTACAGGCAAAGACACGGTTTTTGCTGTAATTGAACTAACTTCAAAAGCATTGATTTATAGAGCATAACTTAAGAACACACCTTGAAGAAATAATTTCCATATCCTTGCAAGTTTTAATTTTGTTCCCTTTTGATTTCTCAGATTTACTTATGTTCTCTGCCTATGTGTGTGTCTTTCCACTTCTGGGTGATATTTGCCATATTCCATGTATTTTGTCACATTGTAGGTTTTTATTATGTTAAGATCAGAGATGTCAGAAGGTGGGGGCAATAGAAGTTATTTGAAAGAATTGCAGAATGTAATTTCTATTCATCACCTAATGAAAGCATTATCAAACTGTTCTTAGTGTGTTTAGAATTTCACTGAAGATAACAGCTGAGCTTTGAAACTTCCTTTATGTTGGTCTTTGGACATAATAAAGTTTTTCTTTGAAACCTCCCACTGTCTTTACTTACCAGATGAATGAATACATCTGAACAAAGCGGAAGGTAAATAAATAAATCCCCTATATGATTGCAATTGATTAACTAGCAGAAAGGTTTACCGTACTAAATGCTGCAACAGAGAATTATTTAATAGAAAAATAACAAGAATTGTGCATCGTTTTACTGAGGTTCTCTTTAAGGTTGTAATTCAGTGTACATTTTAACCTTTTCTTCTACATATTTGCCTATTGATCCAGCTGTATATTACATTCAACCTTTTTTTGCCAATTTTATCATACTATCTTTAATTTGTTCGTCCTGTTTCCATTTTCAGTAAAAGTTTGTATATCTTAACAATAATATGATCATCATTTGTACACAATTCTACATCACTCTTACCATTTTCAGACTCATAACTCTTATCAAATTTAAATCTTTCCATTAGCTGAACACAGGGAAATCAATGACATATACATATAACCTGCCAATTCCAGGTTTTCTTTTAACTTAAACTCTCCTTGAGAAAAAAATCAGTATAAGAACATAAATTAATTACTTTGTTTAACTTTAATTTCTCTTCTATAAAAACTTTCTTGAGGTGACAATAAGGGGATTTCAGGAAACAATCTTGCCTTATACCTATTTCAGATTCTCAATACGGCGCATCTAATAAAACGGTTTTTAAAACCTAAATTGACCTTAACTTTATTATACCATAAAAAGCGGTGGCAGCCAAATCTTAAATCATGTCCCTCCAGTTCCATTAACCTCCTATTTCTCAAGGTCACCCACTCCAAACAAAAAGCAACAAAATATAATTTCAAGCCTTATAATCTTAACCCCTGTTTCTTTGGCATCCTGCAGTAATTTACGTTTAATTCTTAGTTTCATGCCTTGCCAGACAAATTTGGACATATCCTTTTGCCATTGCATAAGTGGTACATCAGTCACTAGTTAGTATTGGTATTGTCTGATATAAAAATAACATTCTAAATAAAACAATGATCTTAATGATAGAAATTATTGCCAACAATGACATTGTTGAGAGAAGAGAATATTTGTAGCGCAGGGTTGAACTGTGGGGTCCTTGATGCTTTCTGAGCTGGGTTATTTTCCTACAGATGTTTCATTACCAAACTAGGTAACATCATCCATGCCATCAACTTCATTTTAATGACCTATCTTCTGTAAAAAGGCAAATTTCTGACTTTTTTACCAGAACTTTCTCCTTTAGAGAAAAAGTCCAGGGACTTAGAGTGGTTGTGAGCTCTTGGTTGGGTATGTTTCCTTTACATCATCCATCAAGGCTTTTTAAAATTCATCTTCAGCAGCAAGGGGTAGCCTCACTGGCGACATTCTTTGTGCTTTGTAATCTATTTTTTAGTACTGAATTTTTAAATGTGAGGTGAACATTCTTAAAATAGCAATAGTTATAGCACTTAGACTCTCAGTGCACTCTCTAAGCGGTTTACAGAGTCAGCCTATTCAGTGGTGGTCAGAAGAGGTAGCTATGTTTTTGTGGCCCAGGCCCAGAGTGGACTTCCGGAAGTGGCATCCACACAGAGAACCGGTTGTTCACATATTTGAATTCCACCACTGATCCTATTGCCCCCCCCCCGACAATCTGGGTCCTCATTTTACCGACCTCAGAAAGATGAAAGGCTGAGTCAACCTTGAGTCAGTCAGGATTGAACTCCTGATTGTAGGCAGTGAGTTAGCCTGCAGTACTGCATTCTAACCACTGCGCCATCATGGTGTGAAATAGTCCCCTCATAGATTAATATTTGACAATCTTCTGTTCTTTCCATATTTGTAATGTTAAGGGCTCTTTGTATACAGGTAGTCCTCAACTCTCAGCCACAATTGGGATCAGAATTTCCTCTGCTAAGCAAGACAGTTGTTAAATGACTTGTGCCCAATTTTACAACCCTTTTTGCTATGGTTGTTAACTGAAGTTACTAAGTCACTGAGGTTGCTAAGTGAATCATGTAATTGTTAAGCAAATTGTTAAGCAAATCTGGTGTTCCCCATTGACTTTTCTTGTTGGGAAACTAGCTGGGAAGTTTGCAAATGGTAGTCACATGACTGTGGGATGCTGCAACCAAAATAAATACATTTAAGTTGCCAAGCACTCCAATTTTGATCCTATGACTTGGGGATACTGCAGCAGTCATAAGTGTGAGGACTGGTCATAAGTCTATTTTTCGTAGTGCTGCTATAACTTCAAATGGTTGCTATAGCAATGGATATAAATCAAGGACTACTTGTAGTACAGAAATAGCTAGATGTACCCCACAATCTTTCCCATACACATAGTCTATTTTCATAACACAGCAGATGCTTGCTAATTTGTTAAAGCTAATTTTCTTTAGGATTACTTTATTCTAGTAAACTGAATATTTGAATCACAGTCTTACTTAGCACCTGCCTCATTAAGTGTTTTAGTCTCTAATGCTGACAGATTTCCTATTTTCATTTTGCTTTATTCCGAAATGATTTTACGGTTGCTCTAAACTCCTTGGAATTTTCTATAATAAAAAACTAGCAAACCAACAATCCATTATTATCTATTAAAATTACCTTTAATGAGTAAACCTATTAGTTAGAAATAATTTTGTGTAGTTCAGTATTAACTGCTTGCCTCTGAAAGTGGTGCAGTTATGTTTGTTAGTGGTTTGAAGCGAAAGATGAAACACAATTTCCTGGCAAAGGACTAGATTTGATGAAATGGATAACAAATTATTTTAAAATAAACTTTTAAATGAGGTACAACACTCCTCTGCAGTAGTGGAAGTGTTTCTATTATATCCTTTTTCATTAAAAGATGAAAAGGAAGACATACTGTCTGTTTTCAAAGATATTCTTTGCGAGAAAAATCAGAGACAAGCAACAATCAGAGAGAGTATGGAGTTGGACTAGAACAGGGGTAGGCAACCTTGGCTTTTTTATGACTCGTGGACTTCAACTCCCAGAATTCCTGAGCAAGCATGGCTCTGCTTGGAACCTCTCCCTTTTCTCTCAGCATGGCTGGCTCAGGAATTCTGGGAGTTGAAGTCCACGAGTCATAAAAGAGCCAAGGTTGCCTATCCCTGGACTAGAAGACCTCCAAAGTCCCTTCCAGCTCTATGATTCTATGAATAGTCTTTCCTGGAGAGAAACATGGCTGGATGAGGAATTCTGTGAGTTGGAGTTCAGACATTTTAAAGATGCCAAGGTTAAAAAACACTTCTGTAGCTGGTCTTCTTTATCAACTGCTAAAGATTTATGTATTTGTGTTAAACCCATAGACTTCTTTTCGTGGGCAAATTCAAATACTCAGAGAGAATTTTTCTTTTTCAAAGCTGATAGAAAAAAAGCAAGCTCCCAGAAAAAAAAAAGACTGCAAATGACCAGCTCTCTGAAAGGAGTATAAATCCTTCCATTCCCCACCATTCGGTCAGAGCTGAAGAAGCTTCTTGGATGAGAAGTGAAACGTCTTCAAAGAGAAACAAGAAAGTCCAGTTGTCTCGTGAAAAAGGGTCTTTGGGACAACCATGATCCGGATGACTGAGAAATGATGATGATGATGATGATAGAGTTGGAGGAAACCTTGGAGGTCTTCTAGTCCAACTCACTGCTCAAGCAGGAAACCCTACACCAATTCAGACAAATCTCCATAACATCAAGCACCCAGAGATTCTCACTTATCCCTGACATTTTTTATGCTTATATGTACTAGTTCCCGTCATTCATGTTCTTATTTTCACATTACGTGGAGCAGGTTCCCCCAAATCCTTTGTGGTGATGAAAAGAACACAGCCACATTGTGGAGAGCTAGTCAGCTGCTGCCTGGAACACAATCCATGGGGCAACCATCTAATCAACCTTCCATGGCTATTGCAATGGGTGCAAAGCTGGGAATTTTGGGAGAACATCTGGAGAGCCCTAT
The DNA here is from genome assembly GCF_016545835.1 of Crotalus tigris. Lineage (NCBI taxonomy): Eukaryota > Metazoa > Chordata > Lepidosauria > Squamata > Viperidae > Crotalus > Crotalus tigris. The sequence continues at coordinate 1,408,267 of NW_024096964.1, forward strand.
GGAAGGAATGTCTGCTTTATGCTTTGGGCGCTGTTGATTTCTATTGTGAAGGTTGTTTCTACCTGGGCACTTCTGCCTACATCACAACATCTTAGCTCATAATGTGACTCTAAACGGAGAGACTCCTGGCAGTCATGCTTTGGACTGTCCTTGCGTTGCCTTCATCTTGTTAGCTTCCTGGAACTGAGCCCATCTCTTAATGAATTTACCTCTCCCATCCCTTAATGAATTTTCCTCTATTGGGGGCCTCTCAAAGATTGCTGCACTTTGAAGAAACTGCTTAGTGTGTGAGTATCCCAGCCCTGGGTGTCCTTTCATTCTTTCTTTTTCTTTTTCCTTTTTAACAGTATAGTCCTTTCCCTGGAGCTGCTGCTCTTCTCTATGTCTTCTTCAGTTCTTTGATAATTCCCAGCCTGCTTTCTCCCAGCCAGCCCTTCCTGTAAGCACTTGGCCCATGGCATCATCTGTTCTCCACTTTAGTAGGTGGGTCCTTTTAATTAGAGATTTGCAAACTAATGAGGGAATTGCTCCGTGTTGAGAGGCAACATTAGCTTCCCAGGGTTGTGCCTGAGACCCTTAGGAAGAAGAAAGAAAGGAATGGTCGTATGGTGGATTGGAATTGTCCAGATCGGGATTTGCCCTCCAGGTGTGTTGGGAACAAAATGTACATTGTGTAAATAAGGGGAGGTGTAGTTCAAAAACATCTGGAGAACGTCAGGTTGGGGAATTCAAATGTCCTGAATGAATCTATTGGTAAAACCTTCAGTTTTATTTTTATTTTCTACCCCACTACCTACAAGGTGGTATCTTCCAGATATGTTCAGAATACTCAACCTACTTATCTTTGGCCTAAACCAAGAGTAGGCAACCTTGGCTCTTTTATGACTGGTGGACTTCAACTCCCAGAATTCCTGAGCCAGCCATGCTGAGGGGAAAGGGAGAGTTTCCAAGCTGAGCCATGCTGGCTCAGGAATTCTGGGAGTTGAAGTCCATGAGTCATAAAAGAGCCAAGGTTACCTACCTCTGGCCTGGGCCTAGGCCGCTTTATGACTCGTGGACTTCAACTCCCAGAATTCCTGAGCCACCATGGCTCGGCTTGGAAACCTCTCCCTTTTCCCGCATGACTGGCTCAGGAATTCTGGGAGTTGAAGTCCACAAAAGAGCCAAGGTTGCCTATGCCTGGCCTAAACCATTGCTCCTAAACTTATATGACACAATTAATGTTGCACATTTCTTGTCATTTTCTTATCCCTATCACTTATCTGTTTCTTTTTAAGTTCCTATAATGGTCAAGTGAATTGTAGGACAAAACAGCAAGTTTCCTAAATTCTTAGGAATTTGTTTTCTAAATTCTTGGTATTTTGCAGAAACCTGGAATCAAAACCAGGAGATAAGGCAGACTTCCAGAAACCAGGAAATAACTGACACTTAATTCCTTTTTAAAGGAATGATTTGGTTGAGTTGCCCCTTAGAATGGAGTCATAGAGCGGAATCTTAGAATTGATTCTTTGGAAGTGTCAAAATAATTTCTTTTATATCAAATTAATTCCATTTCTGCAGTATCTTAGACTTTCCCTTAACCATTAACACAATCCACAATTGACCAAGGATAAAAACAACAGTTGAAGCAAAGATAAATACATTTTTGCAGAAGATTACTAAATGGTGTCTCCACTAAATAACTGACAGCCAAACTGAAACTGATTAAATCAAGTAAAAATAGCAAACAGGGAAATCCTTTGCTCAAACATCCTTGAACTCACAAATGACTTACCCAGACTTAACCCACACATCAAAGGAGAGTTTGCAAATACAGTAAAGTTAATTAAACTATCTTTCCCCACACTGAAGTTCATTGAATTAGACAGCACATAAGGCACATACACACCCATATCTTACACCCCCACAAAGACTACCTTCCCTATATATGTTTCTAGCTCTGACCCCCATGTGTAGCTACCTTTCAAGAGTAGGTTTCTTACTCTTGAAAATAAACTACCTCCTTTCCATACAGTGTGTTTGATATTCTTCTAGTGCAGGGGTAGGCAACCTTGGCTCTTTTAGGACTCGTGGACTTCAACTCTCAGAATTCCTGAGCCAGCATGGCTCAGCTTGGAAGCCTCTCCCTGTCCCCTCAAGCATTTTTTGTGGAGATCTAGACAAAATGTTAAAGTGCGTCACATAACAGTAAAGAACTACATTGTCACGCTATAGATTTCCCAGTTGTGATATGCAAATATGATGGCTAGACTATCAGAAAGGCTAAATTAAAAAAGGATGCCTTTGAACTGCAATGCTTGAAAAAATGTTGAGAATACCTTGAAGTGTAGGAACAGCACACGATTCACTGCTAGATGAAGGAAAACCGGGTAGGTCATTCAAAGCCCTAATAATGAAGGGAAAATGTAAATACTTGGGACACAAACTGCAAAGGCAAATTTTATTACTTGCTTCAAAAACAATAAAAAAGAGGCCCCTGGCATCAAAGTGGTTAAACACTGTTACTGGTAACAAGCAAAAAACTTATAAGACTCAAAGAAGCAAAATTATCAGCCAGTTCTGGTGAAATGATATCCATAGAGTTGGAAGTTACTGAACAAACAGCAAAGACACATTTGTAGAAATCACACCATCCATGACTGCTAAGCCAATAGTTATTTACGACTTCATAGATCTCAGGAAGCAGAGCTTAAATCAACTGCTGGGAAGCTACAGTGAAACAGGTCCATCATCTTCCTTCTTGTGCTTGTAAGCTTCCTGAACACATCTGGTGGGCTTTGAATTTTATGAATGTATCTAACTGACTATACAGTATGGGCTAGATCAGGGGTAGGCAACCTTGGCTCTTTTATGACTCGTGGACTTCAACTCCCAGAATTCCTGAGCCAGCCACGCTGAGGGGAAAGGGAAAGTTTCCAAGCTGAGCCATGTTGGCTCAGGAATTCTGGGAGTTGAAGTCCACCAGTCATAAAAGAGCCAAGGTTGCCTACCCCTGGGCTAGATGGATTCATGGCCTAATCCATCAGAGCTGGTGTCAGCCCCACAAATAGACCATACCCAGAAATCAAGTCCAAAGGAAGGCTAAAACTATTTATATTGAGATAATAACAGAATTTTACAAATCTGATTGTGCTATATGACTTTACCTATCTTATATTCCATTGAATCAGGGAGCCATTTTGTATACTGTCTTATTCTTCTGGACTTATCAAGTGTTTCAACCCCTTTTCTCTAGGTAATAGTTCTTGCATATTTTTGAGAAGTTCATCTTCCTTAGTCTCTATGATTACTCCTTCAGTTCCTACACATTTTTATAGCGATAACAATGACATTTACTGTATTCTGAAGCGAATTAAACCGATCATTTAAAACGCAGGAACAAGCAGGTATCTCACCTTCTGTATGCACACATTTTTAATGTTACTGTGCAATTACAAGGATTTAAAGCCAGCAAAGAATCACAATAACCTGTAATGAATAGTCACAGGGAAGCATTCTACAAAGATCTTGCTACTTAAGTCTGGAATCTTAATGCTTGTTCCATTTGGATCTTGGAAGGCTGTCCAGGGGTCTCCGGTAGGTTAAAGATTTCTGCCAATGTCTCTCTCCTCATGAGAATTGATAATTAGATTTTTCTTCTGAGGACATGGTCATAGATAACCACTTGCAGGTAGAGGTCTGTTTTGATCGGAACCCGTGTTGTGTTATCTCCGGGAAATGCCTAAGAACCAAATATTAGCCATCATCAGAAAGAGTGGAGGTGAACAAATTATATCAATCACTGCAACCTGTATGGAAGGTATAATTATGTTCTCATACAAAGTGAACTAAAAACTAGCAAATCGCATTATAGTATCATGCAAATCTGGTTCATATAACCATGTAAGTAGATCACACAGTGTACTGTACAAACTTAAAAACTGAGTAGAGAACATGGGTTAGTATGTCATGCAAGCACAGCCCTTCTTAAATTAGATGACCCTAGAATTCATTGCAATCTTAGATAATCTTTCCGACTCAAAGTAGTCATTTTGGCAAATCTTGTGGGAGAATCCATCATGAAAAATCTTTGCAGACTTCAAGAAGCCAAGTTTTTGTTTATGATATCTCGTGCATGCATGATGTATCTTTCTAGGAATATTCTGCTTGTCAGAAGTGCAGCTGACAAAGACAGTCAAGATGGTCAGCATTTGTCCATGCAGACCTTGCTTGATCCTTGATTGATATCCTTTGTCCCTCACAACCATTTGAGAAATGTACAATTTCCCATAACTGATATACCTCAGGAGATACATTTGTGTTCAATCATTTCCATGCACACCACACAGAAGAGATCAACAATGTAATGCCTGTGTCTTTCAAGGGTCCAGATTCTTTGGGGCTTTAATGCTTAAAGTATATATTTCACACAGCAAGAGAAGATCTGCTTATTCATTACAGATGTTCCACAGCTGCTGGAACATAGACCAGTGACCCATTTTGAGTGCAACCAAATCCACTTTTTAGGTATGCATTTTTAAACGTCTCGCAAACCAATGCGCTCATTTTGAATGCTTATAATTTGATATTTTGTACCGAGGCTATTCATATGCAACCATCTTTCGTGGGAAGCACTTCAAAGAAACTATCATCCGAGAATTGTTTCTGCACAAACCCAAACAAATTACTGCCTGGCTTACTCTGGGTTGGTTTGGTTTGAGAGGAACCAAAGCATGGGTGTGTTTGTCATATTCAAACTCTGCTTAAGGACTTTTTAAAAGAGGGCGGTGAAGAACAACTGGATATGCTCCAATTACAAGACAGAGTCATTGTTCATTAAAGGGAAAACTCCATTCCTTGAAAGCGAGCAAAGAAACAACTCACAAATGGGTAGACCTCAAATCAGCCTAGCATGTCCCATTTTATTGGAAAAGTAGGCTTTTGCTTAGTAGACCCACTGTAAAACATTAGTATGTAGACTATGTCATCCCTGATTGAGTTGGTTGCTTTATTGTTTTGTTGTGGAGGAGAAAATGGTCCAAGCGCCATTTATGTACATAAAGGAGTAACCTCATATTGGCCACAATCTCTTGCAATGTTATCTCCTTTAGGAGAAAAATAAGGTGACCAACCATCCTCCTTTAGGGAGGACAGTCCTCCTTTTGTAAGTTCTGTCCTCCCTCAAAAAGTGTCCTCCTACATGTCCTCCTTTTCGATATTTGAAGACTAATCTGCAGGGCTTTTTTTCCCCCCTCATAGAACACTCAGAACGGCGTTCCGGCACCTTTTTTTGATGGTTTTTTTTTCAACTTTTGCATGAGCTGTGCTTCTCCCCCTATTGGCTTTCAAAAGCCAATAGGAATTGCTGCTGAGCGCGCCAAAACACCTGGCCAGCAAACTTTGCACATGTAAGTTGTCTGTATTATTGTTGCAATGAATAAAATGTTTATTTTATTTACGATATTTTTTTTCTTCAATTTATTTGTGTCCTCCTTTTCATTGTAAAAAAGTTGGTCACCTTAAGAAAAATCATTGCTCAGCAGAAGGTCTTATGTTTTTCATAAAGAAGGCCCAAGTTTGATTCCCCACCTCTTTCAGGTAATAGGACAAGGCCAATATTGCTGCGTAAGGACCTCTTACCGTTGTTAATCTGGAAAATAATATGAAAGCAAGAGGGGAAGTCACTGCCATACAAGCTAAACAATATGGGCCTAAGTCGACCCATAGTTTGACCTGGAAGAAAGTAGTTTTCCAGAGCTGGTTCTGCCAATAGGCAGAAGCAGACAAATCAGCCAATTACAGGAGCCGGTGAGAGAAAGCATCTGGGTTCTAGCATGATTCTCCTTGAGTTGGAGAGCAGAGAAGAGATGGTTTGGAGCTTGTTTCAAGCTCTCTCCACTAGTCCACTCTTCCTAGATTGGATGGAGTGGCTATTTTGTTCCCTCAAGTCAGCCTAACCTCTTGGAGGCAAATCTGAGGTTAAAACTGTGGCAAAAGAAAGGCTGGTATCTAACATAATCTCACTTTCAGTGCTTAAGACTAGGCTAAATTATAGAGGCTAATTACACCGGACAGTAAATGACTCGTTTCCAGTGTCATGTGAAAGCAGATGTGTTTTTAATTAGAAATGCAGTGTGTGGGAAAAGTTTTCATTGGAACCCAAGTGTTTGAGATGGATCCTGTCCAATCTAAACATCCTTGAACTATGGCTTTAAATCAGAGACAAGGGCATGCCTTATCGCATGTAGCATTTGTTTCATTTGCATACAAGATGCTTTTAATTTTCGAGTGCATATAAGCATGCAGACATATAAATGAATTAAAACAATAAAGACACCCTCAGATTAAGCTTGACTCCGGATAGCTGCATCCAGGCTTCTCTAACTCATCTCAACAGCTGCATCTATCAAGCAAATGAAAGGGGGTTTAGCAGTCCCATAGAACAGCAAAACCATCATCACAATTATTAAACAATAATAGTAATGCAGATAAAGTCCCAATCCATAGCACTCATCCCCCATTCCACGACACACACACACTGATAGCGTTCAGCATCTTACTCTCCAAAGGCTGTGCAGAATAAATAAGGGTTTACTAATTTTCCTAATTTTCTAATCACTAATTTTTCTAAGTACTAATTTTACCAAGATGGAGGGTACTGCTTTTCTTTCAGGCACTAAACTAGTCCACCAAAGGGGCCTCCAACAATGAATTTTCACTCTGAGCTTTTTCTCATTGTATTTCAGGGATTTGGGGAGGGGACTTTTGAGTGCGTCTTCCCCAAATACACATTTGGGCAGGCAGATTTGATTTGATATATATTCTGCCTTTATTATTTTTCACAAATAACATAGAAAACATATCCTACATATTTTCCTCCTTCAACAACAACAATCCCATAAGGTGAGCTGGGCTGAGAAACAGTGATTGGCCCAAAGTCACCCAGCCAGCTTTCATGGCTAAGGTGGGACTAGGACTCACAGTTCTAGCCTGGTGCTTAACCACTAGACCAGGGGTAGGCAACCTTGGCTCTTTTATGACTGGTTCAGGAATTCTGGGAGTCGAAGTCCATGAGTCATAAAAGAGCCAAGGTTGCCTACCCCTGCACTAGACCAAATTGGTCCCAAATATAAGATTCAAATACATATAGGTAGTCCTCAACTTATGACCACAACTGAGACCAATATTTCTGTTGTTAAACTGACTTTTGCTCCATTTTACGACTTTTCCTGCCACAGTTGTTAAGTGAATCACTGCGGTTGTTAAATTAGTAACACAGTTGTTAAGTGAATCTGGCTTCCCCATTGACTTTGCTTGTCAGAAGGCACATAAGATGATCGCATGACCCTGGGACACAGCAACGGTCATAAATATGAGTCAGTTGCCAAGCGTCTGAATTTTGATCATGTGATCTTGGGGATGCTGCAATGGTTGTAGGTGTAAAAAACGGTCATAAGTCCCTTTTTTCAGTGCCGTTGTAACTTTGGGTCACTAAATGAAGTGTTGTAAGTCAAGGACTACCTCTTATATGGATTCAGAGGATTTTAAAAATTAATATACAATTGGGACCAGAAGTCTTCCTTTTGGAATGGATAGACAAATAGTTGGGAAAAAATCATGGAACTTTGTTTTTGTAGATGATAACCGCAGCAAGATTTTTGTATGCACGAAGATGGAAAGATCTGGCAATACCTACAAAGGAGGAATGGTTGGTGAAAATGATAGAACTTGCTGATTTGTTTGATTAGATCAGTGGTGGCGAATCTATGGCACGTGTGCCAGACGCGGCACTCAGAGCCCTCTCTGTGGGCACGCGCACCATGCCCTGGAGATGGCAACCATCCCTCTTCAACCAGCTGCCCGCTAACTTGCTGAGGTTCCACGTAGTTGGATGCATCCCAGCATGGCTGGTTTCCCTTCTCCCTGTCCCATCCCTCCTGGCCTCGCATGTGCTCCTTTTCCCGGGCACAACCCACTGCATCGCCTCCTCAGCTGTCAGCTGGCCGTCCAGCTCAGAGGCGGCTTCTCTGAAATGCTGGTGGCGGACTGCGGAGCCCCAGAGTGTGCTGGTTGAGGGGCCTTCATGCGCTCGCTGGCCTCTGTGTGCAGGGGCCGATGGTGTCAGGCAGCAGCCGCCCCGGCCCCTGCCTCACCTTGCCCTGCGACAATGGCACCCCCACCCTATCTCGCCTTGCCTCACCTCACCCTGAAGGACGAGCCTTCTGCCCACCTGCCAGAGACCCCCTGGATTTCCCCCAACCCTGCCCGGCCCCCACAGGCATCCTCCCCACGAGCAACATCGAGGTGACCACGCCCACCTTGGCCACACCCAAGCAGTCTGCCATGACCACAGCCACGCCCACCCAGTGGGCCACACCCACCTGGCACCCGGCGATAAATAAGTGAGTTTTGGGTTGCAGTTTGGCCACTAAAAGGTTCGCCATCACTGGATTAGATAAAAGGCAATAGGCACATTGATGGCTGACTGGAAACCCTTTATGGACTTTTTGCATAAAACAGGTAAAAATGAATGTATGATTCACGGTTTTGATGATGAGATAGGATATATATCATACAAAGAAGACAGTCGTGTTGCAAATTTAGAAAAAGAGGTGAATTTATAATTGTACTTATATCTGCTAAAAAGACGATAAGAGGCGAGTTTTGTGTATCTCTTTTTTCTTTTCTTTTTTTTACTTTTTTCCTTTCTTGCACTTTTAACTCTCTTTCTTTTTTTCTTTTTCTTTCTTTTTCTTTTTTTCTTCCTTGCTCATTAGTCGGTATTCACTTTGTTTAAATTTCGTTTTTAAAAGTTTTAATAAAATTATATATTAAAAGTCTCTTGGAAAGGGGAAAACAGCTTCTGGGGAATTGCTTTTTATATAAAACATCACTGCAGTTGTAAGTGTTGCAGGGTTATTGTAGGCAACAGTTGCACCTGGAGATAAAGCCTCTGTTCTCCCAGATCTTTTACTACTAGAACATCTGCTATGGGTCTAAGATTCCAGATCTCTATTCAAATTTCAGGATTAGCAAGGATTCAACAGGATTTAACTCAAGGATTAACACCAGACCATAAATTAAGCAGTAAACAGTGACTTCTTCAAAGAATGATCAACTCAAGACAATCAAGCTATAAACAACAACCCAATCAAAGAACTACGAAGGAGAAAACAACATCCCCAACAGGACCAACTACTACCATATAAAAATCCCACTTCCTTCTAGCACTGAAGATATTACCTAGTCAGGTAACTAGTTATCTGCAAGCACAATCAAGCTTACCAAGAGCACCAAGAACTCCACAATTCAACCCTGAGCTACATGTACAAGTAGTCCTCAACTTATAACCGGTTGCTCAACGACTGTTTGCAGTTATGACGGACTTCCCAAAAGTACTTACAACTTGTTCTCAAAGTTACAAATGGTCCTCCCCCCCATCATGTGATTGCATGTCAGGTAGTTGACAACCAGCTTGCATGTATGACTGGTTCTAGCATCTACAGTCACCTGCTTATGATGGGTGGCTTTTTTGACACTCATTCAGTTTATTGTTCAGCAAATAATGAAGAGAAGGACGAGGGGGGACATGATAACAGTGTTCCAATATCTCAGGGGCTGCCATAAAGAAGAGGGAGTCAAGCTATTCTCCAAAGCGCCTGAAGGCAAGACAAGAAGCAACGGATGGAAACTAATCAAGGAGAGAAGCAACCTGGAACTAAGGAGAAACTTCCTGACAGTTAGAACAATTAACCAGTGGAACGACCTGCCTCCAGAAGTGGTGAATGCTCCAACACTGGAAGTTTTTAAGAAGAGATTGGACAGCCATTTGTCCGAAAGGGTATAGGGTTTCCTGCCTGAGCAGAGTGTTGGACTAGATGACCTCCAAGGTCCCTTCCAACTTTACTACTATTATTAGAAAAAAGAAAAGATGTACCTGCTGAGGCAAATGGGGGTTCTATGATGGTGCAGCTGCTGGTTTGACGACACGTAACCTTTGGTGCTCTCCCACCTGGAGAAAACAGCCCACTTTCCTCTATTTTACAGTTGGTTTATACGGCCACGCAGCACAAAGTGACCCTTAGGAAACCACTTGGAAATGTTGGATCTGCCAATTTCCTGCCTGTGGCCTGCAAGCCTGTGATTATTTTATTTTATTTTGCATTCCATCCTCCGGCTTCAGGCAGAGCCTCAAGGTTTGCATCTGGCAACTGATCCTGCTAAGCTTCAGTTGCTCTAGGCAAAGGTTCCAAGTATCTGCTTGACTTGCTCGCCAAACCTCTGTTTATTTCTCTGCCGTTTCCTGTAGCTGTCTATTGGCTAACGAATGCAGAGGGATTGAGGGAGAGGCGAAGCCTTGCCCTTGCCCCACTTACAAGAAAGCTTGGACCAGCTAAAGAAGCCACAGAAGGAACAAACACCTGTTGTTCCCTTCTTGAGATCAGGGCTCCCCAAACTTGGCAATCTTAAGATGTGTGGACTTCAACTCCCAGAATTCCTCAGCCAGTGTGTTATTCCTCAGCATGCTGGCTGAGGAATTCTAGGAATTGAAGCCCATAAGTCTTAAAATTGCCAAGTTTGGAGAGCCCTGATCTAAACGATCATGCAAACAAGACTGGTAGGAATCCTTGGCCCCAGACGTCCTATCAAACCTAAACCGGACACTGCCCCCGAATTATATCAAACCCAAGGCTACATACAATCCCAACAAGTTTGTGTTAATGGAAGTGAGTAAGGGCCTTCTTTGGAAATAGAACCTAGTCTATAAACCCAGATATATGGGCTTAGAATCAAAATCACAAGCCTAACAGTGAAAAATGATTTAAGTTGTCCAATCAGCTGTTGAAGATCCTATCTAACAAAATCAAATTCAGTGATGAGAAAGGTAAGGTTCTATATTTAGACAAGAAAAACAAAATGTACAGGTATAGAATAGGTGGTACCTGGCTCAACAGCAGTAACTGTGAGAGGGATCTAAAAGTCCTAGTAGGTAATCACTTAAGTATGAGTCAGCCGTGTGCTGCAGCTTGCCAAAAAGCCAACACAATCCTAGGCTACATTAACAGAGGGATAGAATCAAGCTCACTGAAGTATTAATACCACTTTATAATATCTCAGTAAGACCACACTTGAAATTTTGCATCCACTTTTAGTTGCTATGATATAAAAAAGATGTTGAGACTCTAGAAAGAGTGCAGAAAAGAGCAACAAAGATGATTAGGGGACTGGAGGCTAAAATGTATGAAGAACGGTTGCAGGAATTAGTAATAGTAATAGTAGTAAAGTTGGAAGGGACCTTGGAGGTCATCTAGTCCAACCCCCTGCTTGGGCAGGAAACCCTACACCATTTCGGACAAATGGCTGTCCAGTCTCTTCTTAAAAACTTCCAGTGTTGGAGCATTTACTGCTTCTGGAGGCAAGCTGTTCCACTGATTAATTGTTCTCACTGTCAGGAAGTTTCTCCTTAGTTCTAGGTTGCTTCTCTCCTTGATTAGTTTCCACCCGTTGCTTCTTGTCCTGCCTTCAGGTGCTTTGGAAAATAGCTTAATTCCCTCTTCTTTATGGCAGCCCCTGAGATATTGGAACACTGCTATCATGTCCCCCCTTGTCCTTCTCTTCGTTAAACTAGACATACCCAATTCTCGCAACCGTTCCTTATATGTTTTATGAATTGGGTATGTCTAGTTTAATGAAAAGAAGAACTAGGGGTGACATGATAGCAGTGTTCCAATATTTAAGGGGCAGCCACAAAGAAGAGGGTTTAACATATTTTCTAAAGCACCTGAAGGCAGATCAAGAAGCAATTGATGGAAACGTATCAAGGAGAAAATCTATCTAGAACTTGGGAGAAATTTCCTGACAGTGAGAACAGTTAATCAGTGGAACGGCTTGCCTTCAGAGGCTGTGGATGCTCTATCACTGGAGGCTTTTAAGAAAAGACTGGACAACCATTTGTCTGAAATGGTGTAGGGTCTCCTGCTTGAGGAGGGGGGGGGGTTGGTCTAGAAAACCTCCAAAGTCCCTTCCAACTCTGTTATTTTCTATTCTTTTATACTATTCTTCTTGTCAAAGGTTGAGTCCCCAAAAGAACACTAAACAATGACTATTACTTTCAAGTGGAAGTAATTGCCATTTATGGATAAGTGAACATTTAGAAGGCAATGAAATTGGAGATGGGAGACTCTTTAGGTATTCTGAAACATAGCTTGTTTTTAAGATATTCATTAAAACCTTAAATTAATCAATAATAGCTAGCCTTTAAAACAGTGGTTCTCAACCTGTGGGTCGGGACCCCATTTGGGCTCGAATGACCATTTCACGGGGGTCGCCAAACCATGCTATCCACCATTTTTTTCCCTTTTCCCAAGCTGTCCTACTCCCTCTTATTGGTGGCCACACCCACTTGGGGGTCACCACAACATGGGGAACTGTATTATGGGGTCACGGCATTAGAAAGGTTGAGAACCACTGCTTTAAAATGTGTACCAATGTCTCCCCTAAATGTTGGAAATGTAATTTGACAAGTGGAACTTACTATCATATGTGGTGGGAATGCACGCAAGCTCGTGATTTTTGGAACAGGATTAAAGTATGATTGGAAGAAATATTAGAGCAAGCGGTAGAACCAAAACCAGAACTCTTTCTATTAGGTTTAACTACGCAAAAGCATGACAAAGGCGTACTTTATTTAATGCTACACATTTTAACTGCTTCTAGACTGGTTTTTGCTCAAAATTGGAGGAATAAGGAAACTCCAACGGAAGAAGAGATCCTGCATAAAATTCTATCATGTGCTGAGATGGATAGGCTTACAATGATTATGAAAGACAAGACAGAACACGAATACTTCGAAATCTGGGGCAAATTTTACCGTTGGTATGAATTAAGGAGAACTGCTTAGACTTCAAGTTAATGGTAGAATTAAAACATATATATAACTGTACATATAATTGTATATATAATTGTATTGTATAGAAGATGAGGCTTATATAGAGGTTAAGAACGATATATTAAACTTTTGTACCATGATAGGAACTGATAGGAAAATTCATTCTGGAATGTCATGTTTGTCCATTGTTGTTTTAATTGTATTATGAATAAAAATTATTTAAAAAAAATAATAATAGCTAGCCTTGGTTGAGTTGGACAGCTATAGACAATCAATCATCAAAGGTATCCATGTTTTTCAATAACCAAGTTTGCATTCATATGTAATTTTGCCTATTGCACTGTCTTGGAACAGCCTGTCCTGTTTTTATTAGTAAGTGTCACATCACCCCTTACCCTGTTCCCATAATTCACAGGAGCTTGATTTTTGGGGAGACCAGGATACACTTTGTTGTTATTTTACACTGCTCTCTGAACTAATGAGCCAAATCTTTCAAGGGGGTGATTCAATAACATCTCGCTTCATCAAAAGCTATTCAAGATATATAAATATAGTAGATGCTATTTTGTGCTGAACAAACCTCTTCTGGAAAATAGCAAAAGAAACATTTGAAGAAGTGATGACTGCTGATTAATTTTGGATGCTTGAGCAGAAGGTGGAAGGACATGGTCCAGGGATGGTTTTAATTTGGATGTCTCTCTTGTCTCTATTAAATTGAAGAATATTTTATCACAAAGATATGTGAAGCCTATATGAAGATATATGAACTTCATTACAGCATATCTTGGCACAGGTCAACGACAAACGTATTAGAGAGATAAAGACCATATGTGTCCCTGAGGCCTAAATACAGGGAGATAAACAATATGTTGAAGGATCTAAAAAATATCTAAGGCAACATTATTACCTTGGGATCCACGTTAATGATCTTCCGGTCAGACTTGTTCTTAAAGAGTAAGCCACATGCATTTTCTGCAATCACCTGGTAGTTTGGGCTTGAATTCATGCAGCAGAGGTTTCGGTCCCAGTTGTAGAAACTGTGGAAACAAAAACAGAAACTATGCAAACTAACCCTTTCATGTAAGAAAAGCTCAAAGCAATTTGACCTCATTATCTGGAATTGTGTTGTCGAGGGCATTTCTTCCCCAGAAAGTTTTCCTAATAGAAGCTGGACTTCTCAATAGCTGGTGACTCCTGCTCCTCTTTTAGTAATAGTAGTAAAGTTGGAAGGGACCTTGGCGGTCATCTAGTCCAACCCCCTGCTCAGGCAGGAAACTCTACACCATTTCGGACAAATGGCTGTCCAGTCTCTTCTTAAAAACTTTCAGTGTTGGAGCATTTACTGCTTCTGGAGGCAGGTTGTTCCATTGGTTAATTGTTCTAACTGTCAGGAAGTTTCTCCTTAGTTCTAGGTTTCTTCTCTCCTTGATTAGTTTCCACCCGTTGCTTCTTGATCTGCCTTCAGTGCTTTGGAAAATAGCTTGATTCCCTCTTCTTTATGGCAGCCCCTGAGATATTGGAACACTGCTATCCTGTCCCCCCTCGTCCTTCTCTTCGTTAAGCTAGACATACCCAATTCCAGCAACCATTCCTTATATGTTTTAGCCTCCAGTCCCCTAATCATCTTTGTTGCTCTTCTCTGTACTCTTTCTAGAGTCTCAACATCTTTTTTATATCGTAGCAACTAAAAGTGGATGCAGAATTTCAAGTGTGGTCTTACTGAGATATTATAAAGTGGTATTAATACTTCAGTGATCTTGATTCTATCCCTCTGTTAATGCAGACTAGCACTGTGTTGGCCTTTTTGGCAGCTGCAGCACATGGCTGGCTCATATTTAGGTGATTGTCTACTAGGACTCCGAGGTCCCTCTCACAGTTACTACTATTGAGCATGGTGCCACCTATGCTGTACTTGTGCATTTGGTTTTTCTTTGACTGGTGTCTGCAAACTTGGCAACTTTAAGAGTTGTGGGTTTCAGCTCCCAGAATTCCTAGCCAGCCACGCTGGTTGGGAAATTCTGGAGGTCGAAGTCCACAAGTCTTAAATTTGCCAAGTTTGGAGAATCCTGGATTAGAAAGGAAGTAAAGAGATAATGATGTTATCTTGGTCTAGAGAAACGAAGGACTAGGGTGACATGGTAGCTGTATTCCCGTATTTGAGGGGCTGCCCCAAAGAAGAGGGGGGGGTCAACTTATTTTCCAAAGCACCAGAAGGCAAGACAAGAAACAATGGAGGGAGACTAATCAAAGAGAGAAGCAACCTGGAATTAAGGAGAAACTTCCTAACACTGAGGACAATTGACCAGTGGAACAGCTTGCCTCCAGAAGTTGTGGGTGCTTCATCACTGGAAGTTTTTAAGAAGAGAGTGAATAGCCACTTTTCTGAAATGGTATAGGTCAGGGGTAGGCAACCTTGGCTCTTTTATGACTCATGGACTTCAACTCCCAGAATTCCCGAGCCAGCCATGCTGAGGGGAAAGGGAGAGTTTCCAAGCTGAGCCATGCTGGCTCAGGAATTCTGGGAATTGAAGTCCATGAGTCATAAAGCGGCCTAGGCCTAGGCCAGAGATAGGTAACCTTCGCTCTTTTATGACTGGTGGACTTCCTCCCAGAATTCCTGAGCCAGCCATGCTGAGGGGAAAGGGAGAGTTTCCAAGCTGAGCCATGCTGGCTCAGGAATTCTGGGAGTTGAAGTCCACAAGTCATAAAAGAGCAAGGTTGCCTACCCCTGGTATAGGGTCTCCTGCTTGAGCAGGGGGTTGGACTAGAGCAGTGTTTCTCAACCTTGACAATTTTAAGGCATGTGGACTTCAACTCCCAGAATTCCACAGCCAGCAACACTGGCTGTGGAATTCTGGGAGTTGAAGTCCACATGCCTTAAAATTGTCAAGGTTGAGAAACACTGGACTAGAGGATCTCCAAGGTTGGTTCCAGCTCTATTCTGATTCGGGTTTGCTGCTGTTTGAGAAAGATTAACAAGGCAGTCAAGAGAAGTAAAAATGAATCTGGAGAGCTTTTACTTTCCTTTCTTCAGATTCCTTTCTGAAAGGTATCAGTGGCAACATTCTTCCCAAGATAAAGAGTGACTTTCAACTAGTTGAAGATCTCTAGTTAATGATCCATATATTTTGTCTGTTAAATCAGAGAAATATAATAGAAGAAACTGAACCAGGAACTAACTCTCAGATAACTGGATCTGGGGCTGCAGCCGCTGAAGATCCAAATAAATAGTATATTTTGTGGTTGCCTGCTACTTTCGAAGTGAGTTTGTGTGTGCACTGCATCTGTCCTACGATTGTGAATTCCTAGGATTCAGGAAACGTATCACAAGGGGCCTGATAAATATATAGCGGTGTTCCCAACTCCACCTGGAAACAAGCACAGATGCATACATACAATAAAGTTATTACTACAAAGATCTCTTGTTCCTGTAAGCAGTGCTTATGGGAATGGCAGGCATCTTGGCACCCATTTCTGCATTTCTAAAAGAAGGTGAAGACATAGCTCCATGTTTCTCCCAAGATTCCTGAAGACCACGCGAAGGCGGGCCTTGAATTATGGCCACAACTGAGCCCAACATTTCTGCTGTTAAGCAAGACAGTCGCCCCATTTTACAACCTTTCTTGCCACAATTGTTAAGTGAAGCATTGCTAAGTTAGTAGCGCGGTTGTTAAGTGAATCTGGCTTCCCCATTGACTTTGCCTGTCAGAAGGTCACAAAAGGGGATCACATGACCCCGGGACACTGCAGCCATCATAAATATGAGCCAAGCGTCTGAATTTTGATCACATGACCATAGGGATGCTGCAATGAAAAATAGTTACATGTCACTTCTTCAGTGCCGTTGTAACTTTGAGCAGTCACTGAAGGAATGGTTTTAAGTTGAGGCATCCTTGTGCTAAATTACCTGCCAAACCCAGCCACCTTATCACCATACAATGCTTCCCCAGTCAGTTTGAATTCTTTATTTTCATTTCTTTTTCAGCATTAATGTCAGCATTAACAGAGCCAAAATGTTTCAGAAGAAAAATATTTGTGCAACATTCTCCTACCTCCTCCTCTTCACCCCAGATAATGGAATAGAGAAAATAGAAAACAGAATAGAGACAATTAGGAGGCAGGACAAGAAACAACAGATGGAAACTTAATCCAGGAGAGAAGCAGCCTAGAACGAAGGAGAAATTTCCTGACAGAACAATTCATCAGTGGAACAGCTTGCCTCTAGAAGCTGTGAGTCCTCCAACACTGGAGGTTTTTCAGAAGAGATCGGACAACCATTTGTCTGAAATGATATATAGGGTCACCTGCTTGAGCAGGGGGTTGGACTAGATAACCTGCAAGGTCCCTTCCAACTCTGTTATTCCATGTTATCAGTTCAAAAACACTGGATGACTACAAGGGTAGAAATAGCTCCTGTTTGCTCACTGCTATATGCCTGCTCAGTTCTGCAGGAAGATCTGAACAAGCAAGCCCAAGGGTGAATTGCTTGAGTTTCGGCTCATGTCTATTTATCTCACATGCTACCTTGTAATCGCTTTCACTCACTGCACAACTCAAGGCATGGACAATGTTGCGCAACTCGCCTGCATTTGGAAGGATTCGTTCTCCTTCAATTGGATAATGTAATAGTAGTAGTAGTAGTAGTAGTAGTAGTAGTAGCAGCAGCAGCAACAGCAGCAGCAGCAACAGTAATAATAATAATAGTAATAGTAATAGTAATAAAGTTGGAAGGGACCTTGGAGGTCATCTAGTCCAACCCCCTGATCAGGCAGGAAACCCTATACCATTTCAGACAAATAGCTGTCAGTATCTTCTTAAAAACGTCCAGTGTTGGAGCATTCACCGCTTCTGGAGGCAGGTTGTTCCACTGGTTAATTGTTCTCACTGTCAGGAAGTTTCTCCTTAGTTCCAGGTTGCTTCTCTCCTTGATTAGTTTCCATCTGTTGCTTCTTGTCCTGCCTGCAGGGGCTTTGGAGAATAGCTTGACTCCCTCTTCTTTATGGCAGCTCCTGAGATATTGGATCACCGCTATCTTGTCCCCCCTCGTTCTTCTCTTCATTAAAATAGACATACCCAATTCCAGCAACCGTTTCTTATATGCTTTAGCCTCCAGTCCCCTGATCATCTTTGTTGCTCTTCTCTGCACTCTTTCTAGAGTCTCAACATTTTTTTTACATCATGGTGACCAAAACTGGATGCAGTATTCCAAGTATGGCCTTAACAAGACATTGTAAAGTGGTATTAATACTTCATGTGATCTTGATTCTATCCCTGTTAATGCAGACTAGCACTGTGTTGGCTTTTTTGGCAGCTGCAGCATACTGCTGGCTCATATTTAAGTGATTGTCCACTAGGACTTTCAGATCCCTCTCACAGTTACTACTATTGAGCAAGGTACCACCTATACCAGGGGTAGGCAACCTTGGCTCTTTTATGACTCGTGGACTTCAACTCCCAGAATTCCTGAGCCAGCCATGTTGAGGGGAAAGGGAGAAGTTTCCAAGCTGAGCCATGCTGGCTCAGGAATTCTGGGAGTTGAAGTCCACAAGTCATAAAAGAGCAAGGTTGCCTACCCCTGGTATAGGGTCTCCTGCTTGAGCAGGGGGTTGGACTAGAGCAAAATTCAGAAGTGGGCAACTGACTCCCATTTATGACACTTGCAGTGTTTTGGGGGTTCATGTGATCCCATTTTGTCACCTCCTGACAAGCAAAGCCAATGGGCAAGCCAGATTCACTCAACAGCCACGTTACTAACTTAACTGCAGCGATTCACTTAACGACGGTGGCGAGAAAGGTCGTAAAATGGGGCAAAGCTCACTTAACAACTGTGTTGCTTAGCAACGGAAAGTTTGGGCTCAGTTGCAATCGTAAGCTGAGGACCACCTGTATTTTCCCTGGTCAGACGAAATAAATTAGATCGGTGGAGAAAAAAACCATTGCCGGGATAACTTCTTCCCTCACGTATCCAAATTTTATACTCACAAATAAATATCATTGTGTTTCTATCCTCTTCATGCCCTCATATAACATGCACCTGAGCACTTCTACCTGGCCAAGGAATTAACCCTTCCTTGCAAGACTGTACATGACACAACAAACATAACCATTATGGCTTGATATATACCTTTCCCCACATGCTCAGTGAGCCCACAGCACCCATGGCTCTGGGAGGTCCTTCCTAATTGTCTCAAAATGCTTCAATTCAAAATGCAATTGGCTTGATTTTGGTTTAGGGTGAAGAATTCGGATACAATGTAAGGGTTGGAAGGGATCCTGGGAGACCATCTAGTCCAGCCTCCAACGCAGAAATCCTCTTTTCCAGTATGCCTGGTAAAGGGCCAACTGCTTAAATAGTCCAGTGAAGGAGAGCTTCTTCCTTTTGGAAACCTCACCTCAGTTCCCGAGGGTAAACACGCTCTTAATTTCATCAATACTCATGTATGTGGCTTATGAACCCAGCCACTATGCTTTTAACCCAGGGCTCTTCAAACTTGGCCCTTTTATGACTTGTGGACTTCAACTCCCAGAATTCCTCAGCCAGACCTGCTGGCTGAGGAATTCTGGGAGTTGAAGTCCACAAGTCATAAAAGGGCCAAGTTTGAAGACCCGTGTTTTGACCCATTTGTTGGGTAGTATGAACTCAGCTCACTGTGGCTTGATAAAATAGAGATAAACCATGGCGCAACATATTACCTGAATGAAATCAAAATCTTTTCCTCATAAGAGTAGAAGCTGACTTAGAATGGATGCTTTCTGGGTTGGCGGCCCGGAGGGAAAGGGAGGGGCAGGCACTTTTACACGTGCGTATGCAAACGGGGCTGCGAGCGCACACAGGCCACAAACAGGACCGCTAGTGCCCATGCAATGCTTGGGGCGGTGCTAGCATTTGCACCGTACAAACAGGGCTGCTAGTGCCCATGTGCCACAAATGGAGCTGTTAGAGTCCGCGCAATGCTCAGGATAGCGCTAGTGCTTGTATGATATAAATGGGCCATTAGCGCCCGTGCGATGCTGGTGGTGGCACTTGTGCGAGTGGAGGTGAGTGTGTGCGCAAATGTGCATGCACTGGCCAGCCACTTCCACGGCCAAGTGGCCAACATGCCATGACCTGGTAGTGGGCCACAGCCCACAGGTTGGGGACCCCTGCCTTAGAAAAGGATAGGGTCATGGTTCCGAAACTCTTCAAAAGAACTTTGAGGCATTGCTTACCTTAAAGAATCTTTATTTTGAGCAGCATAACATCGGCACTGCATAATTGAAGCCAAAAACTGAAATCTCCTCCCCTGAGCACATAGTATCAAAGCACAATTCCCTCCTCCAATTAACAGTCATAAATCACATCCCCCAATTAGTTTAAAGAGCAGGCCTCCTCTCCAGTTCTCCAGCCCACCAATTCCTTATCAGCTCTGGTTACAATAACCTTGTTTCTCATGCTAGGTCTAGTGTTGTTATGTCTAGCTGAACTCTTGTTCACATTCCCCCTCCCAGCATCATCTAACTCTAAAAGCAAAAGGTAAAAGATGGCTACATTTCCCTGTGTTGTCAATGCAAAAACATCCAATGTTAGCAGCATTGACTGATAGGTTACCAATTCTACACTGGCATTTATTCCTTTCGTTTTGATACCTCAAACATCCCAGCTAACTTCAACCTGCTGTGCCCACCTATTTCTCTTATAATTCTGGTCATAGAAACCAAGACAAGAAGTTGTGTTGGTCGATATTAGGGTGACAAATGATCCAGGTGACCCCCTAAGAACATTGTGGAGGAATTTTGTGTTGCAAGGATTTGCACTGGTGTCAATGACTTGAGAAAAGTCTCCATTGTCTCTGTTGCTCAAAACAAATTTCATTGTGCTTATTTCTCCCAGGGCAACTGGACCAATTTAATGTCATCTGGATTCATAGGAATACAAATCCCATCGGCCTTTACCAGATGGCCAATGGATTTTCACTAAAGTAAGTTCTTGCATTTAAGACAGGGAAAACCAAATGCATAGATACAGAATAAGTGGTATCTGGCTCAACAGTAGTAACTGTGAAAGGGATCTAGGAATCCTAGTAGAGCACCACTTAACTATGAGCCAGCAATGTGCTGCAAGTGCCCCAAAAAACCACAATGCAGTTCTGCATCAACCAAAAGCATCAAGATCACGAAAAGTGACAATACTGCACTACTGAGGCCACATTTGGAATATTGTGCCCAGTTCTGGTCACCAGAATACAAAAAAAAGATGTGGAGACCCTGGAAAGGGTGCAGAGAAGAGCAACAAAGATGACAAACGGTCTAGAAGTTAAATTGTATGATGAACCATGGAGGGAGCTAGGTATGTCCAGTCTATTGAAGGAAAGGATTAGAAGGGACATAACTGTCTTCTAGTACTTGAAGGGCTGACTCATTCTCCAAAGCACCAGAGGACAGGAGAAGAAGCAATGAGTGGAAGCTTGTTAAGTAAGAAGCAGAAACAAGGAGAAATTTTCTGACAGTGAGAACAATTAATCAATGGAATAGTTTGCCTCAGAGTTGTGGGTGCTCTATCACTGGAGGTTTTCTAAAATAGACTGAACAGCCATTTGACTGGGATAGTATAAGGTTCCTGCCTTGAGCAGCAGGGTGGACTAGAGGACCTCCAAGGTCTCTTCCAGCCCTATGATTCTATGTTCTAAGTGGAAGTGGAGAAGATAATGTATTCCATCTCTCTAATCCTTTGCTGGCTAGAATAAACCAGAGGAAATTATCTCGACATTCCTTTCTCTGCTTTTCCAAATAACATGCTTTTGTTAAGCATGGCAACAACCTCAACAATTTGCCTTACAAATAAAAATAGAATTCCTCTTGCAGCTGGACAGTGGGCACCGGTTAGGGCTGCATATTCCACATAGCTGACTGTCTACTGGAAGGATATGAATTCAGTTTAGAACAGTTGGAAAACCTAAAATCATAATAAGAGGAAATTTACGCTGCAGTTTTAGCACATTTTTGGCATTCTTCACTGTTTACTGGATAACATTTTTTTGCTCTTTATCTCAGGATGTTTTAAATTATTTCAAAGGCAGCTCTGATGTTATTAATCGAAATTAGGCGAAACTAACAGTTGGGGCTTATGTGGTTCTTAGGAAACAATTGGTGCTACAGAAACACTTGTTCATCTCTGAGAGGAAGTTAAAATTGTCCTGAACTACAGACATTGCACTGGCAAAAAATTTAACAAAAATAACTTAAAAGGGAGACTAATCATTACTCTAAATTACAAGTAATCCTTGACGAATGACCACAATTGACCCTAAATTTTTTGTTGCTATGCAAGACAGTTGTTAAGTGAGTTTTGCCCCATTTTGCAATCTTTCTTGCCCCTTTTGTTAAGTTAATCACCGGCGTTATTAAGTTAGTAACGTGGTTGTTAAGTCTTGGGATACTGCAAGCGTTCAGATTTTGATCACATGACCATGAGTGATGGCTGCAATAGTTGTGATTCTGGAAAACTGTCATAAGTCAACTTTTTCCCCAGGGCTGTTGTAAATTCAAACAGTCATTAAACGAATGGTTGTTAAGTCAAGGACAACAATGGCAAAATACTTTCATACTGATGTTGAAAAATCTACGTGGACAGGCCTATGAAGGTCAAGGTTGAGTTGCTAAGATGCTTGCTAACCTCTGTTGCTACTCAACTTGCCACAGAAACGGGGGAGGGGGAGCCTGGGAAAGAAATGGGAGTTTTAGGAAGCCGTCCACGGACCGTTGAGACCAGAGCAGGTGTGTGATGGAGAAGTGGACCGTTCCCATAAAAAAACAGAAAGAATGTGATTGGGCAATGTGAACACTTGGTGGGCAGGGGTTATGAAAAGCCATTGTTAACTAACCAGAATTTTGCACGGGAAATCTAGAGCTGATTTTGCTTCTTCAGTGCCGGGATGTGTATTCAATAAAGATGATCTCTTATGACACCTCAAGACTGTAGAGTTTCTTCAGTATTGAATTCGCCAGCCAGACAGTTGACAGTCAGCTTGTCTTGAAGGAAATCTGAGACCAACCTTCAAGTCTGTCAGGACCATTATTTACTTTGTAATAGAACATATTTAATGTTCCAAGTGTACAACAAAGGGAACGATCACCCTCTCTTCCTTCCTATTTGTTCATTTTACTTAACACTGGAGCACTTTGAATGTCTGCAATGCGTGGACAAAAGATCCACTGAAGAATCAGAAACAGCCTAATTCACACGGGTGAGCATTGCTATTCAAACAACAGACTTTTACTCCCAGCTGGGCATCCTATGATTCTTTCTTTGCTTATTCAAGTAACCGAATAAGGAAGAAATGCATCGATTCCTTTGCCAACGTGTCCCTCATTGCCAAATTAGTAAATTAGCATAATAAATGTTAGTATATTGGTGTAATTGAAATGCCCGTTAAAACTCCCGGCTATAGATCCCTTTAGAATACTGCAGAGAAAACCTACAGATTATGGGCACTTGTAATATACCACTAGGAATCCTTGATAAATTGGAACAGGTAAAAGCTCTTTTCAAACTTTCGGAACAAGACACTTCCACTGGTATCCCAAACACTCTTGAGTTCAAGGACAAATTAGAACTGAGGAGGAACACACCACACCTATCATGTCCTGAGCTTCTTTGAAAGTGGAAGAGATGGAAATATGATAAAATAATCTATGATACATGTGATGATATCTTTAGGGATGGTGTCTGTCCGTCTATCCATCCATCTGTCTATCTGTCCGTCCATCCATCCATCCATCCATCCATCCATCCATCCATCCATCCACTGCCCATCTTGCCACAAAGTGACTCTATCTATGCCTGTTTGTCTGTCCATCCGTCTGTCCATCCGTCCATCCATCCATCCATCCATCCATCCATTTGCTGCCCATCTCACCACAAAGTGACTGTCTGTCCGTCCGTCTGTCTGTCCGTCCATCCATCCATTTCTTTGCTACTCATCTTGCCACAAAATGACTGTCTGTCCATCCATCCACTGTCCATCTTGCCACAAAGTGACTCTGTGTCTGTCTGTCTGTCTGTGTCTGTCTGTCCGTCCATCCATCCATTTCTTTGCTACTCATCTTGCCACAAAAGGACTATCTATCTATCTATCTATCTATCTATCTATCTATCTATCTATCTATCTATCTATCTATCTATCTATCTACCTACCTACCTACCTACCTACCTACCTACCTATCTATCTATCTACTTACCTACCTACCTACCTATCTACTTATCTATCTATCTATCTATCTATCTATCTATCTATCTATCTATCTATCTATCTATCTATCTATCTATCTATCTATCTATCTATCTATCTATCTATCTAAGGTAGCTATACATCCACCCACATATTGTGCTGGAGAAATCCTACATGATTTTCTGCCTCTCTCTTCAACTTTTGCACCAGGCCAGGAAGTTTCCCTTCTCCAGTTTTCTTTCCACCCGACCCCCTCATATTGTAAATACAACAAGATAAAAATGTTTCCTAAGGCAGATTGGGGCTTGATGGCTCAGTGGTTAAGGACGCTGAGCCTGTCAGCTGGAAAGCTGATAGCTGGGGTTTGAGACCTGAGTGCCACATGATGGGATGACCTCCCGTTCCTTGCCCCAGTTTCCACCCACCTAGCAGTTCTAAAGCATGCAAAAGCAAGAAGATAAATAGGTACCACTTTGGTGGGAAGGGAACAGCATTCTGTGCACCTCGGCATATATTCATGCTGGCTACATGACCACAGAAGTGGCTCCCTCAGTTAAGAAACGGAGATGGATTCTGGATTCTGACATGACTGGATGGGGAAATCTTTATTTTTACCTTTTACTAATTGTGAACCACCATGGAATGATAGCTCTTCAGATTGTGGTTTCAAAAATTTGTGATGTCAGCCATACAGGTCATAATCTACCTCAGGGGTGTCAAATTTGCAACGTCACATGATGTGTCATGACGTATCACTACTTTTTGCCATTGCCGGCAATGGGGTGGGCACGGTTTCACCATGACGCATTTGGCCCTCAGGCCAGCAGTTTGACACTCCTAATCTACCTCAAAGAACTAAAGCAATTACTATTCCAGAAATGAGCGGGGAAAGCAAACTGAAAGGTTGGTAATGGGCTTGAGAAACATATATGAAATTCATTCTGCATTTCATTGCTAATCAGCAAATAATCATCTGTTTTGTCCTCTTTTGAGTCTCAACAAATAGAATCCTGAGTTGGATGTTCCGTAGGATGGGATTCAGCCAATCAGCCTTTCTCAAAGCCATGAGAAAAAACAACAACAGATTCAAAATCCATGCAGGCTACCCCTTTATTAGACTGCAAGCTTTAAAATTTCAAGAACTCTTCATCCAGAAAGATAATTAGGGGAAGGGAGAGAGAGAGAGAGAGAGAGAGAGAGAGAGAGAGAGAGAGAGAGAGAGAGAGAGAGAGAGAGAGAGTGTGAGAGAGAGAGAGAAACAACCCCAACCTCACTGATCTTGTACCAGGTTATAGTGTTTGATGTTGGGGAATTTTTCAGATGTGCAACTTTAATCAGATCAGGTAATGGGAGATGATCTCTCCAGTTTGCTGGCAAGATGAAATAAGGATATGCTTGTTTGGGCAGGCTGCATTAACAGAGGGATAGAATCAAAATCACGTGAAGTGTGGTACCACTTTAAAATTCCTTTGTAAGGCCACACTTGGAATATTGCATCCAGTTTTGCTCACCACAATGTAAAAAAGATGTTGAGACTCTAGAAAGAGTGCAGAGAAGAGCAACAAGAGCTGGAGGCTAAAACTTATGAAGAACAGTTGCAGGAATTAGGTATGTCTAGTTTAATAAAATAAAAAAAGACTGGGGTGACATGATAGCAGTGTTCCAATATTTAAGGGGCTGCCCCAAAGAAGAGGGAGTCAAGCTATTCTCCAAAACACCTGAGGGCAGGACAAGAAGCAACGGATGGAAACTAACCAAAGAGAGAAGCAACCTAGAACTAAGGAGAAAATTCCTAACAGTTAGAACAATTAATCAGTGGAACAGCTTGCCTTCAGAAGCTAGGTGCTCCATCACTGGAGGTTTTTAAGAAGAGATTGGACAGCCATTTGTTTGAAATGGTATAAGAATATAGGAACTGAAGAAGCTTTTGGGATGAGAAGCAAAACTTTTTCAAGAAGAAAAAAAAAAAGTCCAGTTCTCTTTTGGAAAAAGTTCATTTGGGACACAACCGTGATCTGGATGATTGAGAATCTCCACAAACATGCTATAGGAATATTTAGGGGAGGAGTTTAAAACACGGTCTCTCTTTTCAGGAGGCATCTCTTGACTTTGTTTCCATTTTATATTAATTATGGGGTGTAATTTATCAAAGAAATCTTGCAAAATGGCTGTTGCTTTGATGAGTCAGCCTTCTCCTTTTCCTTATTCCTTTTCAATCATCTTCTTAGCCTCTGCTGTCTGTCGCTAATCTATTCCCCCTTGGCAGATCCATGATGGGGCTTTGTAAGTTAAGAGTATACATTTCTGACTGCTACCCAACAGTTTACAAAGGATTAAGGAGCCTTTGGATAAACACCAAGAAGGATGCACATTAGAATTTAAAGCCAATTTAGCTCTTAATATTGCCCATGTTCACACACCACATTTAACCTGGTTGCTGAACTAATCTATGCACAATTCATTGAGCTCTAAACTGCCCAATGAATGCTTGGTCACTGCCTCCAGAACCTAACACTCCCAAGTTTATGAACTTGTGCACATGTAGTTAGTAACAGTAATAGTAGTAAGGTTGGAAGGGACCTTGGAGGTCATCTAGTCCAACCCCCTGCTCAGGCAGGAAACCCTACACCATTTCGGACAAATGGCTGTCCAGCCTCTTCTTAAAAACTTCCAGTGTTGGAGTATTCACCGCTTCTGGAGGCAGGCTGTTCCACTGATTAATTGTTCTCACTGTCAGGAAGTTTCTCCTTAGTTCTAGGTTGCTTCTCTCCTTGATTAGTTTCCACCTGTTGCTTCTTGTCCTGCCTTCAGGTGCTTTGGAAAATAGCTTAATTCCCTCTTCTTTATGGCAGCCCCTGAGATACTGGAACATTGCTATCATGTCCCCCCTTGTCCTTCTCTTCGTTAAACTAGACATACCCAATTCCAGCAACCGTTCCTTATATGTTTTAGCCTCCAGTCCCCTAATCATCTTTGTTTTTAACCTGGTTATGCATGTTGTGTGAACACACCAGTGATGGTTTTCAGAAGCTCCACAGCTGGTTCAGAACAACTAAATGGTTTGGGAGGGAAAGAGCCAACAGCCCTCCCACTTTTAGGATCTGATAACAAGCAGCACAACAGCTGCCTAACCTCCTCTTATCTTCCAAGAGCTGACTTGAAACAGTACTTTGTTCTAGAGATTGAATCTTTATTGTGCTTCTACCCAACCACGCTCATACCAAAGGGATGTGGGGATTTAAAATGCCTTTTGAGCTGTGGTTTTGCAAAACCCCAACATTAACATGCCTTTGGTCCACAAGCCACGTCTGAAAGACAACAGACCCAACCTGCCCTAAGGATCTTAATCAACCAAGTCATTCATCAGGGGGCTACTGTTGCATCAGTTCTTCATTGGTTTTTAATCAACCCAAGAAAATACTAATGAGCGGCGATGGATAAATCCTGTCCTGGCGCCAGCACAATGTGGCTTTACAGAGTCTCCCTGCCAGGTGTGCCTTTCTCCAGTCCTCTCAAGGGTTAAGCAGATTCAAGGCAAAATTTCTTCTTATGCAAATGATGGGAGGTGGCTAGAGAGATGCTGAAGATGTTGGCTCTGGGCCCTGATTTTATTTTTAATGTCTTCAGAAGCATGCTGGAGCAGTTCTCAGATCAAGGGGGGGGGGGAGATGTTGCACAGTTCTGCTGCCACGGCTCTTCTTTGATCTAATTCATACCCCCTACTGAGTCCTGATATTCCTGGAAACCCCAATGCATATTATATCTTCCCCCTCCCATTCTCTGGTTCTGCTTCTCTTGCCTTCAAACCTACACTGAACTTGTTTTTTTGTTTTTGTTTAGAGAGAGGGGGGCATACCAATTTTGGTTTGATGTCATTTGGAATTTTATGAGTTCCTGGCAGAAGCAGAAGCCCACAGCCCCAGGGGATTAAGGATGTGCAGTCAGTCTCCAGGTTACAGCAACACATGGAGGAAACCCTCTACCGTTCCAGACCAACTATTGTCCAATTTCTTCCTAAAAACCTCCAGCGCTGGAGCATTCACAGCTTCTGGAGGCAGGTTGTTCCACTGATTAATTGTTCTCATTGTCAGGAAATTCATCCTTAGTGCTGGGTTGCTTATTTTGGGGGGTTAGTTTCCATCCGTCGTTTCTTGTCCTGCCTTCAGGTGCTTTGGAGAATAGCTTGACTCCCTCCTTTGTGTGGCAACCCCTGAGATATTGGAACACATGTAAGGGTGTAGGAATATACATATGTATGTATGTAGCCTGTCTATATCTGTGTTATGTATGTGTGCACTTTTGAGAGCAGGCAACAGAATTTCATTTTTAATGTGTGCCAACATGCCCACAGTAAAAAAATGGCAATAAAAGTTATCCTAAAAATTTCCACTCAGTGCAAATAATAGCTTCAGGAGGCGCCTTTATACTGTACTAAACTGCAGCCATGGCATTAGTATAATCATTACCTTGATCCTCTGTTCTCACCATCCAGAATATTTTGATACCATCTGCAGATCTGACTTCCTTAATACTCTCTCATCATCTTAGAGAATTATCAGTGAATTAATTGCATACTGGCCCAATCTGGAGATGATAGCTCTGGTTTCAACCAGCTTCTTGGTTTTTCCAGTTCTGTACAGATAGTCCTTGATTTATGACTACAATTAGGATTGGAATTTCGCTTGTAAGTCATTATGGTCATTAAGTCGAGGCATCATGTGACCGGATTGATTTTATTACTGTTTTTACAATGGTTAGTTCTGAGTCACTGGAATTGTTAAGCAAACCATGTTGTGTTCAGTGAACCCCATAGTCATAAGTGCAAGCCCATATTATCCAATGGACATTTTTTGCTGGAAAAAATGGAAAACAAATATGGCAAAACATGATCACATGACCATCCAATACCGCATGGACTAAATATGTTTTTTTCCTTACTGCAGCTGGGTTACTAAGGAAAAACGGTCAAGTCTCAAACACAGGAGTCATCTGATGGCCAAAAGATAAAATTAACCCGCTTCACACATTCACTAACAAACCCAGGTTTTACAGCAGTTAGAACAGTATCACCTACAAGCCCCAAATTAATCAGCCAAGCTCTAATTACTGCTAAAGTCATGAAATGACAGAGATCCAGTGTGGCTTTCCAACTGGTGTAGAAATCTCTTGGGAAGGGCCCAACATGCTAAAAACCACGAGACAGACTTCAGTAAATGTCTGGCCTTAAGACAGGCTTCTCTACTTTTTAATCCTTTTGGTTTTGTGTTGCACATAGGTATTGCAAGCCAAACGTATCTGCATGTGCATATCCATTGTGCTGTTCCCCTTTTAGGGTAGGTAACATTACGCAACGCACAGAATGGGAATAAGAGATAGGAAACCATAGAAATTCAGGCATGAAATAAGAAAAGGAAATAAAGTTAAATCTAGCTGATTCCAAGATCATTCATTATATTCTTCCTATTTTCCTGTTTTGATGAGTTTGGGCATATTTCGGCCATTATGTTAGAGTTCAATCATAGTGTGAATATTCTGTTTTTCAGGAATGCTCACACTTGATGTCTGAAAGGTGCTTTTTCAAGTCCATCTATATATGTATATCTATATATGTATATCTATATATGTATATCTATGCGGGTGTTTTCTGAGGTTTTCGCAGGTGTTTGTATGTAGGTCTTGACCAGGGGTGTCCAACCTTGACAACATTAAGACCTGTGGAGCAGTTCCCAGAATTCCCTGGCCAGCCATTCTGGGAACTGAAGTCCACAAGTCTTAAAGTAGCCAAGGTTAGACACCCCTGATTTAGAAGGAACCTGGGTTTGCAGGAATGCGGGTATCTTTATGAGCTTAAATATATCTGATATAAGAAAAAGAAACAGATTAAAGGTAGGTAAGGAAAAGGCCTCAGGAAGCAATTTTGAACAGCAATGGCATAAGACATGCCCTCTGAGAAAGTGCCCTGCTTGAATTTCATATAAAAAAGTTCTCAGAGAAATGTGGTCAATGATGTGGAAATTTCACTAGCATGAGTTAGGGATTCTCTACACAGTAGACTTCCGGCTTTGCCACACCTGAGCAAATAAATAAGCCTTTCTCAGCCCTGGATATGATAAGGCATGCATATGCCAACCACACCTTCACCTATATTTTATATCTCCTCAGATACAGAAATCTGAATCTCAGCTGTTCCTTTTCTTGTTAAGCTTGTTAATCAAAACACTGAGATTCTATCTACCCTGATACAAAATGCAGTTAAAAGCTAGATTGGGCAACAGAGGAGATCTCAGTTAGGCTGTATCAAGGCCCTAAAGGTTAATTGGATCAAAGTAAGCAATGGATAGCTACGAGGCTTCGGTCTGGTGCTATTAGAAGTAGCAATGCATAAAAACCTACTTCTACTTTCTTGATTTGTTATTATAAGGTGAGCAACTTTTTTACAATGAAAAGGAGGACACAAATAAATTGAAGAAAAAAATATCATAAATAAAAGAAACATTTTATTCATTGCAACAATAATACAGACAACTTGCATGTGCAAAGTTTGCCAGCCAGGTGTTTTGGCGCAGCAGCAATTCCTATTGGCTTTCAAAAGCCAATAGTAGAAGTAGCACAGCTCATGCAAAAGTTGAAAAAAAAAACACATAAAAAAGGTGCTGGAATGCCGTTCTGAGCGTTCTATGAGGGAAAAAAAAGCCCTGCAGATTAGTCTTCAAATATCAAAAAGGAGGACATGTAGGAGGACACTTTTTGAGGGAGAACAGAACTTACAAAAGGAGGACTGTCCTCCCTAATAACCTTAGTTATTACTTCAAACCTCCATTTCTGAATGGAGAAGACAGAGTTCTAGTATAATACACTATAAATATAATGGAGATCCAATCAGGGCCTCACTACTTTCCTGGTGGATTCTCCCAAAACTTACAGATCTAGCAGCAGCTGATGCAATATAGCACGTTCCAGCAGCCCGGCAGGAGTTGAAATGGGGTTTAAATAGAGTATAATACACTATAAATATAATGGAGATCCAATCAGGGCCTCACTACTTTCCTGGTGGATTCTCACAAAACTTGCAGATCTAGCAGCAGCTGATGCAATATAGCACATTCCAGCAGCCCGGCAGGAGTTGAAATGGGGTTTAAATAGAGTATAATACACTATTCCAATATCTCAGGGGCTGCCATAAAGAAGAGGGAATTAAGCTATTTTCCAAAGCACCTGAAGGCAGGACAAGAAGCAACGGGTGGAAACTAATCAAGGAGAGAAGCAACCTAGAACTAAGGAGAAACTTCCTGACAGTGAGAACAATTAATCAGTGGAACAGCCTGCCTCCAGAAGCAGGGAATGCTCCAACACTGGAAGTTTTTAAGAAGAGACTGGACAGCCATTTGTCCGAAATGGTGTAGAGTTTCCTGCCTGAGCAGGGGGTTGGACTACATGACCTCCAAGGTCCCTTCCAACTTTACTACTATTACTATTACTAACCCATTGAATCCAGCTTAAAACACACCAAATGCTGATCTTGTTTTTTTGGCAGACCTACAGTAGTTGGAACTCAATCCATCACGAGCCCCATCAAATTTATATATCAGCAAGTCCATAATGTTGGAAAAGAACCATAATACATTCAGTATTCTCCTTTCTAATCAGTTATCCCTTCTGGCCAGTTGCTAGGGAGAGAATTAATTGACAGCTAGTAACTGAGTGTTTATCCTATCCAGCCAAGTTCTCCCAGTCTGGGCTTAAATCAGGAGTCTTCAAACTCAGCCCTTTTATGACTTGTGGACTTCAACTCCCAGAATTCCTCAGCCAGGCACACTGGCTAAGGAATTCTGGGAGTTGAAGTCCACAAATCCTAAAAGGGCCAAGTTTGAAGACCCCTGGCTTAAATGCATCTTCCTTCCTTATTTTTTTACAAAGAAGAAATGGAATTCATTGCTAGAATTCCCTTTCTTCCATGTTCCAAGTGTTTCGGTACATACATTTATGAACAAAACCTTTCTCCCTTTTTTGCAACCAAATTCCACAGTCAGCTTGAGGGGATATTGTACAAGATAAGATGAATTATTATTTTTATAAAAAAAAATGCACTGAAACCCTCAACATGTCATAGCAACAAACCTGGTTAACAAACTTCTAATATTAGTAGACCAGCAATTCAGCAATGAGCTCCTATTCCTGAACCTGTGTTTCTCAACCTCAGGAACTTTAAGCTTTGTGGCCTTCAACTCCCAGAATTTCCCAGCAATTTCTAGGAGCTAAAGTTCACATAGCTTAGAGTTACTGAGGTTGAGAAAGAATATACTAAATCAGTGACGGCGAACCTTTTAGAGACCGAGTGCCCAAAAACTGCCCCACCCCCGCTCTGCCCCCACCCCGCCCGCCCACAGGGCCACCCACTACCTCCATGGCCCACTGCAGATCACCCAGGTGGCCCAGCAGCACCATGGTGGCCACGCCCTCCATCCGTGCCCCGCAGCATCATCTATGCACCATGGGGCGCGAGGGCAGAGTCTTGTCCCCGCTGTCCAGATGCCATGTCCTTGGCTGCGCTGTTCTGCGCAGGCTGCGCCCGGGGGCAACTCTCCTCTGGGGGGGGGCTGCTGGTGAGGAGGGGGCCACAGGGGGAGGAGGGGCTGGGGCAATGGCACGCGTGCCCATAGAGAGGGCTTTGAGTGCCACCTCTGGCACGCATGCAATAGATTCGCCCCCACTGTACTAAACCATGCCAGTGTATTGCTACAATAAGAGCCCAAGAAGAGACAGATCATGCCAAAAATCTCCTCCTATGGGCACCATCTGCCCACTCCAACAAACGGTAGAAACAGATTTGCTGCTTTGGACGTTGCATCTCCTGGGTCAAAAGGAAATGTTCTTGCATAAGGAAATATGGAAATAGCACAAAGGGATGTAATAACGAGAAGTTTCCAATACAAACTTCATGCAGTTGGCAGAGGGACTGATGTTCTCCAGGGCCAGGGCCAATAACAGAATAACAGAGTTGGAAGGGACCTTGGAGATCTGCTAGTCCAGCCCCCTCTTCAAGCAGGAGACCCTATACCATTTCAGAGAAATGATTGTCCAATCTCTTCTTTAAAACTTTCAATGTTGGTGCACCCACAATTTCTGGAGTAAGTGGTTCCACGGATTGTTCTCACTGTCAGGAAATTTCTCCTTAGTTCTAGATTGCTTCTCTCCTTGATTTGTTTCCATCCATTGCTTCTTGTCCTTCCTTCAGGTGCTTTGGAGAATAGCTTGACTCCCTCTTCTTTGTGGCAGTCCCTGAGATATTGGAACATTTTACACAATCTTGATTCTATCCCTCTGTTAATGCAGCCTAGGACTATGTTAAGGACTGTTCTGTTAAAGCAGATGAGGACCGCGATACAGAAATTCCTATGTTCACTGAGACATATCCAACCACAGTCCTTCCAAAACCTTTCATGGAAACTACAAAGCCTTCCTAACTCTTGGAGAGAAACACTACCTTAGGTAGCAGTTTTCAAATTTCATAATAGGGCAGCAAATTGTTAATTGAATGATTGCTAAGGTGGAGAGTGTGGTTTTCAGATTCCATGTTGAAATAACCCGTGTGGCTTAGATTGCTACACAGTTTTGACTTGGATCAGCAGCAAAATATCTTCCTGGCCTTGAAAGCTTGCTTGTCAATCAGAGCTACATCCCTTGGCTGTCTGTTGCAAAGATTTGCCTGAGAGTTGGGCAGAGAGAAAAGTTGATAAGATTTGAGAAGAGGTTGGCACGAGATATGGGAAAAGATGAACACTTCAGCCAAGTACGGAATCTCTTTATCTCAGGAAAACATCTGAAGCATGCCTGGGTAAACCTAAGATGTTGGAGTAGAACTAGCAAGGTTTCTTGGCAGTTTCTCCTCTCTTTCATTATCAGCAGAGGTATCTTTAATTTGGGGGCTAAGGTTTACCTGATAGGATAGAGAACATGCTACACTCATCTCCTTTGTAGTGCAAAGCTGTCAGTTGCAGCCAAATCTTCCTTTGGCTTAAGGCAACTTGCATCTTTAATTATTCTGTGGCAAGATAGCATTCACCTGTCTTCTTAAATGTTGCAGCTTGCATACCGCTCTCTGGATTGCTCCATTTTGATCAGAGTAGCCTATATTAGATTCAGGAAGATGTAGTCACTGCACTCAGGGCCTTTTTTTTTTTTTTTTTTGGTTTAGGTTTAATCCTAATCAGTGAAAGGCACCGGAAAGTCTCGGAAGCTACAAGTGTCTCTAGGGCACTTGTCTAACCTGTGAGACACCTTTACAGTTCAATCCCTCAACCTCATCATTCAAAAAATAAAAATAAATTAGTCCTGCAAAGGCTGTTTTCATGTGATCCTTCTGAGTCTGTGGGAGATCTGAATCTCACAGTATGATATCATCTGCTTTATACTGGTTCCCTTGATTTTTAATGAGCCAGCAATTAGAGCTTTAAACAGATTTATAGCTCAAATCTTATCTGTCAGTTCAGGAAGACCTATTTTGTGTCTGAAGATCAGATATATACAAACTTTTATGTCTTGGGGTTCGCGGCATTGAAGCGACACACACTCACGTTGTAACCAAGTTCTTCTTTATTTGATCCATGTTACCACTCACTAACCCAACAGGCTCGCAGGCCTTTTATAGTTTTCCAAACAGCCTATCATAAATCTCCTTTGTTCGCGTCTTGCATCTGCGCGCAAGGCTGGCGCCAACCAGTCTGCTCCTGGGCAGCTTTTGGGTTGCCCGGGACCATTTGCAACAATTCTGGGCCTGCTGAGCTGCCTCATCAGGCCCAGGACACAACACAAACCATCAACGTATCATTACAAAATTAATTGGGCCTTGAATTTTTAACTATACCAAGAAACAAGCTACCCTGTCAAGTACTGCACTAATTTAGTCCTCTCCAGAATTCCCAACCGCCAGTAGGACGAGGAAAGATGGTCCAGGTATTTTGGCTCCAGAAATCCATAGCCCCAGATTTTCTATAAAGAGTCTTAAGCTTGCTCTAATAGAGTTGTTGTCGTGATGATAGTCCTGAGGACAAAGGTGTTCTAGGCCAGTGCACGGATCAGTAGTGGGATTCAGCCAGTTCGCACCACTTCAGCAGAACCGGTAGCTAATTTTTTGTTGCCCAGGCCCAGAATGGACTTCCGGGAGTGGCATCCACATAGAGAACTGGTTGTTCACCTATTTGAATCCCACCACTGACATGGACTATGTTGAGAGATCTTATAAATCAGGCTTTTCCATCCTGAATATTCTCCAAATGTATGGATTTCAACGTTCCACATTCTAAGCCAGGATATCTAAAGGATACCCAAGTTCTAAGCCAGGATATCTAAAGGATACTCAAGTGTCCATCTTTTGGACAGTGTTGATGCTCGTTGGCTCAACATTTAGTGAGGAGGCTCACTAAATCCCAGAATAAATTTTTGCAACCACTTCGATTCCTTCCTTCCTTCCTTCCTTCCTTCCTTCCTTCCTTCCTTCCTTCCTTCCTTCCTTCCTTCCTTCCTTCCTTCCTTCCTTGTAATGGGTGTACTTGCAGACAAAGTACTTGCTACTGGTTGCAGCCTCCTTATTCCTAA
The DNA here is from genome assembly GCF_016545835.1 of Crotalus tigris. Lineage (NCBI taxonomy): Eukaryota > Metazoa > Chordata > Lepidosauria > Squamata > Viperidae > Crotalus > Crotalus tigris. The sequence goes on from NW_024096964.1 coordinate 1,443,937, forward strand.
GAAGTCCAGAAGAGGTCCAGAAAGAATATTGTAAATAAAAGTTATACTATGATTGATGATAACAGCTTTGCATTTCTTTTAAACAGGCTGAATCTTAAAACTACCTTTGTGTGGAAACAGCATGGCATAGAATAAGAGAAGTATGTACCAAGTAGGCATACTGTACTGACACTCAGTCGTGCATTGCTGTTTACCTTTGATTTATTGATTTATTTATTGGATTTGAAAAAAAGATATGGGGAGCAGAAGTCTTTATTGATAACTGAGTTGTGATTGGAAAGGACTGAGATGCTAGTTCCATGGTGGCGAACCTATGGCACGTGCGCCCTCGCCCCACTCCTAGGCCTTCAACTGGGTTTTATAAAACCTTTTTGCTTTAGGCCTTCGCCGCCGTGTGCAAAAAAAAAAAAAGGTTCAATCAATCAATCAATTTCAACTTCTTGCAGGAAAAAAAAAATCTCGCAAAGTTGGAATTGATTGATTGAACTTTTTAGTCCCACTCAGCCTGCCATTACCACCACAGCCACGCCCACCCAATGGACCACACCCACCCAATGGGCCACACCCACCTGGCCCCCGATGATACACAAGTGGATTTGGGGTTGTAGTTTGGGTACTTGGTCTCGAAAAGGTTCGCCATCACTGTGCTAGTTCATAATATTCTTTCTCTGTATATGAATTTGCACACATACTATACACATGCCTATTGTCTTGGTATTTAAATCAGCATTTCCCCTTGTCCAGAAAAGGGAATTCCATATAAATAGCTGATAGGACATTAATACTTGTTGCTCTCTCTCTCTCTAAATAAATAAATAAAAGAAAGAAAGAGAAGATGGCACTTCCTGAGTCCTTCACCATATCTTCCCAAACGTCCTTTGTAAAAGATATTTTACACTGATATGGAAAACAGCCAAAGATAATTTTCTGAGAAAAAATAAGATACTTCAGTCTTTGCAATGATTAATGAGAAGATCTATGAAGGTTAAGAGGCTGCAGATGGGAAAAACCACTAACAGAAGAAGGTGTACCCTCACCACTTTTACAACTTTGTCATCGTGTTCAGGTGGCATGATGTGGTGGAATGTAGCCTGGATTCCCAGAAGGGAGGGGCTGCATTCCAGAGAACCAAGAGACAGTGAAAGTTAGATAGCTTGGTTGGGAGGAAGAGAGTTAAGGCAATTCCTCCCTAGACCTTCTCAGGGTATATCTTTAATGATATATGCATTTGCATTAGTTTGGCTAAATTTCTTTCAAATCTGCCCTAAGCTAATCTTTTGAAGCTAGACAGCCACCACCAATCACCTGCTTACGATGATGTGATTTGGAACCTTGCCATGCCACAAAACATTTGATTTGCAAGCCATCCTCAACATGCTTTTGTAAGCATGTTATTTTCCAATTTCTTCTAAGTGTAGCACTCATATACATGACTCCTGGTGACCACACGGACAAGTCTCTTTTTTCTGGATGTACACAAATATTTCCCCCCATGTCCAGAGTTGTTTGGAATCATTATTTTTGTGCCTTCAAGTCAGTGTTTGATTCCTGGTGATTGTCAGGACAAGTCCCTTCAGTTTTCTTGCCAAGATTTCGGAAGTGGTTTGCCATTGGCTGGTTTCTAGGACTGAGAGAAGGTGATTGGCTCAAGGTCACCTAGCTGGCTTCCTGCGCAACATGGGACTAGCTCAGGGGTAGGCAACCTTGGCTCTTTTATGACTCGTGGACTTCAACTCCCAGAATTCCCAAGCCAGCCATGCTGAGGAGAAAGGGAGAGTTTCCAAGCTGAGCCATGCTGGCTCAGGAATTCTGGGAGTTGAAGTCCACAAGTCATAAAGCGGCCTAGGCCTAGGCCAGAGGTAGGCAACCTTGGCTCTTTTATGACTCGTGGACTTCAACTCCCAGAATTCCTGAGCCAGCCATGCTGAGGAGAAAGGGAGAGTTTCCAAGCTGAGTCATGCTGGCTCAGGAATTCTGGGAGTTGAAGTCCATGAGTCATAAAAGAGCCAAGGTTGCCTATCCCTGGTTTAGCTCATAGTCTCCTGGTTTCTAGCCTGTGGTCTTAACCACTGCTAGGAAGGAAGGAAGGAAGGAAGGAAAGAAGGAAGGAAGGAAGGAAGGAAGGAAGGAAGGAGGGAAGATTGATTCCAAGTAGACCCTAACAAAAGGAGGAAGCTTTAAAAATGGAGAGAATAGAATTATGGACTTAGCTAATTGGAGTTTAAGATCCAGCAAATTAGAATTCGTATTTTTTTCCCTCAGTAATAATCTGGAAATCATATCAGATTTTTCTGTTTTTGGAGACTGTGTACTTTCCTCTGTACTTGTGGAATTCCTTTGGAGTGATCATTATGGTGTGTTTACATTTTCAGGATGAAGGGGAACAGTAATAAAAATAAAAGGAAATTAAAGACCTCGAGGGTAAAGGCCCAGTCCCAAATATGATGAAATTATCATCAGGCTCCAGAAGCTATTTGGTAATCATTCAAAATTTATTATCTTATTAGTTCTCCCCACCCAGGAAAGGAAAATATTATTTATAGCCATGGAAACTAAATTGTTTTATACTGAAGACAAGACACAGAAATAAATGGCATAGAGTAGCTTTGGAAAGAAAGAAAGGGAAGAAACAATAAGATGAATAGTTTCAATATTCAAGTACTCTTAACAGCACTGACATACGTTGAAAACCTTCATATATATATATATATATATATATATATATATATATATATATATATATATATATATATATATATATATATATTCTATTTCTGCTCAATTGTGTCTGATTTTAGAGACTGAAAGAACAAGTGGTTTTATTGGCAATGGGTTTTTTTTTTTTTAGGGCTGAGAGAAAGTAACTGGCCCAAGATCACCCAGCTGGCTTTGTGTCTCACATTCTTTCGATTTCTAGAACATAGAATAATTTGGAAGAGACCTGGAGGTCCTCTAATCCAACATCCTGCTCAAACAGGAGACCTATACTATTCCAGACAAATGGCTGTCCAATCTCTTCTTGAAAACCGATAGTAACAGGGCACCCACAACTTCTGGAGGCAAGGCTGTTTCACTGATTTAATTTTCAGGAGAATTCTCCTTAGTTCTAGATTGGAACTCTCTTTAATGATCTTCTACTCATTACTTCTTGTCCTGCCCTCAGGTACCTTGGAGAATAGGTGATCCTCTTCTCTCTGTGTCAGCCTCTCAAGTATTGGAAGACTGCTATCGTGTCACCCCTAATCCTTCTCTTTGTTAGACTAGACATACCCAGATTCCTCAATCGTTCATACTAGGCTGATGCCTTTACCACTACACTAAACTGGCTTTAGGTCAACTCATTTATCCTCAAATTTTGAACAGAAATACTGAAACGTAAGGAATATTTTTAATTAATGCAATAATGCAACTTTGACTTGTTGCTGGTAAGAATGAGGGTCTTATATGGCGGCCATAGTGTTATAGTCTCAAGGCTCCCTATTAGATCACATACACTAAATATTTGTGTGTAAACTCATTTCCTACAAGGAGGCTGGTTTAGAGCAAGGTATTGGAAGGAGGTAGAGGTCACAGATGGCAAATGAGAACACACCTCCATTATAGAGAAAGCCTATAGGTATTTTAGAGTGAAGTGAATCCACAGAGTATGGTAAAATATGTCTTAATGGCAACGATGATGACACAATAGAAATTTATTTATTTAACATCCCACCTTTGTTTAGTTTCATAAACAACTCAAGGTGGTAAATATATTTAATGCTCCTTCTTCCTATTTTCCCCACAACAATAACCCTCTGAGGTGTATTAGTTGAGAGTGAGTGATTGGCCCAAAGTCACTCAGACAGCTTTCATGCCCAGGTGGGGACTAGAACTCACAGTCTTCTGGTGATTGGCCCAAAGTCATCCAGCTGTCTCTCATACCTAAAACAGGATCAAAACTCCTTGTTTCCTGCTTTCTAGCCTTAACTGGCCAATTCCACCTGGTTTTCATGTATCATGGATGAATTTCTTTGGGAATCATAAACCTGGGCTAGGGTTTAAATCTTGATTTGCAGAGGAAGTTTTGTTGCATTTACCCATAATCATTTATGGGAAATAATCATTTTCCTGCTGCATTACCTTTATCTGGCTTCATCTCCCTCATCAAGGAATGGGCAATGAGATGGAAACTTCATGATGAGGATATGTCCTTTGCAAAAGGTGAACAGGGCATCTTCAAGCTGTGAAGAGGACTTGTGTCTGTAACAGCCTCAACAGCCCAACCAAGAGCATTTAGCCAAGAAAATCCACAAAACAGCAGTGAACCAAATATAAGCAAACAGCATCTTCTCCAATCTACCATCCTCCAGATGTCTTAGATTAGAACATGCAGAATTCCTAACCAGTTTCACCGGAAGCTGGAAATTCTAAGGTTCACTGATATCTGGATGGTCAGAGGGTGAAGGTTTATATATACAGACTGTTAAAAATCCTTTATGTTTCTGTGGCTATATAATAATGCAGCAGCATCAAGCAGTTGGATTCATGAGTGCATGTTAGTCCACAGTAGCAAAAACTCTGCATTGTAAGTTGGATGCTGGTTGGCATCTCCATGCTGCTGGATTACAGAATAATAAAATTGGAAGAGACCTTGGAGGTCTTCTAGTCCAACACCCAGCTCAAGTAGGAAATCCTGTACCATTTCAGACAAATGGCTGTCCAGTCAGTTCTCAAAACTTCAGTGTTGGAGCATTTACAACTTCTGGAGGCAAGTCGTTCCACTGGTTAATTGTTCTCACTGTCAGGAAATTCCTCCTTAGTTCTAGGTTGGTTCTCTCCTTGATTAGTTTCCATCCATCACTTTTTGTCCTGCCTTCAGGCGCTTTGGAGAATAGCTTGACTCCCTCTTCTTTGGGGCAGCCCCTGAGATATTGGAACATTGGTACCATGTCCCCCCTCGTCCTTCTCTTCGTTAAACTAGACAGACCCAATTCTAGCAGCCATTCCTGCATATATGTGTATAAGGAACTGAGCTTGACTTTATAATAATAATGATAATAATAAAGTTGGAAGGGACCTTGGAGGTCATCTAGTCCAACCCCCTGCTCAGGCAGAAAACCCAAGACCATTTCGGACAAATGGCTGTCCAGTCTCTTCTTAAAAACTTCCAGTGTTGGAGCATTCACCACTTCTGGAGGCAGGTTGTTCCACTGGTTAATTGTTCTAACTGTCAGGAAATTTCTCCTTAATTCTAAGTTGGTTCTCTCCTTGATTAGTTTCCATTCATTGTTTCTTGCCTTGCCTTTAGGTGCTTTGGAAAATAAGTTGGCCCCCTCCTTCTTTGTGGCAGCCCGTTAGATATTGGAAAATTGAAGGAGAAGGTTTGGTTAAAAACATCAAGCCTTAAATAACTCCAGCCACAGATATGATTTGGAAGGCTTGAATCTAAGTACAATTGCCTATGGTTTTATATCTGATATTAGAGGTACTTCACTTGTGCCTTAGAGGTAGAACTGAATGCAAGGCATCGCCTTTGAAATGGTCCTAGATGGCATCACTCCAAGTCTGGGAAAGTTTTCCTCCTGTGGGGTTGCCAAACCATGAGCTTTTCAACTGATGGTTTGCATGAGATTCTGAGCAGAAATGGTTGTGTTAATGAGGCTCTTATTTGCCTTGAGCCCATGAGGATGGAAGGAGTTGTAAATCAAATGGCTAAGATTTACAAAGGCTATCGGAAATGTAGCATTTTTCTCTCCATAGGATGAAAAAGACACGGAATAAATGCGAGCTTTCGATTTCACCCAAAGCAGCGGAAGTGTTTGAAACAACAACGGGGGGGGGGGGGAGAAATCCCATTAGCTTGGCTGGCGATTAGAAGCTTTGTGCACAGCTCAGTGACTTGATTCTTTCTGGATGAAAGTGTTTCAGTGCCTAAGGAGATTAAAAGGGAAGAGAAGAAGCCCCTTTGAAGAAACCACAGAACTGGGGAGCGAGCTGGAGAGATGCGTATATTATGGAGAGCTTTGAAAACTTGCCTTCAAAAAGACCCAGAATTTCCATTTTGGAGAGCTCATCAGTCTTTGATCAAAAAGGCTGGTTTATTCACAGATATTAAATGCTGCGTCCTTAAAGGGGAAATAGTTCGAGAAGGTGGCCCATCTCAAAAGGAAGAAATGGAGAAGGATCAGATCAGCCCCAAATTGCTGTTCTTTTTTTGATCCTCAACTTCAGTTGCCCTTGCCAGATAGTTCTTGTCGTGATGTGTCTAACGTACCAACATTCAGAGCTTAATTTAAGTTTTCTAAGGCTACACATGGGAAGAAGGGAGCGTGCTTGTTTAATATATTTATTAGATTTATATCTTCTCCTGGAAATCGAGGGAATATACATAGCACTTTCTCCTCCAGTTTGACTCACAGCAACCCTTTAAAGTTGGTGCAACTGAGAGACAATGGTTAGGGCGCTAAGAATGGTCTTGAACCTGGATTCCACTGGAACTAATCCAACGTTTTAACCACCATAGCACAAACTTTAATCTGCACATATTCTTAATTCCAGGTTACATTTCTGAAATACCGTTCCACGTTTCTGTTAATTCATTATCTCTATTGGTTAATTGGTCGCTGTTCAATGAAGTTAGAAGTTGATCATTACCAATGGCATGGAGGTAGCTATAATAACAATTGTTGTTTTGCTTTGATTTGCAGCTTGGCTTCAGGAATTAAAAAATGGCATAAAATAGATTAGTTGTTTTATTTAATAAGATTTTTTTCTTCTTTTGAACATTTAACAGGGCAGGATGTGTTGTTTGGCCATTTTTCTGATTGTATCATGCACTTCTCTTGCTTTGTTGATGGAATTACGTAAGACTGAAAAAAATGCAGAAGCAGGACATCCTGGCACTTTGGCCTTTATGCCTCCCTAGAAAAGGTGCAAGGGGGTGTGAGGGCTTAACAGTTAACCCTGGTTTCAAGACCCAAGCACTCTACAACGGGGTGAGTTCTCGTTCCTTGCCCCAGCTCCTACCCACCCAGCAATTTGAAAGCATGAATATGCGAGTAGATAAATAGGTACCACTTCGGTAGGAAGGTAACAGCGTTCTGTGTTTTGCCACATGTTCTGCCTTGTGGCATGATGTCATGCTGCCCACATGATTGGGGAAACATCCTCAGACAATGCTGGCTCCCTCAGCTAAGAAATGGAGATGAGCACCGCCCCCCTAGAATTGGACACGACTGGACAGGCGAAACCTTTACTTTTATAAGAGGTGCAGATGTGACTCAAGCTCAGTGCAAATGTTCAGTGCAAGCACACAAGTGAGCAATGTGGTCTCTGGTAGTTCACTACATGTAGGGAGATGCCCCTCTCTCCCTGGATTAGTCATAACAGTCACTCCAGAGAAAGTGCTTGAAAAACCAGGAGGTTCTCAAGAGAAGGTGTACTACTAATAAAAAAAAGCTACTTGTGGCTGTTTCGTCAAGATCACATGATGTAACCTTTGGCCCATGGTCATTATGATTGCTAATGTCTTAACAAAAACAATAAATGATTAAAGCAATGAGTTTTGATCTACGGGTACAGCAGGCTTTCTTCAGAATCTATGAAGTATGGATTCTTTACAGCAAGGGTCTCTAACTTTATGACTTGTGGACTTCAACTCCCAGAATTCCTCAGCCAGCCAATCTGGCTGAGGAATTCTGGGAGTTGAAATCCACAAGTCATAAAGTTGTCAAGATTGGAGATCCCTGTTTTACAATATCATCTTTATAGAACATGGAAATACACACAGAATATCTTGTTACTATTATCTTTATGTATATATTCAGATATATGTGATAGTGCCCCCCCAATAATAATAATTTATACTTCCAGGAGTCCTCAAAAAATCTCTGAAAGAAGGTCTCCTTTCTATCTCAACTGTCCTACATCCATGCAAAATCTTTCCAGCACAAAGCAATACCACACATTACCAGTGAATATCAGGTTACATACCCAGAATTTGTTAACCTATGACAGGCGTAGGCAACCTTGGCTCTTTTATGACTCGTGGACTTCAACTCCCAGAATTCCTGAGCCAGCTATGCTGGCTGAGGAATTCTGGGAGTTGAAGTCCATGAGTCATAAAAAAGCCAAAGTTGCCTACCCCTGGCCTGTGAATACTGAGCCTTCACCATGATACGTGAGGAAAAAACCTTGATCACCATATGATCCACTTTGTTTTTAAACAAACAAGCAAGCAAACAAACAATAATGGAGCCGGAGGAATAGAAAGAGACAATTAATCCTCATTTTGTTGGTCTGTCAGTCATGGTACTTGTGAATCTGAATTGTTTCAAAGGAACAGCTTTGCTATGTTTTTCTAAGCACATAACCAGCTCTTTGTGGTTTGGGAGACATTTCTATCTGTAATCTTAAAAAAAAAAAAAAGATCCATGAGATATCAGTTATGTGGTATAACAGCACAGATTCCTGATTTAGCATCTTAAGCGCGTGTCCTTAACAAATCGGCAATACAGCTAAAATGTTTCATCTTAGAATGTGCTTCATCAGTGATTTATTTAATGGTCTCCAAATATTTGCCATTTACTATTAGCTTACATTTCTTCCTAACTCTTAGAAGCAGAGGACAGGCCAGGCCAGGCCAGATTTCTGGCAAGGCAGTAAGATACTTCTCCTCTATCACTTCATCACATTTCATACTGTTTATCTGTTTGAAAGATTTTAAGATGGTTTTGAATGAGGTTATCAGTGTACAATCAGTGCAATAGAACATCAGTATATAATACAAAGCTTCATATAAACCAGGGGTAGGCAACCTTGGCTCTTTTATGACTGGTGGACTTCAACTCCCAGAATTCCTGAGCCAGCCATGCTGAAGGAAAAGGGAAAGTTTCCAAGCTGAGCCATGTTGGCTCAGGAATTCTGGGAACTGAAGTCCACGAATCATGAAGGGGCCATAGTTCCCCCATGCTGGCTCAGGAATTCTGGGTGGGATTGAAGTCTACCCATCTCCGAGTGGCCAAGGTTGAAAAATACAGGCCTAGAGCCAGGGTAGGCAACCTTGGCTCTTTTATGACTCGTGGACTTCAACTCCCAGAATTCCTGAGCCAGCCATGCTGAGGGGAAAGGGAGAGTTTCCAAGCTGAACCATGCTGGCTCAGGAATTCTGGGAGTTGAAGTCCATGAGTCATATAAGAGCCAAGGTTGCCTACCCGATATAAACAAACCAATGTAAAAATCCAGCATTAATCTTCAACACTCTTATAAAGATATCAGCAATGAATTAATATTATCTGTTTAAAGTATGCCTTCTCAAAGTTGGCCACTTTAAGGTGGATGGACTTCAACTCCCATAATTCCCTGGCCAGCACTCCTCTTAAAGTTGTCAAGGTTGAGAAATACGGGTTTAAAGTCTGATTAAAGATGGTGGCATTCATACAGTCAATATATAATAAAGCTGTAGCTGTAATCCTAAATATGTTTCTTGGGAGGAAAGATCAAGAAATAAGATTGCAGTGCAAAAATTCCAATCTTTAAATACTGGAATCTAAAGGAATGCTTTAGAAAGATAAATAAAATGTTCAAATCCTTGGCTATGCTTCAAGCTGTATTTCTTTGCATCCAGGACTTTCCTGGTCCCCTGAGGCAGTTCAAGATCTTTTGGTTCTATGAATAGTCAAAATGACCTTGTATAAAAAAGAAAAAATCCTGGAAAACTGGCTGACCATTAAGGGCCATCGAATCTTGAAGTGGACTGCAGCACTCTGTTGAATGATAGGATCAGCCTTCAATCTATTCACCAGTCAGCTTGCACCTATATTTAGCACAATAAGATTGGACAGTCTTTATTAAATGTTTGACTGCAAAATCATCTGCAATGGATTTAAAAATATACAGTATGGCAAGCCAGTCGATCCTAAAACATGATTTCAGAATCAGAACAGAATAAAACCGAATGGAACAAGTACCTATTTTGAATTCAGTGAATTCTCTGAGCAACAGAGTTATAAACCAGATTCTGATATGATTGATCCCAAATGGAAAGCTATATTAAGTTTGCATTCTGGTGCAGAATGCAAACTTAAAAGGAAAAAAAATTGAATATTAGAAATGAAACTTTCATTTCATATTTGTAAATTGCTATCAGAATAAACTACATTAAGATTTATATGATTCAATGTAAGTCTGTATACCAAAGTTTAAAAAATGGTGAGGGAAGAAGAAAATAACATAATAACCTAATAGCTTCTTATTTGTATTATTAATCATTAAAAAAAATTGGAATTAAAAACTGCAGAACAGAGGAACAGGTTCTTTACAGAGTATGGGAGAATTATTAGTTCCTTTAAAAAAGAAAAAGAAGAGAAGCACAACGAAAGCAAATTATTCTCCAAAGAAGAATTTGGAAATAGTCTAAAATTCAATACACAGATTTAATGGCTGGAAAATTAAACTCCAGCAGGGCTAATTGTCTTTTGGCAGTCTGCAGACTTTCTCTGTAGATTTAATAAAAACAGGGTTAAGAATTGTTCTCTTGCACAATCTAGCCAGATGCTTCTCTGTGTGTATGTGTTTTATGGAACTGAGGCAAAAAACTGTTTAATGCAGTTAAGTGTGATTTGATTATTAGACATTTTTGATAACACAATGGAATGGCTCCCAATAGGCATTAGAAAAAGTGAATGCTATATAATTAAGGAAATTCCCAGTTGATTCTTTGGACAGTTATTTATTGCTAATACTTTCCCAAAGTCAAGTGATTCTGAGTGGTAAACTACTGGGAAGAAGCCATTATGGAGTTTCAAATATAATCAGGGCTGATTCTCACTTGGACAAATATTGCTTGATTATACAAGATTTGACCATTTGCAGCTGAATGTCTGTATGGAAAAGCACTATAGGAAGTGACGTCACGCCATGCTGGCTCAGGAATTCTGGGAGTTGAAGTCCACGAGTCATAAAAGAGCCAAGGTTGCCTACCCCTGGACTAGGGGGTGACATGGTAGCAGTGTTCCAATATTTGAGGGGTTGCCACAAAGAAGAGAGTGGCCAACTTATTTTCCAAAGCACCAGAAGGCAAAACAAGAAAAAATGGATGGAAGCCAATCAAGGAGAGAAGCAAGGAGAACTAAGGAGAAATTTCCTGACAATGAGAACAATTAATCAGTGGAAAAGCTTGCCTCCAGAAGTTGTGAATGCTCCAACACTGGAGGCTTTAAAGAAGAGATTGGACAGCCATTTGTGTGAAATAGTATAGAGTTTCCTGCTTGAGCAGGAGTCTGACTAGAAGACCCCCAAAGTGCCTTTCAACTCTTTTATTCTGTTATTTTATGAAAATAATAACCAAATCTTCAAGCAGGAGTGGCTATCATAGGAAGGAGATTCAAATCAACCCCCTCAGGGGTTCAGTAAGCAATGGGATAGTAGAAACGGATCAATCAAATAATCCTTTTTTACATTATCTCAATGAACTCGCTTTCTGTTTATTACTGTTTCTGTCCCCCACGCATATGCAGGGCCCAAACATGTATTTTCTTGTTCCTGTGCAAACCTATAAGCATGGATTTAAACAAACTGCTAACTCTTTACCACACTCATTCTGTACTTTTCTGCATCAATAATGGAAAATATGTGTTTTCTTCTTTCATTGTGTATTGTGGGGCTTTTGTTAGCTCTCTTTAACGTTATTCTGAAACTGAAGAAACTGCCTACAAAGTGAAATTTTTAAAAATTGGGTGCCTCCATAAGGATCTTGTTCTGTTAATGTTCTGATTCCTTTTGAATGATGTTAACTAACAAATCTTCTATTAATCAGAGCCTGGCATGTTCATGCATGTCGGAATATGCCTCTCTTTATCTCCGTATTCCTCTGCATGCTCGTCAGCAGAAAGCTGAGTTGTGATCTTTTCTGTGCTCTCGGTTTTTCCAGCAGTCTTTCCAAAGAGGGGAAAGATTGAGAAGGATGGAGAGATGTTAATCTTCTCCACTTCTATCACTTCTAAAGGTTGACAGTTCTCCTTTATTGCACTGCGGCATTCGTTTTGAAATTTGGGTGTTGACCCCCTATAGCTGTAGGTCCACAAGTCAAGACATTCTCCTTAGTTTCTGGATCCCTTCAAGAGCTCTGCACTGACATTCCTGGCAATATCAGAGTACGTCAGTGCGTATTCTGGAGAGAAGGGAGAAAGGAGAAAAAGGACCTCCTACCACATTATTACTTGAAACATCTTGAGAAGCCATTACAAGTAATAAAAAGACTCCCCACCCCTTGTGGTGTTCGTAATGTACAGACACAAGTGCATCACTCAGACTCAGAAGAACAATGCATTTCTGGTCTGTTGTGGTTGGCTGCTTGGGTCTCTGCCCTAATACTTCATTTCCCAAACTTGCTATTAGAGCAAGTTGGGACTTCAATCCTCTGAATCAAGTGGGTAGAGAGAAAAGATCTTTTTTTCAGGCTCCAGTGTTAAAAAGCCACCTGTGGTGGAACTGTCATACGAACGAGAGAAATTAACAGAACTTCTGAATGTACTGTACACGTAATTTCTCTTCCACAAACACACACAATCCCAAATCTACATTATAAGGTCACATTTCTCTCACTTTACTCTTTTAGTTATGTTGTCCTACTAACACCCTCATTCTTAGCTTCCCGACTTTCCTTCTCAATGTCCGTATATATTTCTTAACTTGTTGGCTAAGGAAAAACGTATTTTTGATTTTGTAGCTGGAAGACAGGCTAGGAAATATATTGAAAAGGCTCGTGTATATTTGTGGCGAGTTAGTCTTCTAGCAGTGTTTTTAAATTAGGAGTTATTTATACTTCTTTAGCATCTACAATTTAATTTCACTGGTTGGATATCTAGAGGTTTCACAGGAAAACCCCTCCCAAATCAGTCTTCCCTGGGGAAACTATTAAAGACTCTAGCTCTATGCTGTTCCCCTTTGATGATTTTAAACTGTGTGGACTTCAGCTCCCAGAATTCCCCAGCTAATATAGCTGGGTTGGACTAGGTTAGGTTGAATTCTGAGAGTTGAAGTCCATACACCTTAAAGTAACAAGTAGAGAAAGACTGCTCTAGGGAAATGTAAGATTGTAAGAATTTATGTGAAGCCATCCAGAGTTACCCAGTGGTTGAATGGGCAGCTAATAAATGTTACAACAAACAAACAAATAAGCAAGCATTACAATATACTGGCTAATTAAGCAGGACTGGAGTCTTGGAGATATTGCAGTCAATGGGAGAGATGGAAGGTGTTGTGTTCGTGGTTCGTGTGTAGTTGATGAAGGCACATGGTGACAATTAACAAACACTTTATTCTCTTTCTCCTACAACTAAGCAAACAGCAAAAGGCACGCAGGCCTTTCATAGGGCCAGAAACCCAGACAGTGTTAACCAATAGGAATTGAGCATTTTCGCACCTTGCGCATGCGCACAAGGCTGACGCCACTCTGTCTGATCCCGGGCAGCTTTTGGAATGCCCGGGACCATTTGCAACATTCTGAGCCTGCTTTCAGCTCTTGCAGGCTCAGGACACAACAGAAGGCAAATCACAATGATTGTGACACCATGCTTCTATGTGACGTTGTATAATGATGCCATGATATTATGTCATTTTGATGTCAGCATAGCTTATTATGGATGCTGCTATCTGGAGATATCTGTAATTTGGATCTTCAAGAGATTATTAGAGTCTATCATATTAGGTAGAGTGATACCTAGAGAATTTTTTCACCAACAGTGGCAAAATATTTCTAGGCCTCATCACAGGTGAATGGATACTTACTGTCTTTTCAAGGTCACGATGAGCCATTAGATTAATTAATCAATATATTTATCAAATTTACATGGCTGCCCCCTCACACAAAGTGTCTCTGGTGAGGTACAATAAAACCAACAATTAAAAAATTCTACAGAGACCACTGAAAACAATTAGACTTAAGTAAAAATGAGATTGCATTAAGGAATGCATCAGAATGTTACAGAGTGTGATGCAGCCAACATCAACTTCCTGCCAGGATATCCCCAGGCCTGATGGGGAAAAAAAAATTGTAAGTGATTTTTGGAAAGTCTTAAGGCAGTGGTGGCGAACCTATGGCACATATGCCAGAGGCGGCACTTGGAGCCCTCTCTATGGGCACGCATGCCATCACCCCAGCCCTGCCTCCCCCCGCAGCCTCCTCCTCACCAGCCCCCCCTGGAGGAGAGTCACTCCCGTGCGCGGCCCACATGGAGCAGTGCAGCCAAGGACATAGCTGGGCAGCAGGGACAAGACTCTGCCCTCGCGCCCCATAGCGTGGAGATGCTGCTGTAGGGTGTGAGTGGAGGGCGTGGCTGCCATGGTGCTGCAGGGCTGCCTGGGCGATTTGTGGCGGGCCATGGAGGTGGTGCGTGGCCCTGTGGCTGGGTGGGCCAGGGGGTTGGCGGGGGCGTAGCAGGCAGGGTGGGAGGCGGAGCAGGGGGTGGGGGGCGGTTTTTAGGCACTCGGTCTCTAAAAGGTTCGCCATCACTGTCTTAAGGTGTGATGGAATGCAATGAGGAAGTGGAACTGCAGGGTGGAGGGTACATTCCAGTGGAAAAAGAGGCAACTCAGCCCAGATATTTTGTGTGAGAGAAAGAGATGAAGACAGCCCCTCCCTAATAGTTCACAGAGTATATGATAGAGGCAGATAGTAGAGTCTTCAGTCTGCAAGATTTTTGAAACAATATAGAATTCAGCTTGAAAGAATTATCATGTGCAATCAGAAATAGAACCCAACAATGATGAAAACTGTCTTGAATGCATTTGGGTCAATATAAAAGTGGGAAAAATGACATTGCCATGGGTGTATACTATAGGCCACCCAACCAAACAGGAAATAGATGAACTTTTTGCTAATCAGCTAACTAAGGTATGCAGGAAACACATCACAATAGTAATGGGGCACTTTAATTAACCTGGCATCAACTGGGAGACAAACTCTGCACCAAATGGAAGATCAAACAGATTCCGGACAAACCTAGCAGACAACTTTGTCTCCCAAAAAGTAGAGAAGGGAACTAAGGAATTAGCCATATTGGATCTAATCCTCACTAACAGAGATGAAGTGATCAAAGGTGTTGAAGCTACAGGAACCTTGGGGGAAAGTGATCATGTAATATTGGAATTCAACATTATGGAAGCACAAGCAATAGAACACAGTCAAACTAGAGTCTTGGATTTTAAGAGAGCTAATTTCAATAAACTTAGAGACAGCTTAGGAAGGATTCCATGGATGAGAATCCTTAAGGGGAAAACAACTCAAGGAGTTTGGGAAATTTTGAAAAGTGAGATAATAAAAGCTCAGTCTAGCACAATACCAACAAATAAGAAAAATAACAGCATTTAAGTTGACTACTTTATTGTATTCTGCCTATAGTACAGGGGTGTCAAACTGCCGGCCCATGGGCCGGATGCATCATAGCAAAACCGCGCCCACCCCATTGCCGGCAATGGTAAAAAAGTCACGATATGTCGCGACACGTCACGTGACGTTGCGAGTTTGACACTTCTGCTATAGGACAAGAATCTCCCTAGACTGCTCACCTTCCCTTGGGAAAAGGTAGATATGGTTTCATGGAAGTTAGATGGGGTCAATCCTTGGTCTCTTGCAACTGTGCAACAACTCTAGGATACCTCTCTGCTCGGCTCCCTTGTCCTTTCCTGGCTGGGAATTTTCCAACACAGTTCCTGCATTGTATATCTCCTGCTAAATGTGATGGACCATAAATTACTTCTCTCCAACATATTGCTTCCTGACTCAGCAGTTTTATTTCTAACATGAGTAGCCTCCAAGATGATCATTCCACGCCATCAGCTACATTGGCTAGGATGGTGAGACCTTGGAGTTCAGCCTCCGGATAGCTTAATAAGGGGCCTCTAAATAGGGGGTTACTAACTACGAAGTCCAAAAGTCAGCTCCACAGACAGGTTCTGAACTTGAAGTTAGTCTTATGAATTCCCCAGGTTAGATATTTAGGACCGTCTCAGAAGCAGCTTAACTAGTTCCACCAGCCTTTCCATTACCGTGTTCAGTTTCAGAAGAGACCAGCTGTTTCGTCAGCAACAAAAGAGGTTTGGCATTTATCCTAATGTGATAACAAAGAGCTTTGCCAGGATGTTCAGGATTGGTTTTTTTTTTTTTTTTTAAAAAAGTAAACTAGGGAGCCTCCTGCTAGGAATTCTCTAGGTGCTAAGTCCAGGCTTGCCAAATAAGGAAAGAATTTCAGTGTTCCAGTATCTGAAAAAATAAAATTTGGCACGACTCATATTTTGTAGAAACAGCTGTCCTTCAAAGGGTACCTGCCAGATGTATGACAGTATATTGTTAGAAGGCTTCTAGGTAGGCAAGGCTGACACAGAAATTGGTTATCCTTCAATTTCTCTTGCAATCTTTAGATTATAGGAGAGACCATAAAGATGTATTGTAATATAACTGTCTGGTTTGGTACAACAACTGAACAGGACAGGTACAAACTCCAATGGATAGTTAAGACTGCAGAAAGAACAGTTGCAACCAGCCTGCCTTCCGTAGAAAACCTGTATATTGCGTGGGTTGAAAGGAACATTGAGAAGATATCTGCAGACCCCCTCACATCCTGTTTCAACTCCTCCTCTCAGGATGTTGCTATAGGGCAGGGGTGTCAAACTGCCGGCCCACGGGCCGGACGTGTCACGAGGAAACCGTGCCCACCCCATTGCTGGCAATAGAGAAAAAGCTCTGATACGTCGTGCGACATCATGTGACGTTGCGAGTTTGACATGTCTGCTATAGGGCATTGCAGGACAAAACAACTAGACACAGGGACACTTTTTCCTTTGCCACTTGGCAAAGCCAAGCTTATACATGCTATGGTTTCCCCCCAAGGAACCACGTATGTTCTATGGAATGTAGATTTTCTAAAATGCATACATCACTCACTATACCATTACTGTGTCTCCATTCCACATGACTATGTAGGAGATGACCGGATTGAGCCCGAGGGCGGGGGCAAATGCGTCATCAGTCTCGAGTCCCTTCACACCCACAAGAGATCTAAATCCAGCCCACCTTGAATTAATTCCACTGATTCTTATCTACCACCTATTTGTTTTCACCGTCAGTACTTCAGATTCTTGTAGAGACCTTAAGTTTGCAACAAATCCTTATATTCATTTGAGCTGCCTGGGTTTCCTGACTTCCTACCCTTGACAGATTAAATGGTAATGGTGAAATACTTAACAGAAATGATCTCATACACCTGGGTTGGATTGGATCCCAAAAATCAAGACATACCAAGACTACCTGGATTTAAAAATCCATTATTTATTCCAGAGCACTCAACAATTAATGATTAGGCAGGTGATTTTGCTGTTTATAGTACGGTTCTCTATTCTTTTCAGCAGGGATTTTTGGTGGGGAGAATGAGAAAAAAAGTGAAAATGATTCCAAACCAAACATTGAATTCCCTTTGAAAAAACTGAATTACACCTGTACCCCATTAGATTATAAATACCAGCAGAGGAACAATGACTTAAATTACAAGCCAGATTCCTGGTCCATGTTTCACTGCAAATTTTTTCTTGCTAACACATTCCTTTCCTTTAACAACTAGAACCAAATGAGTATCATAACACATAAATAATGCTCCCTTGATAAAGGGCTGCAATAAAATGGAAAGGGAAAGCCTTATACATCAACTGCAAACTCTTCAAAGAACCCCCGAAGGGTTTAAAGTATGACTGCTGCATTGCATTGTTAATTGTCCAAATCTTTCTCTTTTTTCAGGAGGGAGAATTTAACTGGATAATATTATAACGTGTAGTTTAATGTCTTTTGACAACTTTGGAAAAGTTGCTTTTTAATTCACTATGTGGGAAACTTGAGGACAACAAGGAAGTGCTCCCTTCTAGAGCGAAAAACTAATCTTTTTACAGTTCTGTTACAAATGCTTTGTTGCTCTGCAGGGAAGATGTGGCTGTCCAGATGTGGCTGGACTCTGAGTTTCATCAGAATGGATAGTGATGAGGAATGATGGATCCCTGTTTCCTATAACTTATTTTTGGACCCTGCAGGGTGATTCTGCGGCTAGTGAAACTCAGTGAAACTACCACACCCCATTGGTAATGTCCATTGACCATGAATCAGGGGAGGCAACCTAATTCTTAAAGACAGTGAGAAAAGTATTGATAGCTTGGGGTTGAACTTTGGAGTTCTTGGTGCTCTCTGAGCTTGGCTGTTTTCTTGCAGATGTTTCATTACCCAACTAGGTAACATCAACAGTGCTAAAAGGGGGTGGGGTCCTTGGTGAAGGTTTGCCTACACGCAATTTTTTGGGGTTTTTTTTTGCATGTTTTCTGAAACATTTGATGCCCAGATGAGAAAAGTATCCCCAGAATGCCCCATTCATATCTATTACAATAAACAGCAATAAACCAAGATGCCCAGAATCAGAACTCTGCATATTTTTTCCTGGATTCAGCATCGGTATTATAGATATGATTAGTTTGTCTCTTTTCAAATGGCTCTTCCCCACTAATGCAGAGCATCAGTCATCCTTTCCTTAGATTTCCTCAACCTGGCCTCAACCAGGCTCCTGAGATGGCAATGGCCAACATTTCCAGCCAGTTCAGGATTTGTATTGGATAATGATGGCTAGGAATCTGGAGAGATAAAGTTCCCACACAGATATATTCGTTCGTTCGTTCATTTGTTTGTTTGTTTGTTTGTTCATTCATTCATTCTATATAGCTCATTCATTCATTCATTCATTCATTCATTCTAAATAGCTGTCCATTTCACCAGAAGTGAATCTGATGGCATACAATACATGAAAATATTCAGTCGGGGGTGGGGGGGGGAGGAGAATGCTTTACATCACAATTACTTTGTTTTGGCAAACATTTCCAAAACATAGTGAGCCTATATGGATATTAGATATTAGATAGCCGATAATTTTGCACAAACACAAAGCAAGAAAAGGAGCACTTAACATTAATTGTTTAGATGCTCTAGTCTAACAAAGATTACATATGTCATTCCAGGCTGCAATAATTTAATAAATAAATAGTTTGGTGTATTATTTAGTGCTTGGCCATTAGTATCTTTCAAATCTACTACTTAGTTTGCCTTCTAAAAAGAAGACCAATATTAAAAAACCGAATTCCTCTAATGCACTCTAAAGATTAGGATTATTGACTATTATTTATTTGCATCTTGAAGAAGGGGCAAGCAAAGAAAACGCTGGCTTGATAGCATCAAATCTGATGCAAAGTTGATCATCCAACAACTGGAAGAAACTGTGCTTGACAGGGTAGCATGGAGACCACTTGCCTATAAAGTCACCAAGAGTAGGGCATGAGTAAATGGTTAAAAACAACAATAACAATCCTGCTCTTAGTGTAGTGTAGTGTAGTGTAGTGTAGGGTAGAGTAGAGTAGAGTAGAGTAGAGTAGAGTAGAGTAGAGTAGAGTAGAGTAGAGTAGAGTAGAGTAGAGTAGAGTAGAATAGAATAGAATAGAATAGAATAGAATAGAATAGAATAGAATAGAAAATGGAATGGAATGGAATGGAATATAGAATAGAATAGAATAGAATAGAATAGAATAGAATAGAATAGAATAGAATAGAATAGAATAGAATAGAATAGAATAGAATAGAATAGAATAGATATGGGACTTGAACTCAGTGTCTCTTGCTTTCTACCACTAGATCAAACTGGCTCTCGATGAAGCAAAGATTAAAGCAGAGCAGAGTACAGCAGAGCAGAGTAGGGTAGAGTAGGGTGGGGTGGGGTGAAATAGAAATAAAAAGAATAGTTGGAAAGGACTTTGAAGGTCTTCTAGTCCAACCCCCTGCTCAGGCAGGAAACCCTTTACCATTTCAGACAAATGGTTATCCGATCTCTTCTTAAAAACTTCCAATGAGAAAGTCTTTCCTTCTCTACAAAATTTCAGTCTCACATAGCATGTGTAAGTATAAGTAGATGCATTATTTTGCCTAATCCATCCCATGTCATATTTTTAACTGGTGGGAGCCTCTCCCAGTATGAAGAAATGCTATGGCATGGAGGAGATACATTAGATACATTAGATCATATCTACACTGTCTGGTGCTCAAGAGACAGTTTGACAGATGTTAGCAGAAAAGTTTCATCTATTACTATTGTGAAAGTTTCAGCTTGTTGAGTTCACAGAGGTCAGTTCCTAGAACTGACCTAGAACTAAGGAGAAACTTCCTGACAGTGAGAACAATTAATCAGTGGAACAGCTTGCCTCCAGAAGCAGTAAATGCTCCAACACTGGAAGTTTTTAAGAAGAGACTGGACAGCCATTTGTCCGAAATAGCGTAGGGTTTCCTGCCCGAGCAGGGGGTTGGACTAGATGACCTCCAAGGTCCCTTCCAACTTTACTACTATTACTACTATTACTATCTGCTACTGGAACAGGTTATCAGATAATCCTTCAGATAATTATGACTATATGTAGCAGAGGTTGGAGACAACTAGTTTGATTGCGGCACTCCAGTCCTGGATAAAAGGACCTCAGCCTGTTCTGTTCAAACTCATCAGAAGACATATGACTTGTCAAAGACAGATGTCAGTCTGGGCTCCCATATTTTTAGCTAACTTTTCACTAAGTTAAATTCAATTAAAATTTTCACAACTATCCAGTAAGCTTAGGATTAATCTCATGTCTCTGAAACTTGAGGATGATGCAGTATTTTGTTTCACATGGGCCTGAGGATTTAAAAAGAACATTGCATTAATGGCAGTTATTTAGACTTTTGGTGGCCTTTGATGCTGGGATTGTAGAGCGTTTGTGCTGAAGTTGCAGATGGTTAGAGATGTGTTTTACAACGTCAGCTCATTTCTGGTAGACAGAGATAAAATGTCGAGGGTGGATTGTCACTCACATTATTTGTTATCATATTTGATCACATTCTCTGTAAAAAAAAGCCTACTGTAATCAACCATATATTATATCAAGAGAAACAATGTTTGACCCACAATCATTCATGTTTAAGGCTGATTGGGAATTGCAGTGCAGGCTTTATAATTGATGACCTGCACCACAGAGTTATATGTCCTATGGCAGAGTTTGAATTTCAAAAACTGTATAGTGAGTGCATAGGCAATACTTAATCTCCGCCTGGGAAATCAAACTTTATGATCTATCAAATCACTGTGGAAACTAGAGCCATGGTGGCACAGTGGTTACAATGCAGTACTGCAGGCTAACTCATTGCTCACTCCAGGAGTTTGATTCTGAGTAGCTCAAGGTTGACTCAGCCTTCCATCCTTCCAAAGCTGGTAAAATAAAAATCACATGAAGTATTAGAACCGCTTTGTAAAGCTTTAGTAAGGCCACACCTGGAATACTGCATCGAGTTTTGCTCACCACATTACAAAAAAGATGTAGAAACTTTGGAAAAAGTGCAAAGAAGAGCAACTAGGATGATTAAAGGCCTGGAGACTAAAACATATGAAGAACAGTTGCAAGTCTGGAAAATGGCCAGACTAGAAAAAAGAAGGACTAGAAGGGACATTATAGCAATGTTCCAATATTTGAGGAGCTGACATAAAAAAGAGGGGGTCCACTTATTTTCCAAAGCACCAGAAGGCAAGACAAGAAACAATGGATGGAAGCTAATCAAGGAGAGTAGCAATCTGGAATTAAGGAGAAATTTCCTAACAATGAGAGCTATCAACCAATGGAACAACTTGCCTTCAGCAGTTCTGGGCAGTCCATCACTGGAGGCTTTCAAAAAGAGACTGGACAATCATTTATCTGAAATGGTATATGGTCTCCTGCTTGAGCAGGGGGTTAGACTAGAAGACCTCCAAGGTCCCTTCCAACTCTATTATTCTGTTAAGAATAAAACCAGAAACAACATCCTTCAGTTATTGAGCGTTCAAAGTCTTCAATCTTCCCAGCTGAGATTGAAGGTCTTGAGAACAAGCCCCAACATATCTGGAAGGTGACAATTCTGCTGGCTTAGAACCACAGCAAACCTTGATGTCACCTCAAGGCTAGGTGCAAAATGAAATCCTCTATATTCTTTCCACCAGGAGAGGTAGAACCACATCAGATCTGCAAGGCTGTCTGTCTGCCGAGAAACTACCTTTGCCTCCTTATCACACAGGACAACAGTCAGCAGTTCTTAACACCCGGACACACCATTCAGATGTGAATAGGGACCAAAATTCAGTCTACAAAGTCAGAGGGTACTATGCAAGTTGTGATTTTGCTGTACCACAGACAGCAACAGACACATTAGAATTCTTCTAGTTGGGTAACATAATAACAGAGTTGGAAGAGATCTTGGAGGTCTTCTAGTCCAGCCCCCTTTTTGAGCAGGGGACCCTATACCAGTGATGGCGAACCTTTTAGAGACCGAGTGCCCAAACTGCAACCCAAAACCCACTTATGCATTGTCGAATGCCAGGTGGGTGTGGCCCATTGGAGGGTGTGGCCAATTGGGTGGGCGTGGCTTCGGTGGTAATGGCAGACGGGATGGGACTAAAAAGTTCAATCAATCAATTCCAACTTTGCAGGATCTTTTTTTTTTCCCGCGAAAAGTTGAAATTGACTGATTGATTGAACCTTTTTTTTTTTTGCACATGGCGGCAGAGGCCTAAAGCGAAAAGATTTTATAAAACCCAGCTGAAGGCCTAGGACCGGGGCGACGGTGCGCGTGCCCACAGAGAGGGCTCTGAGTGCCGTCTCTGGCACCCGTGCCATAGGTTCGCCACCACTGCCCTATACTATTCTGGAAAAATAGCTATCCAGTCGTTTCTTAAAAGCCTATAGTACATGATAAACAATTCATTCAAGAATGTTTAATTAATTCTATAAGCCTGTGGTTTAAATTTCTGAATAGCAAGCAGGTAATCGAAGGAAACCTACAGTATACGTCCATCAAGACAGGATAAAACTTAAGGACTATAATTTGACACCAAGAAAAAACCCCTATCTGGCTGGGGTACAAGTAGATACCTAGCATCTCATTGACAAGTTTTGCCCAAAAAAGATCAGCCACAAGGTTTTTGTTTTTTTTTCTCCTTCTCTTCCTGATTGTCAAGAAAAAGAGTGGCTGACGTGAAGCCACAAGCTGTGAATTTCTTTCCCTTTTAGCTGTAGTCAGCTACATAGCAAGACTTCAGTGGCTTGTATGGTAACACATGAAAAAAAACCACAGATACCTCTGGGTGCAACGTGGAGACAAAACTGAAACGGGGGGGGGGGTGGCTTCCTGTTTTCAGCACGCTTGCTTCTTATCGGCTAAGCCATCACTCTCACATGTGGTGCCTCCTTTATTACACAACCTAATCAAATCCAAAATATTCAGGCTGCAAACAAAAATATACATCTGGCTCTGGATCGTGGACTACGTTGAGAGTTTGGAAAAAGTGCAAAGAAGAGCAACTAAGATGATTAAAGGGCAGAAGAACGGTTGCAGAAATTGATTATGGCCAGTCTAGAGCAGTGTTTCCCAAACTTGACAATTTTAAGGCATGTGGACTTCAACTCCCAGAATTCCACAGCCAGCGTTGCTGGCTGTGGAATTCTGGGAGTTGAAGTCCTCATGCCTTAAAATTGTCAAGTTTGGGAAACACTGCTCTAGAGAAAAGAAGGACTTGGGGTGGACAAGATAGCAGTATTCCAGTATTTGAAGAGCTGCCACAAAGAGGACGGCGGTCAACTTATTTTCCAAAGCACCAGAGGGCAGGACAAGAAACAATGGATTGAAACTAATCAAGGAGAGAAGCAACCTGGAATTAAGGAGAAATTTCCTAACAGAGAATATTTTCCCCCCAAGAGTAGGGGCCTTGCAATAATTCCCACTCCCCAACCCCACTTTCTGAATTCAAAATGAGAGTTCAGAGTAATCAGAATAAAACCCCCAAACAAAGGGAATCTTAGAATGACAGCTCCAACTAGTTTGTTCTGGTGTTAATTGTTCGGAGTCTTAAAAATTGCTCTGGTTTTACAATACCCTTTTAGCATTGATAGCTGTGCATCAGGTATGCATGTTTTATACCAAAAGAAAATATCCTGAAAGTAAACAGAGGTTTTTTTTTTTTACTTAATATGTGGCGGTACCAGGCTAATCTTATCAGGGCCAAAAAAACTAAATATTGGTTTGGATTTGGAATGGGAGAGTGCCAGAGAATTCCACAACTATAGGGAAGATAGGGAAGATGATGAATAGGCAGATAGACAGAGTCATTTTGTGGCAAGATGGGGGGAGCAAATAAATTCAATGAATGAATGAAAATGGATGGATAAAGGATGGAGATAGATAGATAGATAGATAGATAGATAGATAGATAGATAGATAGATGGATGGATGGATGGATGGATGGATGGATGGAGAGAGGGAGGGAGGGATGGACGGACATACAGACAGACAGAGACAGACAGACAGAGATGGATTATACATAAGTAGATCTAGATAGATAGATAGATGATAGATAGATAGATAGATAGATAGATAGATAGATAGATGGATGGATGGATGGATGGATGGATGGATGGATGGGTGGATGGAGGGATGGATGGAGGGATGGACGGACATACAGAGAGAGAGAGAGAGAGAGATGAATTATAGATAAGTAGATCTAGACAGATAGATAGATGATAGATAGATGATAGATAGATAGATAGATAGATAGATAGATAGATAGATAGATAGATAGACAGACAGACAGATGTGATGGCTCAGTGGTTAAAGACAGCTTGTCAGCTGGAGAACTGACAGTGCAGGTTTGAGAGCCGAGTTCTGTGCAACCGGGTGAGCTCCCGATACGTGCCCCAGCTCCTGCCCACCTAGCAGTTCGAAAGCATGCAAATATGAGTAATAAATAGATACCATTTTGGTGGGAAGGTAACAGCGTCCCATGTACCTTGATGTATAGACATGCTGGCCACATGACCACAGAAGTGTCTTCAGACAATGCTGGTTCCCTCGGCTAGGAAACAGAGATAAGCACTGCCCCAGACAGTTGGACATGACTGGACAGGAGAAACCTTTATATTTACCTTCGGATGGATGGATGGATGGATGGATGGATGGATGGATGAATGGGTGAGTGGGTACACAGACAGATAGGCAGACGTAGTCCTTAACTTACAACCATTCATTTATTGACAGTCGAAATTACAACTTCACTGAAAAAAGTGACTTACAAGAGGTCCTTGCACTTACAAACCCAGCAGTGATCTTCCCTCCAGCAAGCAAAGCAAATGAGGGAAGATTCACTTAATGACCACATGGTTCATTTAACAACTGCAGGGATTCACTTAACAACCATGGCAAAACAACAAAAGTCATAACACTGGGCATCATTCACTTAACAAACACCTGGCTTAGCAATGGAAATTCTGCTCTGAATTGTGGCTTGAAGTTGAAGACGACCTGTGGATAGAAAAATAGACAGAAAGACAGACAAGCTGAGAAAACTACACGGTTGTGTTCATGAAATCAGTAGAGCGTGTTTCAAAGGAGAATCTCCTCTTTTTATCTTTAAACAAAGAGATGAGCCTGCAGTCCATATGCTACCTTTTGACCTCAATAATCTCTCTCTCTCTTTCTGTGCATATCTTATTTGTGTGTATCAGTGCAGGGGAGAAAACCCACAACTAAATGCATATTGGTTTCTGTGCAACTGATGAATTGATTATGTGCCATCCAGTTGATGTTGACTCTTGGTGACCACATAGATTTTCTCCACAATGACTTCCTTTCCTGCTAGCTTCCCCTAAGTCTTCAATAACTATTTTCCCACAAGCATTGGGACAGTATAAAGCTGGAACTCCAAGAAGTTGCTTGTGTGGAGCTGTAGGAATGTGCTGTGGTTACGAGGGACTTCTGTGTTCTTTTAAAATAAAATTTTCACTTTTTTCTTTTTAAAGCTTGCTTTTATGTTGTTTGTGAGTCACCCCGGGTTAATGTTGCCTAAAAGATAGCTGGCTGTGTAAAATGTTTAAATAAATAAATAAATAAATCTGTCCCTAACCTGTTCCCTTAAGGTCTTTTTTGGTGTATTGCACACCAATAATCAATTTCTGGCTATTTACCAGAAACATTTTCACCCTAGCTGACTTTTTAAAAATGCCTGAGTGCCATGGCTGCTGTTTGCTAATAAATATAGCAAGAAATGGAAATAGAAAAGACAGATTCTTAATAGTTAAAATGCTAACAAAGAGACGGACTAGGGGTGACATGATAGCAGTCTTCCAATACTTGAGAGGCTGTCACAAAGAGAGGATCAACCTATTCTCCAAAGCATCTGAGGGCAGGACAAGAAATAACAGGTGGAAGATGATGATGATGATGATAATAATGATGGTGATGGCTTTGGAAGAATATCTGAAGAACAATGATGAAGATGCACAGAAATTAGTATATCAGGAAGGCTTACTGACTACTGGAGAGACCAAACTGGCCTACAAGAAAGACCAAATGAAGAACAGAATAGAGGCATGGGAAGACAAAGCACTACATGGCCAATACATTAAAAAAAAAATAGCTGGGAAAGCAGATAATAACAAGACCTGGCAATGGCTAAGAGCAGGAAAATTGAAGAAAGAGACCAAGGGACTAATTCTGGCTGCACAACACCAAGCCTTAAGGACAAATGCATATAAAGTCAAAATTGAGAAGACAGCAACAGACAGTAAGTGCCGCCTATGCAAAGAAGCTGAAGAAATAGTGGACCACCTGGTAAGCTGTTGCAAGAAGATTGCACAGACTGACTACAAGCAGTGGCATGACAAAGTAGCAACAATGGTGCATTGGAAGATTTGCAAAAAATATCATTTGCCTGTAAGCAAAAACTGGTGGGATCATAAAATAGAGAAAGTCATAGAAAATGATAAAATTAAACTGCTCTGGGACTTCAGAATTCAAACAGACAAGCACCTGCAACATAACACCCCAGACTTAACAATTGTCGATAAGAAAGACAAAAAAGTCTGGATAGTGGACGTGGCAGTGCCTGGAGATAGCAGAATAGAAGAGAAAGAACTGGAGAAGATAACAAAATACAAAGACCTACAAATAGAAATAGAAAGACTGTGGCAAAAGCAAGCAAGGGTAGTACCAATAGTAATAGGCTCCTTGGGTGCAATCCCAAAACAACTGGAGCACCACTTGAACACCATTGGCATTGACAAATTCGCTATTAGTCAATTGCAAAAGGCGGCCTTACTAGGAACTGCTTCCATCCTGCGACGATATCTGTAATACCATCAAACATCCACATCTGCCTATCCCAGGTCCTGGGTAAGGACTCGATAGGTAGACAAAATGCCAAATCCAGTCTGAACATCTGGCTGACCGTGCGATGATCCATAATAATAATAATAAAGTTGGAAGGGACCTTGGAGGTCATCTAGTCCAACCCCCTGCTCAGGCAGGAAACCATGTACTATTTCAGACAAATTGCTGTCCAGTCTCTTCTTAAAAACTTCCAGTGTTGGAGCATTCACAACTTCTGGTGCCTGGCTGAGGAATTCTGGGAGTTGAGGTCCGCAAGTCATAAAAGGGCCAAGTTTGAAGACCCCTGGTCTATGCCTTTCCTCAACTTGATTGTACTTCCCATGTGTTGGATAAACCACCAGTAAATGTAAAAAGCCCAGCCAAAGAGCCTGTTAGCCCGGAATGGTGGGTGTTTCTCAACCTATGCGTGAAACGCCAGCTTGTGAAAAGCTGGCCTACGTGCTCCTAATTGGAAACCTGCCTAGGAAAAAGGCAGCATGTGAATGGAAGCAAGGAAGGGAATAAAAACACTCCCCCCTCCTTGAAGTCACTACTCCCGCTCCCTGCTTTGCATGTCAGAAACACACTCGCTGCTGCTGCTGCTGCTGCATTTAATTTCAGTCTGACACCTGCTGAATTTTGCTTTTCGGGAACTGGAATTACATTTAAGGCTTGGGAGTTGAGGCCTCCTGAAACAGCCAAAGCAAGAAGCCAGTTGAGCTTAATGAACTCATTCAAATTACAGATTTGCTGGCTCAGCCACTCTGCCGAGAGATATCGCAGCATGGATGTGAGCTTGGCTGCTACCACTTACCTGAATATGTCAGAGAGGATTGCTCAGCTGACACAATAATAAGAAATGAGTCTAGGCAGGCCCTTGGCTAGGGAGACGTGAAGGGGAACACCTTCCAAACTCAGGAGAACACTGCAGGGTTGTTAAAAGTGTGTCCTGGATTTCTCTTGAATCTCGATACAACAAACAGAAGCAATTAAGAGAGAGAGAGAACACAAAGAGGGTGTTGTCCTACTGGTGCCCCACTTTTGACTTCCAAGACAAAACTTTGCAGGAGAGGAACACTCTTGCTCAACGCATTCAGTCGCTCCAGCTCAAGGCAGGCATGAAAAAAAAGGGACAGTACAGGCAGTCCTCGACTTACAACGGTTCCTTTAGTGACCACTCGAAGTTTCAACAGCATGGGAAAAAGTGACTTATGATCGTTTTTCAAACTTATGACCGTTGCAGCATCCCCACGTCAAGTGGTCAAAATTCGGACGCAATGGCAGCTGACTCATATTTAGGACAGTTGCATTGCCCCGAGGTCATGTGACCCCCTTCTGCGACCTTCTGACAAACAAAATGAGCGCAGAAGTCAGATTCACTTAACGACTAGGTTACTAATTTAACAACTGCAGTGATTGGCTTAACAAATGTGGCAAAAAGGTCACAAAATGGGGTAAAACTCCCTTAACAACAGAAATTCTGGGGTCAACTGTGGTCATAAGTCAAGGACTACCTTATAGGCTAAAGTGCTGAAGCTAAGATGTTCCAGTATACTGAGACAAGAACAACAATCTGGATAGGGATGCCGCAGACCCTGGAGACAGCAGGATAGAATGGAAAGAACAGGAGAAAAATCACAAAATACACAGACTTGTAAATGGAAATAGAACAACTGTGGCAAAAGAAAGCAAAGGTAGTACCAATAGTGATAGGCATCTTGGGTGCAATCCCAAAACATCTGGAGCACCAGTTGAAAATTATTGGCATTGATATAATCACTATTAGTCAATTGCAAAAGGCAGCTTTACTAGGAACAGCTTACATTCTCCGAATATATCTTTAACACCATGAAACAACATCTGCCTATCCCAGGGCCTTTACGAGCACCTGAAAAGTGGATAGAAACACCAACTCTAGTCTAAATATCTGCCCCCTTCCCCTGGTACCCCAAGTGCATCTTTATTTTGATAAATATTTAATCCAGGGCCATCATAATCAAAATAAAAAGGAGGGAAAAAGTCACAGTGGCATAACGCCTGTATATGCCCTCCCCCAATGGATGTTTCTAATAACAGAGTTTGTAATGATGTGGCTGGTTATATAAGCTGGGGACATTCACTAACAGAGAAAATATATTTTTCATACAGAACGTCAAACAAATCTTGATACAAATAAGAAGAAACTTCTCCTACATACGGGGATTGCCAACTATTTAATAGACTTTCTGGTGTTCAACAAATAGAAAGATTCCAACTATTTAGACCATTTGTCTGAGTGTCTTGGACAAATGGCTGTCCAGTTGGAGCATTCACAGCTTCTGGAGGCAGGTTGTTCCACTGGTTAATTGTTCTAACTGTCAGGAAGTTTCTCTTTAGTTCTAGGTTGCTTCTCTCCTTGCTTAGTTTCCATCCATTGCTTCTTGTCTTGCCTTCAGGCGCCTTGGAAAATAGCTTGACTCCCTCTTCTTTGTGGCAGCCCCTGAGATATTGGAACACTGCTATCATGTCCTCCCTCTTCCTTCTCTTCATTGAACTAGACATACCCAATTCCAGCAACCGTTCTTTATATGTTTTAGCCTCCAGTCCCCTAATCATCTTTGTTGCTCTTCTCTGCACTCTTTCTAGACTCTCAACATCTTTTTTACATCGTGCTGACCAAAACTGGATGCAGCATTCCAAGTGTGGCCTTATCAAGGCATTATAAAGTGGTATTTGCACGTGTGTAACTGCCACCAGAGATAGAACCTTTTATAGGGGTGAGGCTACCCTTTTCTGAGGCACTTGATTCACAGTTTCATTGGGAGACCCCCAATGATCAGGTAAAAAATGGAACAAACAGGCTATGAAACATCTCACAGCATTTTTGTTCCTCAGGCCTGCACCATTTATAGCAACACGGCCTCCAAGTACATTTCGAAATTCAATTCTAAGAGCTATTTCTGATCTGTAAAACTTTACACATCCTGGGGCAAAATGCCTAGAGGACAGCGTATGAGATAACATTGGAAGAGTCTCAATTTTATGATTCAATATTAGCTGAGGCTAACTTGGCATGTCGATGGCTCACATTTTCTAACTTGGTATGTATTTATCTTCTGGGACATCTATACAAGTAGTGTCAACGTCCAGCTTGAGAATCCAAATGAAACTCCAGGTTCATTCCGTTTTCTGAAAATCTTACTGTTTATTGAATATACGGCATGGTTTTGTTGAAGCAAAACTAATTCTGAGGTTCCCAGACATCCGTTCATAAAAATTAAACAATATTTTTTCCGGCCAAACCCCCAACCTCTCACCTAGTACATGTAAACGATTTTAACTTTGTTGTGGGAACTTTCTGCTTCCTCTCCGCACCTGCTGGGGTGTCCTTGGAAAGGTTTCAGGCTCTCACAGTCTTCAACAGAATTATAGAGGTTTCGTTTCTCCATCTAACCCAGTGATGGCGAACCTTTTAGAGACCGAGTACCCAAAACTGGCCCCGCCCCCGCTCCACCCACTACCCCACCCCCACTCCACTCCACCCCGCCTGCCTTCAGGGCCCATCGCAAATCACCCAGGCAACCCAGCAGCGCCATGGTGGACACGCCCTCTCCCCGCACCCTGCAGCATCAACTGTGCGTGATGGGGTGTGAAGGCAGAGTCTTGTCTACGCTGCCTGGCTGCCATGTTCTTGGCTACGCTGCTCCGCGTGGGCCATGCTTGGGGGTGACTCTCCTCCAGGAGGGCTGCTGGTGAGGGGATCATGGGGGGAGGCAAGGCTGGGGTAATGGCACATGTGCTCACAGAGAGGGCTCTGAGTGCCGCCTCTGGCACCCATGCCATAGGTTCGCCACCACTGATCTAACCCATTCTAAAGCAACAGCTCCTCCTTTTACTCTAATGGCAAGTTGAAATGAAGAGGCACGTAGCTGCCAAAGTTTCGTTCTTGGCAGGTAGTCTTCAACTTACAACCACAATTTGGAAGAGAATTTCCATTGCCAAGCAAGGCCGTAGTTATGCGAGTTATGCCTGATTTTTTTATGACCTTTTTTGCCACAGTTGTTAAACAAATCACTGCAGTTGTTAAGTGAAACCAGCTTCCCTCTTTGACTTTACTTGTTAGAAGCTGGCTGGGAAGGTCACAAATGGTGACCTCACATGACCCAGGGATGTTGCAATTGTGGTAAATGCATGCTGGTTGCCAAGCACCTAATTTTGATCACCTGACTGCGGGGTTGCTGCAATGGTCCAAGAGGACCAGTCTTAAGTCACTTTTTTAAAATGCTATTGTAACTCTGAACAGTTGCTAAATGAAGGTTTGTAAGTCAAGGGCTGCTCATCTTGTCGAATATGTTTCCTCAAGTGAAGTAGGTTGAACTTTTGATTCCTTTTTATGGTTCCAACTGGAAAGTAAATGTTCTAATGCAGAGGTCTTCAAACTTGGGCACTTTAAGACTTGTGAACTTCAACTCCCAGAATTCCCTAGCCAGCATGGCTGGCTGGGGAATTCTGGGAGTTGAAGTCCACAAGTCTTAAAGTGGCCAGGTTTGAGGGCCCCTGTACTAATGTCTATGCAAATTCTCAGTCATCCAGGTCATGGCTGTCCCAGAGGTGCTTTTCAAAAGGCAACTGGGCTTTCTTTGTTTTTTTTCCTTTGAAAATGTTTTGCTTCTCATCCAAGAAGCTTCGGTTCTGATTGAATGGTGGGAAATGGAAGGATTTATATTCTTTGCAATCATCTAATTGTTAGCAGTCTGAAAGTCAGTTGTTAGCTCTCTCATTGTCTCTGTATTGTCTGTGTTGTAGACAGGAGGTATAGGTGGTGTCATATCCCTCCCCCTCTGCTGAGAGAGGGCTGTTCAATGTTAATATTGATCTGTGTTAAAATTGAACAGTCCTCTCTCAACAGAGGGGGAAGGACAGGGTATTACCTATCTCTTGTCTACAACACAGCCCTTTCGGCAATTCCAAGAAGGTTCCACAGCCATTTGCACTTTGATTCAGGTGACCCTGAGGGTAGAGATAAACTTCCCAGTGGCCTCAACGACTCTCAGAGAGCCAATAACCAACCTTTAGAGTGCTAAGGACCAGATGACTACAAAGATTATAAATTCAGTGGTGGGATTCAAATACCTGAACAACTGGTTCTCATATTTGATACAGGCCTGGTCCTCCGATGCCTAGAACGACTTCCGGAAGTAGCATCCACACACTTCCGGTGGGCCGTTCTAGGCCTGGGAGGACTCCTCCAGGCCTCCGAGGCCTAGAACGGACTTCCAGAAGTGGTATCCATGCACTTCCAGTGGACTGTTCTAAGCCTGTGAGGCCTCCTCCAGGCCTCCGAGGCCTAGATTGGACGTCTGGAAGCCAGTCGGTTATCCGAATTCAGGTAAATTTAGCTACCGGTTCTCCCGAATCAGTGCAAACTGGCTGAATAAATCCTTCCATTCCCCACCATTCAGTCAGAACTGAAGAAACTTCTTGGAGGAGAAGTGGAACGTTTTCAAAGAAAAAACAAAGTCCAGCTATCTTTTGAAAAGCACCCTTGAGATAAGGGTTCTAATGTGTCTACAAACAGTTGAAATTTCCAATGTGGGCAGAAGACGACTCACCAACCTCAGATCACTGCGCCTGGGGAAAAGTTTCTTTTTTCCACTGAAATAGGCATCAAATTCATCCACCTTCAAACGATGGGCATAATCAATATAGGCAGAGACCTCCTGGCCACGGGCATTTCGATCGCGAATGAAGACTATGGACTAGAGAGAAAGGGAAAAGCATTACTGCACTCAAGCATCCACAAAACATAGTTTGTGCCATTTACCTAGTTTCTTTGCAAGATCAGGATTTTAGTTATTCTGCCCATCCATCCTCCTAACCCAGGGGTAGGCAAACTTGGCTCTTTTATGACTCGTGGACTTCAACTCCCAGAATTCCTGAGCCAGCCATGCTGAGGGGAAAGGGAGGGGTTTCCAAGCTGAGCCATGCTGGCTCAGGAATTCTGGGAGTTGAAGTCCACAAGTCATAAAAGAGCCAAGGTTGCCTACCCCTGGCCTAGCCATATAGCATATTAAAGTAACACACATACTTTGCCTAAAAATGTCACACATTCTATGGATTTCTGAGGCATTCTATACAATGCCAGCTTTTCACCCATTGCTGGTAACATATACATTAACCGGAATTTATGATAGTGGTAGTGGCTGTTGGTTCTGAAAAGAAACAAAGATTGCATGTTTTGAGAAAACCGAAAGCTGTTTTCAGGCTCCTACTTTAAAATAGACTTTGGATTGTCACTGACAATAAGATCAGGATATAAAGATCAGGAAGAGGCAAAATTGAAAAGTATATTTAATATGAATATAAGCAAGGAGGAACCCATAGTGAAATCATAAAAAGAAGAGTTATACAGAGTTACTTTTCTATTTATCAGGATAAAAAAAAAAGACAGAAGGTTCCTATCAAAAACTACAGTATGAATCTTCTCAAAAGAAAAAAATATCTGAGCTGCAATCAAAACATTTTTGCTAAGGACAGAAAAATATTTTCTCTTCGTGGCCAGATCTGAAATACATATTGTAGCTATGAAGATTTAAAAGACAAACATCATGCTATAGATTTATGAAACATTAATTCGTGGTTAAAAAAAGAAGAAATTAACAATAATCACCTTAAATCACATGGGATGTTCCTGTGTTTAAAAAGTTGACAAAGCAGGGGCTGTCTTATGTTCAGTGAACAACATAAAGGATATCTTTCAACTCTCCTATGACTATAAAATTAATTTCCTAAAGTGGGTGTTTTCACACAGACCTACCATGTGGAAAATGACAAATTTATACAGCTCTACAAGGAAGCAGTCAGGATGTCTCCCTATGTGGTTGTTTTTTAAAAATAAAACAGCTTCAAATACCTGATCAAAAATATCTGGAAGACACCCCCCACCCATAAAAAAAAGTCCTGTGATAAAGGAACAAAGTTTCGTATTTTTTGCTTTTGATCAAATATCACCTGTCAGCATTCATCTCCATTTTCTCCCTTTTTCCAAAAATTCATTTAGAAGTACTTAAAAAGCTTTCATTCATAAAATGTACAAGTGTGTTGGGTAGATATTCTTAAGATGTTCTATATTTTTTTTTCAGTTTTACCACACCTTTCTCCCTCAGAGAAAGTAGGTTTCGCGGGAGGTGATTAAACATTTTCTCCCTTGACATGATCAGCAGAAGATAACTTTGTTCACGCTAATAATTAATGTGAGTTTCACAGGACGATCACAAAGGTGTGTCTACTACAAGGACACGTTAAGGTGGTAGGAGACTGCAGGTATCCTCAACCTGGCTCCATCCAGATGTTTCAGGAATTGAGTTCCAAGAATTTCTAACCAGCATGACAGAAAGGTTAGCACCAATCTTCAGGTTGGCCTTTTCATACAAGATTGGGACTGAACAGGGCT
This sequence comes from Crotalus tigris, assembly GCF_016545835.1. Classification (NCBI taxonomy): domain Eukaryota; kingdom Metazoa; phylum Chordata; class Lepidosauria; order Squamata; family Viperidae; genus Crotalus; species Crotalus tigris. The sequence continues at coordinate 1,478,613 of NW_024096964.1, forward strand.
TATCCTAAAAACTAGTCAAAAATAAAAGAAACAGCAGCATGTGGTAAGAGCTTGTGGGAAGGCAGCCCCCCCCCAAGAGAAAGAAATATGTTTGGAAATATTTAAAAGACAGAATATATTTCCCTAAAGGATTTTAAAGCAGAAACCACCCCCCCCCCGAAGTCTCTCTGTCCCAAACAGGAACACAGAGAACAGAAATGCAGATGTGATAATCTTGTCAGAAAGACTGGAATCAGGAAACTGGAATTAGGAAGAAAGATCCCTAGAATCAACACCAAAAATCCAACAGTCATCAGCCACAGCCCAAGGGAAGCAGGATATGACCGTTGGGACATAATAGGATTAACCCACCACCATCAGAATACCAGAAAGGCACACGTAGACTCAGGTCAAAGTTCATGCCACAGGAACAACTCGAAACAAAAGGTTCCAGAGGGTATAAAAACTCACTCCCTACATGTGCTCACTCTCTTTCCTTCCAGAACTATCTTTCTGTCTGGCTCTCCTCTTCAATAAACTGCAACCTTCTTTTTAAAGCAGTCACCATGTTGTTTATTCCTGGCTTGGACTGAATCATGATGAAGACTTTTCCTTCAACATGCTACAAGCACCCATGAACATACAGAAGGGTTCACCATGAAAATACAGAAAGGTCTACCATTAGAGGGCAACACAGTGGCTCAGCAGTTAAGACAGTGGGCTTGTCAGTTGGAAAGCCAGCAGCCCGGGTTTGAGACCCGAGTGCCCATGTGATGGGGTGAGCTGCCATCCTCACTCCCGTTCCCGTCAACCTAGCAGTTCGAAAGCATTCAAATGCAAGTAACAGCTCTCCGTGACGTCATGCTGGCCACATGACCATGGAAATGTCTTCAGACAGAGCTGGCTCAGTGGCTTTGAAATGGAAATAAGCACCGCCCTCTATAGTTGGCAACTACTAGTGGTGTAAAATCTATAGGGTCTCTCTCTCTGTGTGTGTTCGTCTCTCTCTCTCTCTCTCTCTCTCTCTCTCTCTCTCTCCCATTAAAGATGCCAATACTAGAACTACAAGTACAGACAAAAATATCAAAGCAGCAACTAACAACTAAATAATATGAAGATGAAATAGTCATTCAAATAAGAAATAGTGCTCCGTACAGACAGGTGGAGGAGTGTCTTTAGAAAAAAACATTAGAAAAATAAAATTGGTCTGTAGATGGTGAGAGGAGTATATATCTAGTCCTTGTCTATTTGGCATATATTAAATTATTTACTTCTGCATCATTTGGTGATTACATTTAAATCACAGAAATATTAACTGAATTATGCCTTTCCTACCCACAAATAGGTCTTTACATATTTTATTACATATTTATAAAATGCGAGTTTTGTGTGGGCATTAAACCAAATGTAACATTTTACATGGACAATACTATTTCAATCAAATGAAAAGACCTTTAAATGAAGGGTCTTTGTTTAGCTCTGAAAGGATTTTATTTTATTTCCTTATTCCCTCAAAGTTAAAGTGTAGAAATCCATGCTCCTTTGTCTATATTTTTATTGAATGACATAATAATAGTGAATAGTAACTTATAAACAGATGTCCATTTCAGTTGCCTGACATGTGGCAGATTTTCATACAAAACCAGATAAAGGGAGATACTCTGAAAATGAAATCCAGTATAGATAGTCCTCATTTAGCTGCTATTTGAAGTTACAAAGGTGATAAAAAATAACTATCCTCACATTTAGGATTTCCACAGGTCTGTAAAGTAAAATAAATCTTTCTTGCCACAGCTGTTCAGTGAATCGCTATAGTCCAGGGGTGTCAAACTTGCAACGTCACGTGACGTGTTGCGACGTATCGCAACTTTTTTTTGCCATTGCCAGCAATGGAGTGGGCGCAATTTCGCTATGATGCATTCAGCCCATGGGCCAGCAGTTTGACACCCCTTATAGTCAGATTTTCTCACTGACAAAATTTGGCTTCCCCATTGGGTTTGCTTGTCAGAACATCACAAAAGATGATCACATAACCCTGAGATGTGGCAACCGTCATAAATATGAATCAGTTGCCAAGCGTCCAAATTTTGATTACGTGACCACGGGATACTGCAAAGGTCGTAAGTGTGACAAACTATATATGGTGGACAATAATCTGAGGAGCAACCCACAGTCAGTGGGTCATACAAGGATCCTATCCAACTTCCAGGACAAAAGTAAAATGGGCTGATTCTTTTTAGAAGATTAATTTAGGGAGTTTTCATTATATTCTCAGAGATTATATTTTTAATTTAATTTATTATTATTCCCCACCCAATAGTCCATGCTACCTTGCAAGCAAACGTCCAAACATCTCAGAACTGATCCACTACATACTTAAGAAGCAGACGTCCATAGTCTTACTCGGGCAAACTCAGTTATATGGATTCTTGGACTGGATCCATATTTTGCAGGTATGATTAGTCTCTGCTCCAGTTCCTTAAGCAATTATGTTGGAACAAAAGTAACACAATGAACTTTCTCAAAAGCCGTTTTTCTCTCTGCCCTGAAAAATCCCCTTCAGAAATGCGTGCAGTTGGCCAAGCATAATTTCTCCAACAATGGAACGAAATTAAAGTGCCATTGAAAGAAAACAGACTCCCCAGAATTGCTAGAGAAAAGAACAGTTTGGTTTTTCTGAAAGCAGTGACGTACCCTTTGCTATTGTGCAGCTTGGAAATATATAAAAACGTGGAAGCGAGATACGTTTTTAACAATCGGCAGCTTAAAAGTAAGTTAAATCAGAATAATTAACAGTTACTGCAGAATACACAGATTTTGGGACGAACAGTCAGCTCACTGACCACATCCATCCCAGCAAGCCATCTGCAGGAGATTCAGTACAGGTGGTCCTCGACTTAGGACCACAATTGAGCCCAAAATTTCTGTTGTTATGCAAGACATTTGTTAAGTGAATTATGCCCCATTTTCTTGCCCCATTGTTAAGCGAATCAATGTCGTTGTTAAATTAATAACACGGTTGTTAAGTCAATTTTTGCTTTTGTGACAGAAAATCACAAAAGGTGATCACATGACTTCGGGACACTGCAACTATCATAAATATGAACCAGTTGCCAAGCATCTGAATTTTGATCATGTGATCAAGGGGATGCTACAATGGCCGTAAATGTGAAAAATGGTCATGCCACTTTTTCAGTGCCGTTGTAACTTTAAACAGTCTCTAGACAAATTGTTATAGGTTGAGGACTACCTGTATACTCTAGGAATTTTTCTTCATTTTTTTTTTTTTACTGCTCCTAAGAGTTTGCTGGAATTGGGTATGTCTAGTTTAATGAAGAGAAGGACGAGGGGGGACATGATAGGGGCTGCCCCAAAGAAGAGGGAGTCAAGCTATTCTGCAAAGCGCCTGAAGGCAGGACAAGAAGCAAGGACAAGAAGCAAGGGATAGAAACCAACCAAAGAGAGAAGCAACCTAGAACTAAGGAGAAATTTCCTGACAGAACAATTAATCAGTGGAACAACCTGCCTCCAGAAGCGGTGAATGATCCAACACTGGAAGTTTTTAAGAAGAGACTGGACAGCCATTTGCCTAAAATGGTATAGGCCAGGGTTGGCTAGAAGACCTCCAAGATCCATTATTATTATTGTTGTTGTTGTTGTTGTTATCATTATCATCATCATCATCATCATCATCATCATCATCATCGCAGTCAGCCAGTTATCATCACCACCACCACCACCACCATCATCATCATCATTATTATTATTACTACATTTTTTTATACCATGAAACCTAGCTGGCTGACAAAAGGCACTTCCAATTTAAAACCCATGGAAAGTTACTCTTGGCCATACCAACCATTTTTGGTGATCAGAAAGCTCTAAGATCAGGCAGCCAGCCAGCATTCCTTGGTGCTCTCTGAGCTTCTTTGTTTTCTTGCAGATGTTTCCTTATCCAAACTAGATAACCTCATCAATGCTAGGAGAGAGTGGGGTTTATGGACAGGAGGAGGAGGAGGAGGAGGAGGAGGAGGAGGAGAAGGAGAAGGAGAAGGAGAAGGAGAAGGAGAAGGAGAAGGAGAAGAAGAAGAAGAAGAAGAAGAAGAAGAAGAAGAAGAAGAAGAAGAAGAAGAAGAAGAAGAAGGAAGAAGAAGAAGAAGAAGAAGAAGAAGAAGAAGAAGAAGAAGAAGAAGAAGAAGAAGAAGAAGAAGAAGAAGAAGAAGAAGAAGAAGAAGAAGAAGAAGAAGAAGAAGCACCTCTCTGAGCTTGGTTGTTTTCTTGCAGACGTTTCATTACCCAAAATAGCTAACCTCATCAGTGCTCTCCGAGCTTAGTTCTTTTCTTGCGGATGTTTCACTGATGTTTCAGCACTGAAGAGGTTACCTAGTTTGGGTAATGAAATGTCCGCAAGTACTATACAGATAGTCCTCGACTTACAGCAGTTCGTTTAGTGACTGTTCAAAGTTACAACGGCACTGAAAAAAGTGGCTTCTGACCGTTTTTCACATTTATGACCGTTGCAGCATTCCCCGTGGTTACGTGATTTACATTCGGATGCTTGACAACTGGTTCATATTTATGACGGTCGCACTGTCCCGGGGCCATGTGATTCCTTTTTGTGACTTTCCCACAAGCAAAGTCAATGGGGGGGGGGGAAGCCGGATTCACTTAACAACGGTGTTACTAATTTAACAACTGAAGTGATTCACTGAACAAATATGGCAAGAAAACTCACAAAATGGGGTGAAACTTTGTAAAATGGGGCAAAACTCACTTAACAAATTTCTCACTCGGCAGCATAAATTTTGTGGCCGTAAGTCAAGGACTCCTTGTAAACAACCAAGCTCAGAGACTACCCACGACCCCTCATTTCAACCCTGAGCAACAAACGTTCTCCTTCATTGGAACCAGCACTCTGCCGCTGGTTAGCCTTGACTTTTTCCTTGACTGATGCCTAAACTTATCAATAATAATAATAATAATAATGATGATGATGATGATGATGAAGAAGAAGAAGAAGAAGTTGGAAGGGACCTTGGAGGTCATCTAGTCCAACCCCCTGCTCAGGCAGGAAACCCTATACCATTTCGGACAAATGGCTGTCCAGTCTCTTCTTAAAAACTTCCAGTGTTGGAGCATTCACCGCTTCTGGAGGCAGGTTGTTCCACTGGTTAATTGTTCTAACTGTCAGGAAGTTTCTCCTTAGTTCTAGGTTGCTTCTCTCCTTGATTAGTTTCCATCCATTGCTTCTTGTCCTGCCTTCAGGCGCTTTGGAGAATAGCTTAATTCCCTCTTCTTTGTGGCAGCTCCTGAGAACACTGCTATCATGTCCCCCCTCATCCTTCTCTTCGTTAAACTAGACATACCCAATTCCAGCAACCGTTCCTTATATGTTTTAGCCTCCAGTCCCCTGATCATCTTTGTTGCTCTTCTCTGTACTCTTTCTAGCGTCTCAACATCTTTTTTACATCGTGATGACCAAAACTGGATGCAGGATTCCAAGTGCGGCCTTACCAAGGCATTGTAAAGTGGTGTCAACACTTCACGTGATCTTGATTCTATCCCTCTGTTAATGCAGCCTAGCACTGTGTTGGCCTTTTTTGGCAGCTGCAGCTGTAAACGTAATTCTTTTGTTTTCCCAGTCCACCATCTTCTATTTGAATGCTGCTCCCTTTCAGCTGCTCTGCCAGCTCACGTGCAGCACAACAGCAGGAAAGCAGATGTGCCAGGACCCAGGACTGCTGCACTGTCCTTTAATGAGACCACCGGCTGCCGGTCCCAGCTGTGGGAAGAATAAGCAAGCTGATGGTAGCTGCCATGAAAGTCACGACCCGGTGTCTGGAGGATGTCAGGGTCTGGATGGGGAAAACATGTTCAGACTCAACCTAGCCATGACAGAATGGCTGTTGATTCAGAGGCCATCTAATTTCAGAAATGTTAAGTTGCAGCTGGCGTCCTTACCTGGAACAGGATGCACACCCTCGTTAAATCTGGATTAGAGTTCAAGTAGTCCTCACCTTATGACCACAACCGAGCCCGAAATTTCCGCGGCTCAGCGAGACATGTGTTAGGTGAGTGTTGCCCCATTTTACGGCCTTTCTTGCCACCGTTGTTAAGGGAATCACTGCAGCTGTTCATGACAACGTTGTTAAGGGAATCTGGTTTCCTTACTGACTTTTTTTGTCAGAAGGTCGCCAGAAGTGATCGCGTGGGACCCCAGGATATGCAACCGTCATACGTATGAAGCAGTTGCCAAGCGTCCAAATCTTGATCATGTGACCATGAGGATGCTGCAATGGTTGCAAGTGTGAAAACCACTTCATAAACGCATGACACGACATAGGAGAACAGACCCATCAGGACAAGATTCAGCAGTCCATCTGCATTTAAAAGAAAAAAGGCCACTATTTTGAAGACAGCAAAGTCCACATTTTGGACAGAGAGGACCGCTGGTTTGAAAGAGGAGTCAAAGAGGCCATCTGTGTCAAAACTGAACAGCCCTCTCTCAACAGAGGGGGAGGGATATGACATCATCTATCTCCAGTCTACAACACAGCCCTTTCAGCAGTTCCAAGAAGGCTTCACACCCATTTGCACCACTCAGGTGACCCTGAGGACACAGACAAACCTCCAGGTGGCCTCAACGACTGTCTAAAAGAATGCAAATGTCCAGCTGTCTGTAAGGAGTATAAATCTTTCCATTCCCCACCATCCAGTCAGAGCTGAAGAAACTTGTTGGATGAGAAGCAAAACGTCTTCAAAGAAAAAAAACAAGAAAGTCCAGTTGCCTCATGAAAAAGCACCATTGGGATAACTATGACCTGGATGACTAAGATTCTCCATAGACAATGGGTGGAAATTAATACAAGGAGAAAACAAAACTAGAACTAAGGAGAAATTTCCTGACAATGAGAACAATTAATCAGTGGAACGACTTGCTTCCAGAAGTTGTGGGTGCTCCAACACTGAAGGTTTTTAAGAAGAGACTGGACAGCCATTTGTCTGGAACGGTATAGGGCAGGGGGTAGGCCACCTTGGCTCTTTTATCACTCGTGGACTTCAACTCCAAGAATTCCTGAGTCAGCATGGCTCAGCTTGAAAACTTCTCCCTTCCCCTCAGCATGGCTGGCTCAGGAATTCTGGGCGTTGAAGTCCACGAGTCATAAAAGAGCCAAGGTTGCCTACCACTGGTATAGGGTTTTCCTGCCTGAGCAGGGGGTTGGATTCGAAGCTGGAAATCCTGATCACTGCCATCACAATACACTGGATGGGGCCAGGTTGAGGAAGTTACTTGTAAAAATAATAAAGATGTGGTACAAATATATTTTTTTCTTTTTATAACCCATTAATCCCTTGTTTCGGGGTGGAGCTGGGGCGACTGAGTGGAGCTGTGCATTTACTGGCTGGATGCCCTTCCTGACGCCTACGCCGAATTCACAGCAGATATTTTCTCTTTGTGCCCTGATAGAGAAACATGTGTCGCTGTCTAGGATTGAACTCTCAACCTTTCAAGTGGGAGGCTAGTGTCTTCACCTCTGGGCCACCATGCCGCTCTGATACAAATAAATAAGTAAATAAAAAAAATTGTACCCTTTGCATCATTAGATGGATATATGATGCACGCAGTGCCGTTTGTGACATTTTCATGACCTCAAAGAAGTGTGAATGCGGTTGGGAAAGGAGAACTAAAGAATCCTGGCCTCTGAGAGGCCACACAATGGCCTCTGGACTGCAAAGGCTTTTGTTGAGAAATCTAATTTTCTTCCCAAGTGAAAAGTGGGAGAAGACAAAAACGGGGAGTCCTGAAACCTCAGCCCTGTCACCTGGCACACAAAGTCCACGGCGGAAAACCTTTGAAGGGGTGCCAGCTTAAGGGTAAATGATGCAGACAATATTTAGGAATCAATTATTCACCTACAGAGGAAGCAATTTAAAAAAAAAGTCCAACCCAAACACGGACAATTTCACAGGTGGTGCCCTAAGGGCTTGAAGCAACAATTTCCCGAGAAAGGGGAAGCTTAAAATACATTATAACTTAAAATAAATTCTTAATGATTGGCTATTTTTTTTTTAAAAAAATAAAATAATAATGTCTGGCCTAATCTGCCACCTGTGGATCGGGTTACACCAAGCCAACACAGCATCAGGCTCCAGGAGTGAAAGGAAACTGACCTGCTGTATTTTAAAAACAGATGGCCTTAGTTCTTTTCTGGAAAAATGTCAAAAGTGTTTGGCCTGGCTTTGCAGAAGGGATGAAAGCTGGCTGCAGAATGATCATCTTCTGCTTCGCTATTTTCCCTGCCTGAAACTCAGGGATGGTGATTTCAAGGAAAGAAGGTTGCTTGATTTAAACTTTGAGCATACATTCTCTGTTGTTGTTAGTTGCGAAGTTGTGTCCGACCCATCGCAACGCCATGGACCATGTTCCTCCAGGCCTTCTGTCCTCTACCATCTTCTGGAGTCCATTTAAGCTCAGGTCTACTGCTTCAGTGACTCCATCCAGCCACCTCATTCTCTGTCGTCCCCTTCTTCTATTGCCATCCATCTTTCCCAGCATTAGGCTCTTCTCCAGTGAGTCCTTCCTTCTCATTAGGTGGCCAAAGTACTTGAGTTTCAACTTCAGGATCTGGCCTTCTAAAGAGCAGTCAGGGTTGATCTCCTCGAGGACTGACCGGTTTGATCGCCTTGCAGTCCAGGGGACTCGCAGGAGTCTTCTCCAGCACCATAGTTCAAAGGCCTCAATTCTTTGGCGCTCAGCCTTTCTTATGGTCCAACTGTCACAGCCATATATTGCAACTAGGAAAACATTCTCTGGAATATTGTAATTATCTTGTCCTCAGTGATGCAACAAATGGTGACCCTTTGGATCAGTATCTCTATAAATGGAGCAGGTAAAAATATTTGCCTTGCATCCAGTTTTGAAAAAATATACAAATCTAGGATAGGCCTGGTCTGCAAATGCATTTTATTTCAGGTCTATATGGGTAGTCCTTGACTTACGACCACAATTGAGCTCAACATTTCTGTTGTTAAATGAGATGTTTGTTAAACGAGCTTTGCCCCATTTTATGACCTTTCTTGCCACCGTTGTTAAATAAATCACTGTAATTGTGGAAGTTAGTAAGACGGTTGTTAAGTGAATCTGGCTTGCTCATTGACTTTGCTTGTCAGAAGGTCACAAAAGGTGATCAGATGACCCCGGGACACTGCAACCGTCATAGATAGGAGCCAGTTGCCAAGAGTTTGAATTTTGATCATGTCACCTTGGGGAAACTGGTCGTAAGTATGAAAAACAGTCATAAGTCCCTTTTTTCAATGCCGCTGTAATTTTGAACAGTCACTAAATGGACTGTTGTAAATCAAGGACTACCTGTATAGTTGTCAGATGGTAGATGTGATCATTTTTTAAAAAGTGCTCCTATGTTTGAGGGATGAGGCAATCTATCTTTCAGAAGAAAATCTGGCTATAATCAAAGCTGATTAAATTAGATATCTATTTAGTGTCTGTCTGTCTGTCTGTCTGTCTCTCTCTCTCTCTCTAAGAGCAATTAATATGCAGTTTGATGAGTTCAAGAGACAATCATTTTAAGTTCTGCAAATTGCACCTGAGTGCTGAACTTGTACAAGACACCAATAGATAACAGTAAAAGATCTGGAGACAGGACTGAGGTCTACCAAATGATGTGTGGTATGGATAAAGTGGACAAAGTGAAGTTATTTTCATCTTGCCAAAGTATTAGAATCAATTACCTGAATCCTTGAAGAAGCAAGAATCAGGGCAGAGAGAAAGAAACATATTTTCAAATAATGAAATGTGCCAGGCTACCAGCCTGACTGGCATCAAAAAAAGAAAAAAAGTTGGACTAATTCATGGAAATATTTTGGGAAATGGGGCTAATAGCTTTGATGGTAATGTGATTGTCTCTGAAGATCGTCTTCTGGGAGATTTGTGGTCTTCCTTGTGAGAACAGACTGCTGCTCTGAATAAGCCAGGCGTCGAATCTACAGCCCCACTGTTCTCGATCATGTTTTGTCTCAGAACATGTAAAACAGTTTCAAAGCACATAAAATACACATTGAATCCTAATAAGAGATATTCCAGCAATGTTGCCAAGTTGTGTCCGATCCATCGCGATCCCATGGACAACGTTCCTCCAGCCTACCTGTCCTCTACTATCTTCTGGAGTCCATTTAAGCTCATGCCTACTGCTCCAGTAACTCCAGCCAGCCACCTCACTCTCTGTCGTCCCCTTCTTCTGTTGCCCTCTATCTTTCCCAGCACCATAGTTCAAAGGCCTCCATTCTTTGGCGCTCAGCCTTTCTTATGGTCCAACTTTCACAGCCATACATTGCAACTGGGGAAACCATGGCCTGGACTATACACACTTTTGTCGGCAGGGTGACGTCTCTGCTTTTTAGAATGCTGTCTAGATTTGTCATAACTCTCCTCCCCAGGAGCAAGCGTCTTTTAATTTCTTGGCTGCAGTCCCCATCTGTGGTGATCTTGGAGCCCAGGAAGATAAAATCTGTCACTACCTCCATTTCTTTCCCATCTATTTCTCAGGGATTGAGAGGGCCGGATGCCATGATCTTGGTTTTCTTAATGTTGAGTTTCAAGCCAACTTCTGCACTCTCCTTCTTCACCTGCATCAAGAGGCTCTTCACTTTCTACTATGTTCTACTATGTTGCCCCAATTATTCAGTTTTGTTTCTTTCCTTTATTCTTGTAGAATCCCAGAATCACTGATGGGCCTTTGAAAGCAATTCCCTGCTTAAGGCAGAAGGTGGCATTTATTTGTTTGTTTGTTTGCAGCTTTTATTTATTTATTAGATTTTATCTAATCTAATATAATTAGCTTAGATCTTTATTTAAATTAGACCTTTATTAGATTTTATCCCATATTTATCAATAAGTAAGGCAGCAAACATAGTGTACCTACTACTCCTTCCTCCTCCTATTATCCGCACAACAGCAAACCTGTAAGGTGAAGAGAGTGATTGGCCCAAAGTCACCCAGTCAGTTTTCATTCCTAAGGCGGGACTAGAACTCATAGTCACTTGATGATTGGGCCAAAGTCAACCACTCATCTTTCATGGCTAAGGTGGGGATTAGAACTCACAGTTTCCTGGTGATTGGCCCAAAGTCACCCATCATCTTTCATGTCTAAGGCAGAGCTAGAACTCACAGTTTCCTGGTGATTGGCCCACAGTCATCCAGCTGGCTTTCATGCCTAAAGTGGGACTAGAACTCACAGTCTCCTAGTTTCTAGGCCTGCACTTTCACCACTACACCAAACTCTTTCTTTCAGTTCAGCAACATAATGCTGCTGATGATAGATCACCTGTTAATCACATAGTTGTGTGCAAAGAAATGGCAAATAATAGCACCATTTCCACCCTACCCCAAGAAAACTGCATGGATACAACCACCAAGAAGTGAATGTGGCTCATCATTTACTACTATTTATAATAATAATAATAATAATATTAATAATAATAATAATAGTAGTAGTAGTAGTAGTAGTAGTGGTGGTGGTGGTGGTGGTAGTAGTAATAGTAATAATAATAATAAAGTCGGAAGGGACCTTGGAGGTCATCTAGTCCAACCCCCTGCTCAAGCAGGAGACCCTATACCAGGGGTAGGCAACCTTGGCTCTTTTATGACTCGTGGACTTCAACTCCCAGAATTCCTGAGCCAGCATGGCTCAGCTTGGAAACCTCTCCCTTTCCCCTCAGCATGGCTGGCTCAGGAATTCTGGGAGTTGAAGTCCACGAGTCATAAAAGAGCCAAGGATGCCTACCCCTGCCCTATACCATTTCAGACAAATGGCTGTCCAGTCTCTTTTTAAAAACTTCCAGTGTTGGAGCATTCACCGCTTCTGGCGGCAGGTTGTTCCACTGGTTAATTGTTCTAACTGTCAGGAAGTTTCTCCTTAGTTTTATATATTTTATATATAAGAAACTTATTTTTTCTGTTCTTGGAGCTAGTGGAATATTTTTAGGGGGTCCAGGGCTTAGCCTGCAGTTCCCTGGCAGCTGTTAAATATGATTAGCCAAGGGGAATGAACTTAGCACACCTGAAAGAAAATGTCCAAAGATGTACCAATCAAATAAACAAAGCCATGGTGGCCCGTTGTGCCAAAATTTTTAATATGCACAGGTACAGCATAGGTGGTACCTCGCTCAATAGTAGTAATTGTGAGAGGGAGTCTTAGTGGACAATCACTTAAATATGAGCCAGCTGTGTGCTGCAGCTGCCAAAAAAGCCAACACAGTGCTAGGCTGCATTAACAGAGGGATAGAATCAAGATCAAGTGAAGTTTTGACACCACTTTACAATGTCTTGGTAAGGCCGCACTTGGAATACTGCATCCAGTTTTGGTCACCATGATGTAAAAAAGATGTTGAGACTCTAGAAAGAGTACAGAGAAGAGCAACAAAGATGATCAGGGGGCTGGAGGCTAAAACATACGAAGAACGGCTGCTGGAATTGGCTATGTCTAGTCTAATGAAGAGAAGGACAAGGGGTGACATGATAGCAGTGTTCCAATATCTCAGGGGCTGCCCCAAAGAAGAGGGAGTCAAGCTATTCTCCAAAGCACCTGAAGGCAGGACAAGAAGCAATGGATGGAAACTAATCAAGGAGAGAAGCAACCTAGAACTAAGGAGAAATGTCCTGACAGTGAGAACAATTGATCAGTGGAACAGCCTGCCTCCAGAAGTTGTGAATGAATATAATTCTTGAAAACACAAGGCAGAGGCACAAATTCCACAGGACCATGTGAAAAAGCAATAAGGCCCCCACCTCCAAAACAAAAAAAATCCAGTTTTGCATAAGAGACAGTGGCTGGCTGAGGAACAGATGTCCCAGCTTTGAAGTCTTCAAAAGAAAGGCTACTGGCTTTGGAGAGAAGAGCCGTTCCAGTGTTTGCGCAACTGTGTGTTCCAGTCAACTATTATTCACAGTGTCCCACAGCTGCTCGTCTGACTGGAGGAAGCTTGGCAGACTGCGGATTTGCTTATCTGTGTAAACAGGGTGTTGGCTGCATTTGCAAGTGGTAATTCACAGTGAGAACAGACTCCCGAGTGTGTGTGTACGCATCTTGTATTCGCACAGATGGCATTACCAAACTGAAACGCCTTCTGTGTTCCACGTGTGCCTCCAAAGCAGTATGGATGTTGCACAAGGCACATCCCCTCTAGGCTGATTTTTGGAAATCCCAATTATCAATAGGCAGGACTATTAGAGGAGATGTACAGGTAAGTCCTCAATTTATAACTATTCATTTAGTGGCCATCTGAAGTGACAACAGCCCTGAAAAAAAATGACTTATGACTGGTCGTTGAACTTGTAACCATCATAGCATCTCCATTGTTGTTGTAACTTTGAGACGTCATTAAATGAGCTGTTGTAAGTCGGGGATTATCGTACAGGGGAGCTGAACCTGCAGCAGGAATGTGGGTGGGGACAGAGGTTTAGAAAAGACCTTCCCTAGTTTTTTAGGGTGGCAAAAAAGTGGCTTCAGACTCGCAAGATTCTATTAATGTAACTTAACAGAAAAGTAAAGTTTGCTGGTCTGGTTTCATTTCCTGTCTGGTTTATCTGATCAGGCTAACATAGCCCAATAAATTCTTCCAGAATCATAAGTGACCACCCAGAAAATTAGGGCTCTAGATGGAAAGCTGAAGATTTTGGAAGCACAGGTGCTGTTATTGTCATCTCTTCCCATTGAAGGTCATGGTCTATGACAGGGGTAGGCAACCTTGGCTCTTGTATGACTCGTGGACTTCAACTCCCAGAATTCCTGAGCCAGCCACGCTGAGGGGAAAGGGAGAAGTTTCCAAGCTGAGCCATGCTGGCTCAGGAATTCTGGGAGTTGAAGTCCACGAGTCATAAAAGGGCCAAGGTTGCCTACCTCTGGTCTATGAGGAGAGAGAAGGATACTGGAAATGAATCAAAGCTATCCTGGTAACTGCCAAGGAAGACTTGACTGATGAGATGAAAGAAAATAGAAAATTTGGAGGGACATACTCAAGATCTTCTTAGCGATCATAAAAGCATATCTTTATGCAAAATATTTGCATAGAACCTTTTGAGACAGCAGCCTATTTTATGTCACATTTTTTTAAAACAATAAGCCATTAAAATATAAACAAGAACAACACCAGAAAGAGATTCCCCCCCCCCATAACTTGGATAATGTTACTTTGGACAGGAACCAAGGGGTTCAAATTACAAAGATTTTGGCTGGTCATTAGGAGCAAATTCTCACGCTTAAAACAATGCTGAATTTCTCTTGGAAGATGGTGGACCATTTTACTGCAGTTTTTTTTTCCCCCCAGGGAGACTGGATATCCATGGGTTAGGCACACTGGAGTTGGCAGAGTGGGGTAAAGATGACCTTTGAAATCCTTTCCAACTATGTGAGGCTTGCATAACTTGTTTGTCAGTGCCCGTTTCAAGGGATAAAGAAGCACAAGAAAATCTGCTTTGGATTTTTCACCCAAATGTGTGAATTAACCCACAAGAAGCAATGGATGGAAACTAATCAATAATTGAACCAACCTAGAAATAAGAGAAAATTCCTGACAGAACAGTGGAATGGCTTGCCTCAGAGCTTGTGAATGCTCCATCACTGAAGGTTTTCAAGAAGAGATTGGACAATTGTTTCTCTGAAATAGTACAAGATGTCCTGCTCAAGACCCCAAGATCCCTTCCAACTCTGTTATTCTGTCACTTGAAAAGTACTGGCTACAAAGCCATCCAGTAGCTCCTGGGTACCTATTTGGCATTGATAAAAGTTGCAGTGATGAAGTTGCATCTCTGATTTGAAGAGAACTGCAAGGACTCAAGTCTAACACCATCATCCACTCTTTCTGGAAACACCTGACCTTAGACAGCCAATTCATTCTCAAAGTCTCTTATATAACTTGCTCACCTGGTCAGTTCATCACTCATGGTGGCCACTACACTTAAAAATGTGTCTGGTTTTTCCATGGGCCTCTCTGTTCAAAATCCACATTTTGGATATTGCACTCCACCAGCAAATGTGGCTTTGGATCTTGCTGGACCTGTTACAGTTATATCCACTATTTTTTTTTTAATTCCCACAGTTACTATTTCATGGTGGCATGGTATTTTGACTGACCACATCCTAACCTGTGAATAAACACACAGCTAAAACACAGGAAACTGGGAGGTGAAAGTCATATTTGAAGATGCAAACTCTGTAAGAGCTGACCAAATGTTGGCCAGCGTTGATTTTTTTTTTTTTTCAACCTCTCCACTCCTACTCAATGCAACTAACAATTATGGCATCTCCAGGTTTTAGAAGCAGTTAGCATCAGGCTCTTAAATATCTGCTTTCACAGAAGGATAAAATCAGAAGTGGGATTAAGGCTACTGAATCCAATTCCTTGATCATGCAAGAATCCAGAATAAAGCAACACGGACAGATGGCCTTCCAGGCTCCCTCCAAACACATCCGGTGAAGGAGAACTGTTCATCTTCCTGAGTACCTGACTTTATTTTCAAACCACTTTTACTGTTAAGAAGTTTCCCTAACATTCAATGGGAATCCACTTTTCTGAATCTTAAATTTATTATCCCAGGTTCTGACCCATTCATATGTAAATGCTAGCTCCATCTCCTCAAGTAATGGGGAATTTTTGTCCTACACTCATGAACATCTCTTGATATTCTTCATTGTGTTGTCTTTTCTGGTACTTGAAGACTGTTACCCACTATCCCAATTACTCAGGACTAAACACACCTTTTGTAAACTCTCCCTGTATTCCTTAAGCTTGCCAGTCCTGGATTGACCCAATTTGCTTTCAAAGGTACAAGACATTTTCCTCTTGGATTTTCTTGAGAGTACATAAACAGCATCTGCCATGCACACAGAACAGAACAGAACAACAGAGTTGAAAGGTCTTCTAATCCAAATCCCTGCTCAGGTAGGAAACCCTATACCAGGGGTAGGCAACCTTGGCTCTTTTATGACTCGTGGACTTCAACTCCCAGAATTCCTGAGCCAGCATGGCTGGCTCAGGAATTCTGGGAGTTGAAGTCCACGAGTCATAAAACAGCCAAGGTTGCCTACCCCTGCCTTATACCATTCCAGGCAAATCTCTTCTTAAAAACCTTCCGTGTTGGAGCATCCACAACTTCTGGAGGCAAGTCGTTCCACTGATTAATTGTTCTAACTGTCAGGAAATTTGTCCTAAGTAGCATTCTTCTTGATTAGTTTCCATCCCTTTCTTCTTATCCTGCCTTCTGGTGCTTTGGAGAATAGATCGAACTCTTCTTGTGGCAGCCCCTTAAATATTGGAACACTGCTATCATATCACCTTCAATCCTTCTTTTCATCAAACTAGACATACCCAATTCTTGCAACCATTCTTTGTATGTTTTAGCCTCCAGTCCTCTAATCATCTTTGTTGCTCTTCTCTGCACTCTTTCTAGAGTCTCAACATCTCTTTTACATCGTGGTGACCAAAACTGGATGCAGTATTCCAAGCGTAGCCTTACCAAGGCATTGTAAAGTGGTACTAATACTTTACATGATCTTGATTCTATCCAGTATTTCACTCCCAGTTACTCCTGTCATTTTTGACTATAAATGGCATTAAAAGGAAGACTATTTTCATAGCTTTGGTCCCAAGGAAAGCAAGCTTTCCTTACAAAGACAGGATGTTGAAACCGGTACATTTCCATGTGCACCATGGTTGAGAGCATTCTTAGCATCATGCTACAATATACAATATTTATGAAACTCCTAAGAGGGAAAAAAACTCATATGAAAATTTGATTAAGCAGGTTGAAACAAATAACAAAATCACAAAGGGGGAACAGGGGAGTTGGGTGTTGGCAGAACTGATCTGTAAGAGTTTCATGTGACTCCATTAAAGATTCTGGCAAGTCAACTGTGAGGCAGAGATTTCAGGATTCTGAAAGAGTCTCCATTTCCTTCACCTTCAAACTAATCTTGGTAGACTTCAAGGGATTGTAATGTCTGCTTTTTTCCTACTAGTTCTCCTTCCACTTAAAGAAAAGGATTTGTTTTTTTTTAAAGCAGCATACATTTTGATGTAATACTCGTGGTAAAATTCTGGCATTTATTTGGTTAGAAGGTCCATGGGTCATTCCATTCATGACCAAATTTTCACTGTACAGATAATCCTCAACTTTCAACTGTAATTTCTGCTGTAAGTCGTGACGGTCATACGTTGAGGCATCATCATGACTGGATCTGACTTTATAACTTTGTCAGACCTGCCAGCACTTAAACCTCTAAATCAGTGGTTCTCAACCTTTTTAATGCCGTGATCCCCAACCGGTCGTAAGTCAAGGACTAGTCAACCAGTCATAAGTCGAGGACTACTCAACTGGTGCAGCACCGTTTGCAGAATGGGACTTTTGGCGGGCTCAGCAGGGCAGAGACAGCCTGGACAATTCCTATTGGCTTTTGAAAGCCAATAGAATTAGACTCTATTCAAGAGAGTCTATTCTATTGGCTTTCAAAAGCCAATAGAATAAAAGGAAGTAGCACAGCTATAGGGGGGAAAAATGGCGGACTGCGTTGTTTGGCAACCCCCGTGAAATGGTCGTTCGACCCCAAATGGGGTCCCGACCCACAGGATGAGAACCACTGCTCTAAATAGAAATGATCCTTGGCTGGTTTTTTTTTTTGCGAAAGGTATAATTTTATTAGACGTCAAGTGTATTGCAGTAATGCAGAGCCAGAACTGAGAATCACACACCAAAATTCCTAAGTTCAACTTTTCCCGCCCTTAACTGCCTCCCATCACTGATCTTCCCATAACCAATCCAGGATCAAGCAAGATGTTTTCAGAAGGGTCAGTTCAAGGGTAGGGTGGTTCTTCTCCCAGCCAGGTTCTTCTCCCTTGAGGCAGCGTCTTGGGGAGATACGGCGGTTACTTTCATTTCCCCCCAAGCATCAACCCTCCCATTCACCAGAGTTCATGGCAGACTGTCACCACATGGTAGCAAAGCGCAAGCAAGCATAAGATGGCAGCTGACAGCTTTTTTTTGTAGTGGTCAATAATTTATTTATTTTACTTTATTTTTAAAATTTATAAGCCACCCCACTCCCGGAGGACTCTGGGCAGCTAACAATAAAAACACATAAAACATAACAAAACAAACAGTACAAGAACAGTCATCCAGGGGTCAGATTTTATAAACCCTAGGCCTGCCGGAAAACCCAGGTCTTAAGCAGCTTACGGAAAACCAACAGGGTGGGAGCGGTCCTAATCTCCGGGGGGAGCTGGTTCCAAGAGGTGGGCGCCATCACAGAGAAAGCCCTCCTCCGCGGCCCCGCCAAATGGCACTGCTTGGCCAACGGGACCTGAAGGAGGCCCAGCCTGTGGGATCTAACCGAACAAAGGGAACTATGAGGTAGTAGGCGGTCTCGCAAATAGCCTGGCCCTGAGCCATATAGGGCTTTAAAGGTAATAACCAACACCTTGAATTGGACCCAGAGACCAATAGGCAACCAGTGCAGCTCACGGAGGATAGGTGTAACGTGGATGTATCGAGGAGCGCCCACTATCACTCGCGCGGCTGCATTCTGGACCAACTGTAGTCTCCAAATACTTTTCAAGGGTAGCCCCATGTAGAGCGCATTGCAGTAGTCCAGACGTGAGGTGACAAGGGCATGAGTGACTGTAAGGAGAGCCTCCCGGTCCAGGTAGGGTCGCAACTGGTGCAACAGACGTGCAAAGGTCCTCCCAGCCACAGCCATCAAATGATGTTCCAAATTCAGCTGTGGATCAAGGAGGACACCCAAGTTGCGAACCCGCTCCGAAGGGGGTATATTTTCCCCCGCAAGAGTCAACACTGGACAGTCGACATGGTCCTTGGGAGGCAACATCCAAAGCCACTCAGTCTTGTCAGGATTGAGCCTGAGTCTGTTAAC
This sequence comes from Crotalus tigris, assembly GCF_016545835.1. NCBI lineage: Eukaryota > Metazoa > Chordata > Lepidosauria > Squamata > Viperidae > Crotalus > Crotalus tigris. The sequence continues at coordinate 1,497,533 of NW_024096964.1, forward strand.
CCCCATCCAGACCCTCACGGCTTCGAGGGAACAGTGTGATCATTAACTGAATACAGCAGTAGTTAAGTGAATGCCAAAGTCATTAAGCAAATTCATGAATTCCTATGTATGTTTTTTGCTGGCAATCTACAAATGTTTTCCAAGTACAGTACACTTTTTCTTAAACTTACGAAACTTCCGTGGCAAGATGGTCGGCCAATGCATTTAATACAAATAAACATCTTTTCAGCTTCCTCTTTTTCCTTGCTGGGTGTGCACATGTACTTGAATGTAGTGCAAGCCTGCGGAAATCTCTCCTGCCATCAAAGTTTTCCTCTTGGGGGGGGGGGGGCTGAACAATCGTGCACTGTGCAGATGGCTGCAGGTGTCTCTGGATGTCAGCTGGGCTCTGTTTATTACTAGTTTGCCGCATGTAGGAAAGCAGGCCAGGCCATAGTCACCAATCTGTGCAAACCACAGTCAGGAAAATGAAAACAAGTCCTGTGGAGAAGGAACCTGTAGGGAGGCTCTGGAACTCTGTTGGCAAAACCTTGCTCAGTTCCTCTTGAGGTGCTGCTTAGAAAGTGTCCCTTGTTTGACTTGGAAGGCACTTCACACACATGAGCTTACAATGGGCAAAAACAATACAAAACATAGTGTACAACACATGCAGCAGCCAAGAGACCAAATCAGCCTAAACATCATACCACATCACAGGCTCTCACAGACTCTCTAACCCAGGGGTTCTCAGCCTTGGCAACTTTAAGACTTGTGGACTTCAACTCCCAGAATTCCTCAGCCAGCAAAGCTGGCTGAGGAATTCTGAGACTTGAAGTCCACAAGTCTTAAAGTTGCCAAGGTTGAGAACCCCTGCTCTAACCCTTGTGTCTGGGAACATAACTATGCCTTCCAAACGATAAGTAGGGTCAATACCGACTCAGTTTCTGGGGGAGCAAAGTTCCATAGGGAGCAAAATTCCCTAGGGCAGGGGCAGCAACCAATTTCTGGACCTCACAAGCTGACAATCTTTTACTGATGGGATTTGCAGCATGCCTCTCCTGCTGATCTAACGGGATGGGTAGAAACAAGTGGGGAGAGACACTTGCACAAATAACCTGGCCCTACTTCACAAAGGGCTTTACAAATGACAAGCAGCACCGTGAATTGTGCCCACAAGCATACTGGCAGCCGACGCAGCTTGCGAAACAGAAGTGTAACATGAGCACGCGAAGGCAGGTCCGTAGCTGCCTGCGCCACTGCGCTTTGTACCGGTTGCAGCTTGTAGACCCTCTTCAAAGGGCAAACCCATGTAGAGCACCTTGTTGTAATCCACTTGGGAGGTGACAAGGGCATTAGTAACTGTGAGGAATTGTTCAGGAAACAAAGTTGTGAGGAAACTTGGCCAGGGCTGTTCCCCTGTTTCTTGAACTGGAGCTAGTCTAGTGGTTAAGGAAGAAGGCTAGTAACAACGAGACTGTAAATTCTTGTCCTGCCTTAGGCATGAAAGTTGACTGGGTATCTTTGAAAGAATAACCAGGAGACTGTGAGTTCTAGTTCCATCTTGAGCACAAACGCCAGCTGGATGACTTTGGGCCAATCACCAGGAGACTGTGAGTTCTAGTTCCATCTTGAGCACAAATACCAGCTGGATGACTTTGGGCCAATCACCAGGAGACTGTGAGTTCTAGTCCCATCTTGAGCACAAACGCCAGCTGGATGACTTTGGGCCAATCACCAGGAGACTGTGAGTTCTAGTCCCATCTTGAGCACAAACGCCAGCTGGATGACTTTGGGCCAATCACCAGGAGACTGTGAGTTCTAGTCCCATTTTGAGCACAAACGCCAGCTGGATGACTTTGGGCCAATCACCAGGAGACTGTGAGTTCTAGTTCCATCTTGAGCACAAACGCCAGCTGGATGACTTTGGGCCAATCACCAGGAGACTGTGAGTTCTAGTTCCATCTTGAGCACAAATACCAGCTGGATGACTTTGGGCCAATCACCAGGAGACTGTGAGTTCTAGTCCCATCTTGAGCACAAACGCCAGCTGGATGACTTTGGGCCAATCACCAGGAGACTGTGAGTTCTAGTCCCACTTTAATCATGAAAGCTAGCTGGATGACTCTGGGCCTGTCACTCTCCCTCAGCCCAAACAAATTCACAGGGTTGTTGTAGGGAAAAAAGGGAGATGGATGGAGTACAGGTAGTCCTTGATACACAGCCATAACTGGGAACAAGATTTCCATTACTAAGCAGGGCAGTTGTTAAATGAATTGTGCCTGATTTTATGATCTGTTTTGCCATAGTTTTAAGTGGATCATTAAATGAACCACAGGATTGTTAAGTGAACCTGGCTTCCCGTCGTTGATTTTGCTTGTTGCAAGCTGACTGGGAAGATCACAAATGACGACCCTGGGATGCTGCAACCATTGTAAATGTAGGCAGTCCTCGACTTACGACAGTTTGTTTAGTGACCGTTCGAAGTTGCAACAGCGCTGAAAAAAGTGACGTGTGGCCATTTTCCATACCTATGACCATTGCAGCTCTCCCGTGCTCATGTGATCAAAATCTAGATGCTTGGCAACTGACACATATTTACCATGGTTGTGATGTTCCAGGGTCACGTGATCACCTTTTGTGACTTTCTGACAAGCGAAATATAATGGGGAAGCCAGATTCAATTAACAACCTTGTTACTGACTTAACAGCTGCAGTGATTCACTTACCAACTGTGGCAAGAAAAGTCGTAAAATGGGACAAAAGCTCACCATCCAAGCAAAGTATCAGTTGGAGCCTAGGGTGAATATCTTCAGAGAGGTCTACAGTTTCTTCAACCTCAGGCTATCCTCAAAGTTACTTTAGGCCAGGGGTCTTCAAACTTGGCCCTTTTGTGACTTGTGGACTTCAACTCCCAGAATTCCTCAGCCAGGCACGCCTGGCTGAGGAATTCTGGAAGTTGAAGTCCACAAGTCATAAAAGGGCCAAGTTTGAAGACCCCTGCTTTTAGGCAAAGTGAGAATGAGAAGACTAGATGGGGTAACAACACAAATCAAAACCTCTGGAAGTTGTTATATTAGGTTTTTAAGGGCACATTTCCCCCAACTGTAGCTTTCTAGTTTATTCTTGGTTTCTTTCCTTGGGCCTCTTTTAGAAAGCAGAGCAGTTAATGGTTATCTTTTTTCTCTGGGGTAGTCAACTTTTTCTTATCTGCTGACCTTAAGGATTTCTGCATAGAATAATTGTGCTAGCACAAAACTTTGGGTCAGCAACTAATTTTTAACAAGGGGGGTATTTTTTCACGGAATAAGAGCAGAGAGGCCAGCAAACCATAGATTTTCTTTTTAAAAAAAACACAAAAAACCTGTGACGTATGCAAAAGGGCTTACTGTTCCCCAGAATGTATAGCATTTGTGGTTTAAACTGGGCACTTTCTCATGTATTTCAATTGTTCAGTTCAATTTGTCTTCATCTAGCAGCTAGCAGAATACGTGGAGAAGAAGCTAGATAGAAATTTGCCTCATGTCTTCTCTTGAGAAAATGTAATATTTCGTCTAAAAGATCAGGAACAAAGATGGCATTTAGAGAAATTTTGGGGCCTAGACATAGCCTGCAAGTCCCCAGACTCCCACTACTACACAATTTTGAGGGGTACATTCAAGTGTTTATTGAATCCAAAGATTTGCTGCTTATAGTGAGTTTTGGACAAGATCAAGCAGTTACAAATGTTGAATCTAGCACAGGGGTCTTCAAACTTGGCCCTTTTATGACTTGTGGACTTCAACTCCCAGAATTCCTCAGCCAGGCATGTCTGGCTGAGGAATTCTGGGAGTTGAAGTCCACAAGTCATAAAAGGGCCAAGTTTGAAGACCCCTGATCTAGCATATTTCACACCTCTGGCTTCTACTGTCAAGGTGTGTTTTTTTTGGGTGCGTGAATCTGGGATGTGATCGATACATTGTGACCACCTCATTAAATCAATCAAGTACTGACCAGTCTTGCTTATCCATGGTATAAACCAGTGTTTCCCAAACTTGACAATTTTAAGGCATGAGGACTTCAACTCCCAGAATTCCACAGCCAGCAACGCTGGCTGTGGAATTCTGGGAGTTGAAGTCCACATGCCTTAAAATTGTCAAGTTTGGGAAACACTGGTATAAACTATAAATGATACTGCAAGAAGAGGACAACATTTGAGAGAATTAAAACTGTCTATAAAGCTCTGATGAGGAACATAAAGTTGCTATCCTAATAAGTTTCATGTTGGAAGCACCAAAGTGCTTCCTCGGTGAAAGGATTTGCCACTGAAATCACTGTTGCTTGGGGGGCACCCACTTGGAGGCTCCATTTGCACCCTGGTGAAGTTGCTCATCGAAGTGGTACCCATTAATCTACTTGCAGTTGCTTGCTTTCGAACGATTGAATCAGCGGGAGCGGGAGCACGTGACGGGAGTTCAACCTGTCCTATGGTAACAACGGGTCTCAAACATGAGCCCAGCATTCTAACCACAGGAGCTCCCTGAGAAAGTTGCTGATCTGTTGGTGATTGAGGGATAAGTATGGAAAACAAGACGATGGGTAAAAAGGAAAGATGATGAGATAGACCCTGACCAACACTACCCATATAAAGGACTTTTTAGATGAGTATGAGCTGGTAAAAATGTGTTTTGCATCATCCTTGCATACTTCTCAGAAGGGCTTGAAACTAAAAATAGAAGTGAGAGGGAAATAGAAGCACAGATGCAGGTAGAGAAATGCTGAGCATTAGGAAGAATGGCATCACATTCCAACGCAGGAGGTATGAATCAGAAAAGGACAGACAGAGACCCTAACACAACTCTGTGGAAAAGAGTAAACTAGGAAGTGTTGGTGCTCTCTGTTTTCTTGCAGATGGTTCATTACCTAAACTAGGTAACATAATCACTGCTAGGGTGAAAGGAGTAAATAAAGTGAATGGGGATGGGATGGGATAGAATACTGTAGAATAGAATAGAATTAAGAATTATTAGGAATAGAATAGAATAGAATAGAATAGAATAGAATAGAATAGAATAGAATAGAATAGAATAGAATTAAGAATTATTAGGAATAGAATAGAATAGAACAGAACAGAACAGAACAGAACAGAACAGAATAGAATTCTTTATTGGCCAAGTGTGATTGGACACCCAAGGAATTTGTCTCTGGTGTATAAGCTCTCAGTGTACAAAGCACAAGATAATATCATCAATGTACATACAAACAACAAGTGTACATACAAACATCAAGGTAATATAAGCATATGATACCAATAGGAGAAGGTAGTAGAAAGGATGACAAGGATAATAGTAATACAGCCATATACTAACTAATACACTACATATAGTAATACAGGTTACAGTACTAGTATTGGTACACCAAGCAACAGAGTACTGATAACAAACAGGAGATAATAAAAACCTTAGCACAGAAAGGAAAGCATGAACTGATAGAATCCAATTCTGATGACAGTCATAATTGGAACCTACTCATTCAAAGAGACCCAACTTAAAAAAAAAAAAGTAGAACAGCTTTCTATACCGTGAAACAATATGCCTGCAAAAAAAAAAAAAATGACTCTGACTATGGAAATCCTGCTGCAAGCATCTGTTAAGATGAAAAGAACCTAAAGTGATACTATTGTGAGTTTGTCAGAGGCCACTTTTATAAGCAAAAAAATAAAATATAGACAAGGCTTTTCTACTTCAATTCAACAAGTTCTTAAGAGGGCCAAAACGATAGTGTGAATGGAAGACTTCAATTATATTCCAGTATCTGTGGGAAAATTAACTCAGCTAAGTACAACATATTTCTGATCTGTTTTTTTCAGGGGGAAGAAGAAACGAGAGGATTACCTAGACATAAACTGAGTGATGGAACGAAGATGCCAAATGACTTGAGGAGGAATGATCACGTCATGCTGGAGTTCAAGATAATTAGGGGAGGAAAGGCAAAGAGGAAAACTTGAAGAAGACAAATTTTAATGAACTGTGCCTGAAGATGGGTAGCATACTTTAGTGTGAAACCCCAAAGAATAAATAGTTCCAAATGGAATGAGAAAGCACAAATTATTCCAATGAGAAGAAGGGAAAAGAATTAAAAAGGTAAGAGAAACAGAGAAGAGATATATTGAAAATGGCCGCAGAGGCTGATAATTAAGGAGAGAGATAAACTACAGGTAGTTCTTGACCTATGAGCACAACTGAGCCTAAAATTTCCGTTCACTAAGCAAGACAGTTGTTAAGTGAGTTTCATCCCATTTTACAACCTTTGTGGCCACAGTTCTCAAGAGAATCCCTGCAGTTGTTAAGTTAGTAACACTGAATCTCACTCCCCCACTGATTTGGCTTGTCAGAAGGTTGCAAAAGGGAATCACGTGATCCTGGGACACCACAACCGTCATAAATACGAGCCAGTTCCCAAGTGTCTGAATTTTTAATCACATGACCATGGGGATGCTCCAGCACCTTTTTTCGATGGATTTTCCCGAGTTGTGTTCTTTTCCTATGGTTTCCCTTCCTATCGTCCTTTGTTTTTGAAAATGCCCCGCTGGTGGTACGGTGGCAGCAAGGTCCCCTGCAGCTCTGTCTGCCTCCACTAGGAGGAGCCATGAGGCGCTGGAGCACCACAGCCAGAGCGTGGCTTGATTGGCTGGGTCGGACCATGTGGTGTGGAAGCCGATGGTGGCGGTGGGAGACACATAAATATGGAGGCCCTCTTTCATGAGAGGGTGAGTGAGCCTTTTGCCTTCCCTTATAGAAGATGGGGTGTGAGGTTAAAAAGAGGTGAAGCGAGAGGAAAGAAAGGCAGCTTGCGTGAAAGTTTGCCCGACAGTGAAACTTTGCTGTTTCAGTTCCTTGGGTAGTTCAAAGGCTGGGATGTCTACGAAAATCTCTTTTTATTTTATTTTATTTTATTGAAAAGTTTTATACAAATTTATTATTACAATACAATATCCCTCCCTCCCTCCCCTCCCCCCCACCCCAACCCTCCCCCCCTCACTTCCCAGAGCTGATTACAGGGTTAAAAATAAGCAAACAAATTCTAACTAAGCTTATCCAACTATACCAATAACCAAATCCCTAAAATACTTTAACTTGAATACAAACAATTCCCAGTTTAAACTATAAGTTAATCAAAAACTAAATGATACTTTCTAATCCCATATTTATTCTGTACAAAATTTATCCATCTTCTCCACACCGAGATGTATCTTTTTAGTCTTTTATACTTTATATTCAAACTTCAGAGGGGAAGAATAAGAATGAAGCCAATGTCTTGTGATTTGGAGGTATTATTATTACTAATAATATATATTAATTACGTATTGGTCAGATGTAAAGGTAGACCTGCAGTATGAGGTTTAACCAGATCTATTTATTAAATTGGGTTTAACTTAAAGGAAAATTAAAAGTTCACTGTTCACTGACAAAGTTTCTAATTTGTTTCAAGTCAATATCCATATTAAACTCCAAATGTAAATTTTTCTACCTTGTTTGACAACTTCTTAAAAATAATTCAATCTTTTACAAGCAACCACATTTTGTTTTATTGGGCCAATTTCATTCCACATAGAAAGCTGACATTTCCACTCATTAAACTAAATGGATATTCCAATGGTAAATGTCCCAAAAGATTAATAAAATGCCTTCTTGAAATTTAAAGCCACACAGTGCCGGGTAATATTAATAGTATTAACTTACCTTGAACAAAATCCTAGTCTTTTAGATACACTAAAAATTGAAGGTTTTTTTTTTTCAACTACAAAGGTAAACCTTGTAAGGTAGGCAAGGTGGGTTGTATGACGTGTGTGAGTTCTGGCACCTTTATTTTTTTTACAAAAACACTGGATGCTACAATGATCATAAGTGTGAAAAATGGTCCTAAGTCCCTTTTTTCAATGCCGCTGTAACTTTCCCCTTATATAACCTTTATTGTTTTATTAATGTATAAAATACAAGGAAAAATAAAAAATAGGAAATTAAGGGAAGAAAAAAGCAAGTATGAGGTACAAGGGAAGAAAGAAAAAGTCGTTGATATCCGACTCTTTTTTGCACAGTACAAGATAACATTACAACCTCAACTTTTTGCTTTTACACGTTAGTATATAACTAGCCATTTCTATTACAACAAATCTATCTAACTGGCAAAACCAAAGTCAAAGTTTCTTTTTTTTTTCAACACAAGCACAAAATCCACAAGTGATTTCCAGTTAAAAAAACTTGTAACATTGTAACTTTCAACCATCACTAAATGAATGATTGTAAGTCGAAAATTACCTGTGTAGTAAGAATCCATAATTGTATCTTGAATGATTTCAAATCTCCAGGGACAGATGTTGGAAGAGCTAGGAGAAGTTAATTGTGATAGGTGTTTCTCCCAAGTGTAGTGGATTCAGCCTTGAAGGATCCACCTATGCTTTATTTAACATTTTTCCTGGTGGTTCGTGAAAGTTAAAACATGCATTTGGTTTTTAGGAAAACTATAATGAATACTTAAGCTGTTTCACTTCTGTTAGCATCTTTGATTTTACTATCTGATATAACCCTCTATTCCATTTATCAAAAAACAACAAAACTAGACCCAAAGATGCTTTTTTTTTTCCCCAAAAGAAGAAAACTGGACTTTGGTTTTCCTTGAAGACATTTCGCTTCTCATCCAAGAAGCTTCTTCAATTCTGGCTGTCAGAACTGTCAGAACCGAAGTCAGTCAGAACTGAAGGAGCTTCTTGGATGAGAAGTGAAACGTCTTTAAGGAAAAAAAAAAATGAAGTTTAGTTGCCTTTTGAAAAAAAGCACCTTTGGGAAAACCATGACCTGGACGACTGGGAATCTCCAGAGACATTTAACAAAACTAGACTGCTTGCAAAAGGTAAAACCCAAAATATAATATACGTGGTGAGGTCAGCAAGGTGAGCTCAACGCTTGTAAGTGCAAATGCCTGACTCAACCAGGATACAATCTACACATGGTCTCTTCCTGGATCCAATACACATTTCACCACATAGAGGATCTTGATGCTGGCCGAGCCAAGGCCGGTGCAATTTTAGCTGATGAAAACTGACATGGCTCCTCTCCCTTACCACTTTTTTGCAGACCCCTAGTGAGTAATTTCAGGCTTTCTCTTGTTTGTTTGGATTCTTCTCCCCTCCCGGCCACCACAACTTAGCGAAAACGAGCTGTCCTTTCCAATCAGGTTCAGTGGAACGCCAGGCAACGGCAGCTATCAACAAAATCACAAGATAGAGATCCCTTCCCATGTAATTATAGGGTGTGCCACTATGCAGATGTCTCTGCGGAAAGCTGGAGCAGCCCGCAATTAACCAGGAGAGCCGAGCAGCGAATGCGGTCACAAGGAAATAGAGAGGAGAGGGTGGCTGGGATCTCATAAGGTTTATTTTAAAATCCATCAGATCAAGGCTTAAACAGTTATGCCATGTTCCAGAATTGACCGTATCTTTGCTGCAATTAAATTTGGGGCTGAAACTTGGAAAGATCTCTCAACCCTTTGGGTCATAACCCATGTGAGGAGGAGGAGGGTGCTGGAAATTATGCTTACCAGCAAGGAGAAGATGCTGCAGCAGCTGTGTTGGTCATGTCCCCAAAAGGTATGAGTAAGGCAGAAATGGGTCAAAAGAAAACAGGGTGTTGAATGTCCCTGAAGTTTCCTTTCTGAATCGTTTACATCGATACTTCAACATGAGACAGGTGATTCACACCTTTAGATTATTTTTCAAACGTTGTAACTTTTAGTGGTTAAAGATGCTGAGCTGGAAAGCTGACAGCCCAGGTTTGAGACCCTAGCACAGGGTTTTCAAACTTGGCCCTTTTATGACTTGTGGACTTCAACTCCCAGAATTCCTCAGTCAGGCATGCCTGGCTGAGGAATTCTGGGAGTCGAAGTCCACAAGTCATAAAAGGGCCAAGTTTGAAGACCCTTGCCCTAGCACTATGTGACAGGGTGAGCTCTGGTTCCTGCCCATCTAGCAGTTTGAAAGCATGCAAATGCAAGTAGATAAATAGGTACCACTTCGGTGGGAAGGTAAAAACATTCCCTGCACCTTTGGTGGATAGTCATGCTGGTCACATGACCACAGAAATGTCTTTGGACAATGCTGGTTCCCTCAGCTAAAAAAACAGAGATGAGCACTGCCCCCTAGAGTCGGATATGACTGGATAGGGCAGGGGTAGGCAACCTTGGCTCTTTTATGACTGGTGGACTTCAACTCCCAGAATTCCTGAGCCAGCCATGCTGAGGGGAAAGGGAGAGGTTTCCAAGCTGAGCCATGCTGGCTCAGGAATTCTGGGAGTTGAAGTCCATGAGTCATAAAGCGGCCTAGGCCTAGGCCAGAGATAGGTAACCTTGGCTCTTTTATCACTTGTGGAGTTCAACTCCCAGAATTCCTGAGCCAGCCATACTGAGGGGAAAGGGAGAGGTTTCCAAGCTGAGCCATGCTGGCTCAGGAATTCTGGGAGTTGAAGTCCATGAATCATAAAAGAGGCGAGGTTGCCTCCCCCTGACCTATACCATCTCAGACAGGTGATTGTCCAGTCTCTTTTTAAAAACTTCCAGCGATGGAGCTAAAGAAAAGCAAGCTTCTGCCACATTGCCTAAGAACAATTCTGCTCCATCAGAAATATTATCTTCTTTTCCTGGACATTTATGCAGGATTAGACTGCAATCTAGGAACAGACTGGGCACAAATCCCATTGAAATCCTGAAGCTTACTTCTGATTAAACATTCAGTTAGGTAATTTGATTATCCTTCAAATCTAATCAAGATTTCTTTCACTGAGCAACAGGAGCCACTGGCTGTTCAGGGAGAAATTGATCCAGTGCTGTACATTTTAAGTAATTCTACCTTACATTCAAAGGGATTCTCATGTCCGTGTCACGGCCACTGAATGCCGAAATCTACTTCAAGGGTTACCCGCCTCACAAATCCATTTTAGGGCCCTGAATGGCCAATGGAACATTGCCTTCCAGAGGCAACTGACAATGAAATCTGAAGTCTTCTCTCTCTCTGCTGCCAAATTTTATTTCAACCTCAGGAAAGCTCCCCCTCGGGATGGGGTTGAAGTGAGAGGTGGGAGGTCTCCTCAATGGCTGCAATGTTTCTGGGGGTTTCCCCTTCACATTTTGATTGTTTTCTTAGAGGTTCTTCCAAAGATGGCAACTTTCCAAACTCAAAAGCATACAAAACCCACACTCCGGCACAGCTGAAAACCTCAACGGCCAAGAGAGCTTGAAGGTTTTGAGGAAAAGCTTGAAGACCAACCAAACGAAACAAATGTCAGCGTTGTTTATACTGCAGATGTAACTGAGTGCTCTAGGAGAAACCTTTAATTTGTTTCTTCTTAGAAAAGAAACATGGTACAGGGAGAGAGGGAGAGACAGCATAATCACATATGCGTTTCTGAAGCATTTTGTTTACTGAGCCCTCTCTCCCTGGGAAAAAACAAGTATGGCCTTTAATCACGTTTGCAAACAGTTACATGTTCAGAAAGACACGATGGAATAAATCTGGAACAGTGGAACTACCAGGGAACATGGCGACTGCTTAGTGCAGTGGTTCTCAACCTGTGGGTCGGGACCCCATTTGGGGTCGAATGACCATTTCACGGGGGTCGTCAAACCATGCTGTCCACCATTTTTTCCCTTTTGCCTAGCTGTCCTACTCCCTTTTATTGGTGGCCACACCCACTTGGGGGTCACCACAACATGGGGAACTGTATTATGGGGTCACGGCATTAGAAAGGTTGAGGATCACTGGCTTAGTGAAAGAGGACCATGGCTTCTAATATCAGGAGAACTATTGTAATGCGATCAGGTCCCAGCCCTCCTGATTGGTCCAAGGGACGGCTTCACCATGCTTCATCATGTAAGGTAGGCAGGTTATACTACATGAAGAAATGAACTGGATACTTTATTTGGCTGATTAGACGCACAAGGAATTTGGGCTAAACCATACAGTGAATGGTTGAGGGAATTAGATATGTCTAGTCCAGGGGTAGGCAACCTTGGCTCTTTTATGACTCGTGGACTTCAACTCCCAGAATTCCTGAGCCAGCCATGCTGAGGGGAAAGGGAGAGTTTCCAAGCTGAGCCAGGCTGGCTCAGGAATTCTGGGAGGTGAAGTCCACGAGTCATAAAAGAGCCAAGGTTGCCTACCCCTGGTCTAGTCTTACAAAGAGGACTTGGGTTGATATGATAGTTGTCTTCTAGTACTTGAGGGGCTGTCACAGAGAAGGCGTCAACTTATTCTCCAAAGCATCTGAAGTCAGGACAAGAAGTAACACGTGAAAGATCATTACAGAGAGATCCAACTGAAAACTAAGGAGAAATTTCACTGACTTAATCAACGGAATGGTTTACCTCCAGAAGCTGTGGATGCTCCATCACTGGAGGTTTTCAAGAAGAGAATGGACAGCCGGTCTGTCTGAATTGGGTCTCCTGCTTGAGCAGAGGGTTGGACTAAAAGACCTCCAGTGCCCATCCCCAACACTATTATTCTACGTTCTAAGATGGTCCCTGAGATAATAGCAATAGCAAATAGCACTTAGACTTATATACTGCTTCACAATGCTTTACAGCCCTCTCTCAGTGGTTTACAGAGTCAGCGTATTGCCCCCAAATAATTTGGGTCCTCATTTTACCGACCTCAGAAGGATGAAGGCTGAGCCAACCTTGAGCTGGTTAGGATCGAACTCCTGGCAGTCAGCAGACTTAGCTTGCAATACTGCACTTGTGCCACCACAACAGGCATCCAAGCTGTCAATGGCTTTATATTAATTATCAGCACCTTGGAAAGGGCTCAGAAGTCTACTAGCAGTCAGTTCTGCAAAAGAGATGTTGTTCTGCTAAACCAGGGGTCTTCTAACTTGGCCCTTTTATGACTTGTGGACTTCAACTCCCAGAATTCCTCAGCCAGGCACGCTGGCTGAGGAATTCTGGGAGTTGAAGTCCACAAGTCATAAAAGGGCCACGTTTGAAGACCCCTGTGCTAAACCATTAAGTGCTGCACAACAAGTAGGCCACCACATTCTGAGTCAGCTCCAACACCTGAGTCATTTTCAAGGGTGCCCCACTGAAAGTGAGTTGTAGTCACCTAGCTGAGAAACGACAAGGGCATAAGTCACTGTTTTCATTGCCACCCAAACAACAAAAAGGCACCAATTTTCTCTGTAACTCTAACTGGAGGACCTGGTAAAGCTGGACAAACGCTCTCCTAGTCACACTTTCTCCATGCTGTATAAAAGACAAACACATACATCAGTGGTGGGATTCAAATACGTGAACAACCGGTTCTCTGTGTGGATGCCGCTTCTGGAAGTCCATTCTGGGCCTGGGAAACAAAAATTAGCTATCAGTTCTGCTGAAGTGGTGCGAACTGGCTGAATCCCACTACTGACATACATGCACTTGGAGAACAAAATGTCATGGCAACCTCAGGCAAATATTGTGAATTCCTTACTTGTACCAGATGTCAGGTGCGAATACATAAATATACAGTATAATTTGCATAATGACGTCACCATTTGCCTGATGTTATTTTGCATGGTCTTGCTTCATTGTTGACTGCCACAAATACTATATACTATACTAAATATGTGTGTGTGTCTATGTGTATACATAAGCAGATAAAAACAGCAACTCTGTGTTGATGCTATAGATAAAAACAGAAGGATACACATTTTTGGCAATTGATTGATCTTTTCGGAGCTCAGAAGCAAAGCAGAATCAAGCCTGGTTAACATTTGGATGGAAGAAAAGACTATGAAGTCTACAGGCCAATTTCAGAAATTGAAAAATATTTTAAAAATTGGCAATGATAGAACACTTTGCTTAAAAAAATGGCTAGAATGTGTCCATGACACCAACAAGAACTAAACTGGACTGAAAAGAGACTTCACTCTCTTAGACTCAGCAGCTTTTAATGGTCCCTGTTTTTAGTGACGCCAATTTACCAAACAGGTGGCATTAAAAAAAAAAACTAATGTTTTTTCATTTCAGAAGGTTAAAAACTGGCACACAATTTAAAAAGCTATCAAACCTGACACTGGGATCGATCAAAAGAATAAAAAGTGTAAGATCTAATACTCCCCCATAAGGAATGAGAAACATTACTCTAAGAGAAAGAGGTCTATAATACCAATTAGCTTCTGATCTATTATTGTTTTTGAAGAGTTTAATTCACTCTTAAGAACAGGTCAGCTCTTTATTAGCCTATTAAACCAGCTAATTAATTTGTTTGCATTCTGTAAACTGTTTAGTTAATAGCAGCAATAGCATTTAGACTTATATACCCAGTGGTGGGATTCAAATACCTGAACATCCGGTTCTCTGTGTGGATGCAGGCCTGGGCCTCCAAGGAAGTGACATCCATGCACTTCCTGTGGGCTGTTCTAGGCCTGGGAAGCCTCCTCCAAGGCCTAGAACAGACTTCTAGAAGTAACATCAATGTACTTCCGTTGGGCCGTTCTAGGCCTGGGAGGCCTCCACCAGGCCTAGAACACACTTCCGGAAGTGAAATCCATGCACTTCCAGTGAGCCGTCCTAGGCCTGGGAGACTTCCTCCAGGCCTCTGAGGCCTAGAGCGGATTTCCAGAAGCAGCATGGGTTCAGCCGGTTCTCCAACCTCAACAAAATTTAGCTACCAGTTCTACCGAACCGGTGCGAACCGGCTGAATCCCATCACTGTATATGTGCTTCACAGTGCTTTACAGCCCTCTCTAAGCGGTTTACAGAGTCAGCATTTTGCCCACAACGATCTGGGTCCTCATTTTATTGACCTTAGAAAGATGGAAGGCTGAATCAATCTTGAGCTGGCTAGGATCAAACTCCTGGCTGTGAGCAGAGTTAGCTTGCAATACTGCACTCTAACTGTTCTGTTTTCTACTTGGTTCAGCATTGAAGAGGCAGTAATAGAAACAAGTACTTCTTTATTGAAGGTCAAAACAGGAACTAACAAGCATTGCTCCGCCCCTATTTATACATTCAGCTCTGGGCGGCATCAGCCAATGAAAGCACAGTATTCTCCCGCTCAAATGCATAATAAAGTCTTGTAGACCGCAAGTCTGGCTGGCAGGCCACATGGTCTGCTAACCGTTCCTGCACAGATTTCAGCAACCTGTTCCATCAATTTAACTCAATACATTACACTAACCACTGCACCATCACACCTCGTATTGCTTTTCCATCTGATACATTTCTTTCTATTTCATCCACTGCTCTAGAAGAAAGATGATTTACAGTACTGTGCACACTTCTGCTCTAGTATGGGGTTATGAGAGGGGTGTGAGAAATTCACAGAATCCTGAATTGCCTCTCCCCCACTCAGGTTGGTCTGCTTTCCAAAAAAGACCCTTTGGTTTTGCATCATGGAGATTAAGGTGGGACACCAATAGCAAGGGCAGAGTTGGGATGTGGAGAAGATATTAGGTTGATGCTTAATTTCCATGGTACACATCCTTTAGCAAAGCGAACAAATATATGATATACCTCATCTAAATAAAAAAAAATTATCTTGTTAACAGGGAAAAGCTGGAAATTGGGTACACTATCATTTTTAAACATTCCAATATCTTTGTTTATGATGGCTGGCAAAGCTGGCAAACGGTGTAGTGTGATATGCATTCTCAACCCAAATTCAGGATTGTGGCTTCTGTAATTAGGTGAGGGTGGTATTAGGGGTTTTTGTTAACCTGTTACGTCTATCTCCCCCCCCCTTTTTTTTTTTTCTTTTCAAGACTTGAAAGCATCTTGTGGAGAAGGTAATTTTCAGTTGGATTCAATGAAACGCTTAGAGGAGACCAAACCCATAATCATTTTTCAGTTGGAGAAGAATGTTTTCTGCTAAAAGGGAAAACAAGTTAACATTGTTGGGAGTAATTTGTTATTTCTGACAGCCTCCGTGTTCTGGAAGCCAAACCCTCAAGATGGCTATAAAACATGTTGGAGTATAAAATAGGTATTTCAAAAGCATCACTCATTTTTTTTACACCAAATAGCCTCCTGCAAAGTACAGGGCAGTTTGGGGCGAGGAACAATTGCAGATTCCTAAGGGGATAAGCAGTATCCTGTATTCTTATAAACACAAGGTCAGGATGAGGTCAGTGAAGTGTTTTTTTTGTTTTTTTGTTTTGTAAGATTCCATAACCATGATTGATTTCCCTAAGCTATTGGTACCTCAGGAAATGGAGTAGCTGTTTCTTTCCCATTTTCCAAATGGATGGACAGGCGGCTGGACAGACAGATAGGCCTTGTATCCTATGGATGGATGGATGGATGGATGAATGAATGGATGGATGGATGGATAGGCCTTGTATTCTATGGATTGATTGATGGATGGATAGAAGAGATCGGTAGATAGATAGATAGATAGATAGATAGATAGATAGATAGATAGATAGATAGATAGATAGATAGATAGACAGACAGAGAGACGGACGGACGGACAGACAGACGGATGGATGGACGGATAGATAGATAGATAGATAGATAGATAGATAGATAGATAGATAGATAGATAGATAGATAGACAGAGAGACAGACGGACGGACAGACAGACGGATGGATGGACAGATAGATAGATAGATAGATAGATAGATAGATAGATAGATAGATAGATAGATAGATAGATAGATAGATAGATAGACAGAGAGACAGACGGACGGACAGACAGACGGATGGATGGACGGATAGATAGATAGATAGATAGATAGATAGATAGATAGATAGATAGATAGACAGACAGACAGACCAACAGACAGATGGATGGACGGATGGACGGATAGATAGATAGATAGATGGATGGAGGGAGGGACGGACAGACGGACGGACAGACAGACAGACAGACAGATAGGCAGGCAGGCAGGCAGGCAGGCAGACACTTTTAATGATCCCTCATTGGAACCAATACTGAATCTGAAGGCATCACAGGAGCAAAGTGGCTAGGGGTCTTCTAGATTACAGGACTCGCATCCCTTCAAATATCCTAAATTGGATATAACTACTAGCAAATACCAGTGGTAATCCAATGCCTGTAGCTTTTCTGCAGGATTCTGGGACAACTAAGGTTCAATGTTGGTGAAATAACAGTGCTTTCTACCCAGCTTTAGGCCAGTCAGCTTTTGGCAAATTGCTTTCTCATTTTTCATATCTCCTTTCTAAAATAGGATTTATGAACTCTCCTCCCAGAGAAATTCCTTAGATGTCTCAACTGCAGACAGACTTTCAAAGTTTGCTTTGGGTGGAATCTCAAAAATAATTTAGAGTTGGCAATCTCTACCCAGAAATGTTAAGAGCATGCAATTCTTCTGATTACAGAATAATAGAACAACAGAATAGCGGAGTTGGAAGGGACCTTGGAGGTCTTCTAGTCCAACATCTGCTCAAGCAGAAAACCCTATACCAGGGGTCTTCAAACTTGGCCCTTTTATGACTTGTGGACTTCAACTCCCAGAATTCCTCAGCCAGGCACATGTGTGTGGCTGAGGAATTCTGGGAGTTGAAGTCCACAAGTCATAAAAGGGCCAAGTTTGAAGACCCCTGCCCTATACCATTTCAAGCAAATGGCTGTCCAATCTCTTCTTGAAACCACCTGGGATTCTTCAAGGGTGATTCTCCTGAAAGAGGACTGTCCACGTTTTGCTTCAGATAAAATTCCAAGAGCAAAGTATAGTTTAGAGGGATAGGAGACCTAGCCTATATACTAGAGCCAACATTTTATGTGAATATTCAAAATAATACATATAGTTGCAAAAGATTAGTTTATGCAAGCTATTTTCATCCTGCTGCTCATGTTGTTTTCCCAGTGATGCCAGAAACTGATTTAAGACGCCTATCACTTCACTGAGTCTCCTTAATTCATAGTCTTGAGCCATTGGATGGTTCACCAATGAACCATTTTTTAAAACAATAGTTAGCCCTTTGCTTTTCTATCATAAAAAACACTGTCCTGTAGAGCGGGGGTCTCCAACCCCCAGACCACGGACCGGTAGCAGTCTGTGGCCTGTTAGGAACCGGGCCGCACAGCTGGAGGTGAGTGGTGGGCGGGCAAGTGAGCAAACCCGAAACCACCACCATACCACTCGCAGTCCACGAAAAAATTGCCTTCCACAAAACTGGTCGGGGACCGCCGCTATAGAGAACAAAAGTAATCTGGAATTATGTTGCACTAAACAGAAACTTTATAAACTGCAGGAGAATTTATGAAAATTACAGAGCTTTGGTATATGCTGTTTGCGGAGACGATGGAACTTGCAGAGATGTCTAAGTTGACTCCCTTGATTAGAAAAAAGTCACTCTCTACATTTTTGGCTGACTGGAAACCACTTATAAACTTTTGGCATAAAACAGACAAAATGCATGTATCATTTATGATTTTGATGCTTAGAAGAAAAACTGGATAATAAAGGAAAAAGTAAGATATTTTTGTAATCATACAGTAAGACTTTCTAATCCTACAGTACTTATATTTGCTGTAAAGAAAACTAGAAGCTTCTTCTTCTTCTTCTTCTTCTTCTTCTTCTTCTTCTTCTTCTTCTTCTTCTTCTTCTTCTTCTTCTTCTTCTTCTTCTTCTTCTTCTTCTTCTTCTTCTTCTTCCTCCTCTTCTTCTTCTTTGTAATAGTAGTCAAGTTGGAAGGGACCTTGGAGGTCATCTAGTCCAACCACCTGCTCAGGCAGGAAACCTACTACCATTTCAGACAAATGGCTGTCCAGTCTCTTCTTAAAAAGTTCCAGTGTTGGAGCATTTACTGCTTCTGGAGGCAGGCTGTTCCACTGATTAATTGTTCTTAGGAAGTTTCTCCTTAGTTCTAGGTTGCTTCTCTCCTTGATTAGTTTCCACCCGTTGCTTCTTGTCCTGCCTTCAGGTACTTTGGAAAATAGCTTAATTCCCTCTTTTTTTCTTCCTCTTCTTCTTCTCCTCCTCCTCCTCCTCCCCCTTCTCCTTTTCTTCTCCTTCTCTTTCTCCTTCCTCTTCTTCTTCCTCTTTTTTTGTCTCTCTCCCGTTCTGTTTGCTTCATTCTGTATTAATTTCTCTGTTTTTATGTTCTTTTTTTAAAAAAATAAATAAAATCTATATTAAAATGCTTTTAAGAAGGCTTCGAGCTGCTAGGCTGAACATTAGAAAAGAAAAACACACTTTACTGTAACTGATTCTTCTCTAGCTAAAAATAAGATCATTCAGCAATGTATCTTGTTCTAGTGGAACCATAGCCAACACAGAGTATTCCTAGCACAGTCTAACTGGCTATGAGTCATTCTTGATCTTTCTGATAACATACTTGCCCGGCTATTTGCAGCAATAGTAAATATTTATATCATATTAACACCTTGTGCCTCTGAGCAAGCAGGAGTCCTTTTAAAAATGGAACGAACGGGAAATTCGAAAAGGAGATGTTATGGAAAGATCAGAATCAACATCTCACTTCTTAATTTAGAATGTCTCTCCTGCTCTCTCTTGGACGCATCCCATGATTGGAGCTGGCAGAAGATCAGCCCGTCATGTTTATCCAGAGTTCTTCTCTTGGCACAGGAGGAAATAGAAAGAGGAAAAAGATTAAGCCCTTTTTCTTGCATGATCTGCCATCCAGGTTCTTACTCTGTACCTTCCAGCAAGTTCTAGGAAGAGGGTGCACGTGCTAAGTCAGAAGAAACTTGCGAAATTTTTGATAGAAGAGACGCTTTACTATAGTAGTAACTGTGAGAGGGACCTCGGAGTCCTAGTAGACAATCACCTAAATATGAGCCAGCCGTGTGCTGCAGCTGCCCAAAAGGCCAACACAGTGCTAGGCTGCATTAACAGAGGGATAGAATCAAGATCACGTGAAGTATTAATACCACTTTACAAGGTCTTGGTAAGGCCACACTTGGAATACTGCATCCAGTTTTGGTCACCACGATGTAAAAAAGATGTTGAGACTCTAGAAAGAGTACAGAGAAGAGCAACAAAGATGATTAGGGGACTGGAGGCTAAAACATATAAGGAACGGTTGCTAGAATTGGGTATGTCTAGTTTAACGAAGAGAAGGACAAGGGGGGACATGATAGCAGTATTCCAATATCTCAGGGGCTGCCATAAAGAAGAGGGAATTAAACTATTTTCCAAAGCACCTGAAGGCAGGACAAGAAGCAACGGGTGGAAACTAATCAAGGAGAGAAGCAACCTAGAACTATGGAGAAACTTCCTGACAGTGAGAACAATTAATCAGTGGAACAGCCTGCCTCCAAAAGCAGTAAATGCTCCAATACTGGAAGTTTTTAAGAAGAGACTGGACAGCCATTTGTCCGAAATGGTGTAGGGTTTCCTGCCTGAGCAGGGGGTTGGACTAGATGACCTCCAAGGTCCCTTCCAATTTTACTACTATTACTAACTAATACTGATCTCCAGTATCTTGAGGACTGCAACTGTCTGTAAGGTCAACAGAAGGTTGGGAATACTGTGAACAAAATAGGCATACAGCTGCACACAACTGGATATGCATTCCTGTTTAGGCCACAGAGAGAGTCATCCCTTCTTTCAAACAGTCTCTACCTTTAAGAAAATTCTTCTTCTGTCTGGCATGATCCACTACACAGATGTGCTTTGAATACTGACTCAAAAGTGTTTCTTCAAAAGGCAACTGGACTTTTTTTTTTTTTTTTTTTTGAGGAAGAAGACATTTTCATCCAAAAAGCTTCATCAGTTGATGAAAAAGAAACTTCATCAGTTGATGGGGGGGAAAAAAAACCCAGTCCAGTTGTCTTTTGAAAAAGCACCTTTGAGACAGCTGTGACCCGGATGACTGAGAATCGCCATAGATATTTGAACTCTGATCTTAAATACTTCGGAGAACGACAAGACTTCCATGGTATCCTTGAATATTTAGGTTTATTTATTTATTACCGCTTATTCATTTGCCGCTTATCACAGGGCTATTTTAGGCAGCTTGCAGCAATAAAAAGTGAGAAATGGAAAGAAGTGTAAACCTAAAAGTAGTAGTAGCAACAAGTGAATAAACAATGAAAAAGAAAACAACGGTACAGCGATATGAGAATAAACGACGGGCGGAGGGGGAGGTAGGGAGCAAGGGGGAAGGTGGGGCTTGCTATCAATCTAGGAGCCATCTTTAGTATGGTACTCTCCCATTGGGTCCCCAGGTCAACCGGCAGAGTCAGGTCTTCAGGATATTACAGAAGGATAGGAAAGTGGAGCAGATTCCATCTTGGAAAGTAGGAAGTTCCAAAGGGTGGAACTTGGGTTCTTGGGTATATCTCTAGTTTAATGAAAAAAAAGAACTAGGGATGGTATGATTGTTGCTGTTGTTAATTGCGAAGTCGTGTCCGACCCACCGCAACCCCATGGACAACATTCCTCCAGGCCTTCCTGTCCTCTACTATCTTCTGGAGTCCATTTAAGCTCACGCCTGCTGCTTCAGTGACTCCATCCAGCCACCTCATTCTCTGTCGTCCCCTTCTTCTATTGCCCTTAATCTTTCCCAGCATTGGGCACTTCTCCAGTCAGTCCTTCCTTCTCATTAGGTGGTCAAAGTACTTGAGTTTCAACTTCAGGATCTGGCCTTCTAAAGAGCAGTCGGGGTTGATCTCCTCTAGGACTGACCGGTTTGATCACCTTGCAGTCCAGGGGACTCGCAGGAGTCTTCTCCAGCACTATAGTTCAAAGGCCTCCATTCTTTGTCGCTCAGCCTTTCTTATGGTCGATGGCATGATAGCAGTCTTCCAATATTTGAGGGGCTGCCACAAAGAAGAGGGGGGTCAACCTATTCTCCAAAGTACCAGAAGGCAAAACAAGAAGCAACGGATGGAAACTCATGAAGGAGAGACCCAACCTAGAACTAAGGAGAAACAACTGTTTTACCTAGCAGCAGTAAGTGGTCGTAGGTCAAGGATTAATAATTATGGTCGTAAGACAAGGACTTGAATGATTGTTTAGCCCAGATAATATAGATAACAAAGGATACTCCACTAGTAAGGTGATGATGTATTAGGGCGAGAAATAGAAAATGTTTATGAAATAAAATTAGAATATATCTGAGTAAGTAATATGTGCATTTGAGACATTATAATTTTTATGTACTGAGACAAAGGAAATATGGGCTACCTGAAACTTAAATACTTTGGATATTAAAGGTTAAATTGGAGTACTGTAATTAAAAACTAAAAATTAGGTAAAACTCAAAAACAGGATAAGGAGATGTATAAGCAAAAAATGTATTGATAATGAAATCTTAATTGAGTTTGATACAATTAGAAACTTACTAGCTTAAATAGGATATAGCAAATGTTAAGGGAAACAGAGAAGAAATATTTAATGATGTAACCTGAGATATGTACTAAAGATTCTGTTATTGAACTTTTGACTAACCCAGTCACCACATTACTTTCCAAATATTCAAATATAAAACTGAAAAACCAATAAAACTTATATATATATATATATATATATATATATATATATATATATATATATATATATATATAGGATTAATAATCTTCTCTCAGCCTTCCCACTGAAGGCTGAGAGAAGATTATTAGTCCTTTATATATATATATAAGTTTTATTGGTTTTTCAATTTTATATTTGAATATTTGGTCTCTGACCTTTGGCTATTCTAGCAGGTTTTAAGGCGAATGCTGGCTTAATGGTTGTGGATCTCCAACTTGATAACCTAGGTCAGGGGTGTCAAATTGCCGGCCTGCGGGCTGCTTGCATCATGCGGCAATTGTGCCCACCCCAACTCTGGCAATGCGAAAAAAGCCGTGATACGTCACGACATGCCACATGACATGGCGAGTTTGACAACTGTGACCCAGGTGAAGTAAGCAGGAATGGTAGAAGCTCATCCAAGTGAGATCCAAGTTAGAAGTAAGGAGAAATTTCCTGATAGTTAGAACAACTAACAACCCAGGGGTTGCCAGAAAGAAGAGGGGGATCAAGCTATTCTCCAAAGAACCTGAGGCAGGACAAGAAGCAACGGATGGAAACTGACCAAGGAGAGAAGCAACCTAGAACTAAGGAGAAAATTCCTGACAGTTAGAACAATTAACCAGTGGAACAACCTTCCTCCAGAAGTGATGAATGCTCCAACACTGGAAGTTTTTAAGAAGAGACTGGACAGCCATTTGTCTGAAATGGTATAGGGTTTCCTGCCTGAGCAGGAGATTGGACTAGATGACCTCCAAGATCCCTTCCAACTTTATTATTATTATTATTATTAATCAATGGAACAGCTTTCCTCCAGAGCTTGTGGGTGCTCCATCGCTGGAAGTTTTTAAGAGACTGGATAGCCACTTGTCTGAAATAGTACAGGGTCTCCTGCTTGAGCAGGGGGCTGGACTAGAAGACCTCCAAGGTCCCTTCCAACTCTGTTATTCGGTTATTCTATTCTGACTGCCTCTAATCTCCCAGCTCTCCAGCAAAATGGTTAACATGCTAAATAAATGCTCCTTCTTTTCTTCCAGTTTCTTTACAGCTGGAAAAAGGAAAAACACAGATTTGGGCAGCGAAACACATATGTTGCTGTTCTCCTCGCCCCATGCTGATTATGTTACATTTCTTTCAGTGCTCACATGTTTTCCTTTTTTATTCCAATGTTTTTCGAGGGCTAGAACGTCCGATGTATTTGCTAGTTTCCATCAGTCTGGTGTGAAATCTCCCAGTTGCCTTGGCTGCTCACGGAGCATGACCCTCGCAAAATATCTCTTGAGTTTGTGAAATAATAATTTGATGGGATTTACATGTTTAATGTGGTGGAGGAAAGTAGGATAGGCATACAGGAAAAGGGGGGAGGAGGTTCTGTCAATAAAATGACCAGAAACTAAAATGTCCAATATAACTAGTTCCTGTTTTTACTGCAACAGAACCAAGCTTGTAACATGTTTTCCTTCTGTTTTCTCAACCAATGTCAACTCATCTAGGTGGTCCACAACTAAAGTAGGAAGCCAGGAAAGATTGGACAGAAATTGCTTTACACCAGTACATGGAACTTTATACACCACGGGGAAGAAAGGAAACGTGCCAATCACTGTTTCTGAATCAAAAGGGCCCATGTTTACTGATCTGCAGAGACGTGAAAATATAGCTCCATCACATGGAGCTATAATATATACTATATTGGTTTGATTAAGAAGGATGCCAAAGTTGCCAACATAATAATAATAATAATAATAATAATAACAACAACAACAACAACAACAACACCCCAAACTTAACAATTGTTAATAAGAAAGACAAAAAAGTCTGGATAGTGGACGTGGCAGTGCCTGGAGACAGCAGAATAGACGAGAAAGAACTGGAGAAGATAATAAAATACAAAGACCTACAAATAGAAATAGAAAGACTGTGGCAAAAGCAAGCAAGGGTAGTACCAATAGTCATAGGCGCCTTGGGTGCAATCCCAAAACAACTGGAGCACCACTTGAACACCACTGGCATTGACAAATTCGCTATTAGTCAATTGCAAAAGGCGGCCTTACTAGGAACTGCTTCCATCCTGTGACGATATCTGTAATACCATCAAACATCCACCCCAGGTCCTGGGTAAGACTTGATAGATAGACAAAATGCCAAATCCAGTCTGAACATCTGGCTGACTGTACGATGATCAATAATAATAATAATAATAATAATAATAATAATAATAATAATAATAATAGTAATAATTTGTGAGTGCAGCAAAATTGTGCAAACTGATTTCAAATCTAGACATGACCGAGTTGCTAAATTAATCCACTGGGCATTGTGTAAAAAATACGACTTGCCTGTGTCCGAAAAGTCATGGGAACATAAGGTGGAAAAAGTTGTTGAGAATGAGAGGGTGAAGATCTTGTGGGAGTTTCGAATACAGACAGATCGCCATTTGGAGCACAATATGCCGGATATCACAGTTGTAGAGAACCGAAGCGTATAGCTGATTGGTATTGCTGTACCAGGAGAGGCCAGAGGTGAAGAAAAAGAACTGGAAAAATTTACGAAATATTGTGACTTGGCCATCGAAACTGCGCGATTATGGATGAAACGTGTAACAGTGGTACCCATTGTCATCGGGCCACTAGGAACTATGTCCAAAAACTTTGCAAAATACATTAAGAAACTGCAGCTTCCTGCAATAACTCCAGCAATGTTACAAAAAAACTGGGCTACTCGGAACATCTTACATTTTAAGGAGATACCTGGTTGACACCTAGGATGCTGGTAGCAACCCGTGTCAAATTGCGCCAGCCAATTTGAATGTTCAGTTGACTGAGGTTCATGTTTAATGAATTAATAATAATAAAAAAGTTGGAAGGGACCTTGGAGGTCATCTAGTCCAACCTCCTGCTCAGGAAGGAAACTCTATACCCTTTCAAACAAATGGCTGTCCAGTCTCTTCTTAAAAACCTCCAGTGTTGGAGCATTCACAGCTTCTGGAGACAGGTTGTTCCACTGGTTAATTGTTCTAACTGTCAGGAAGTTTCTCCTTAGTTCTAGGTTGCTTCTCTCCTTGATTAGTTTCCATCTATTGCTTCCTGTCTTGCCTTCAGGCGCTTTGGAGAATAGCTTGACTCCCTCTTCTTTGGGGCAGCCCCTGAGATATTGGACTACTATTCACAGAGGTGGGTGAAATGCATCCCTCTTGCCAATGAGGGAGAATATTTGTAGATCAGGGTTGAAATGAGGGGATCTTGGTGCTCTCTGAACTTGCTTGTTTTCTTACAGATGTTTCATTAACTATTCATTACCTTAACTAGGTAACACAGAAGCCTGGCACTCTGACAAATCAGCCATCGATTGACACATAGACATTAACAACATCTATAGACTATGCAAAAGAGACAATCAACCAGCCCCAAAGAAAAAAAAAGACTCCAACATCTTTCCACCAGTAATCAGCACTCAGATCAGCATAGATTAACTCCAACATCAATTTCAGACCAACAATCAAGTAAGCAATGCCCCAATTGTCAACGCTGCTAATATTGGATATTATTGCTTTGACAAGATACGCAGAACTGTCTGGTATTTTTAGAGTTAATTCAGATGATGGTGGGGGGGAGAAAGATAAGGACTGCCCACGGGAAGGGAACAGAAGTGAATCTTTGCCTTCCAGGTTGATTGGAAAATGTGAATGATGACTGCAAAAAGGGGAGGGGAATAGGCTGGAATGTTATGTGCAAAGGAAGAGAAATTCAGATCTTGACATCCATCCATGTAGTGCCGACACTCTGTTACACTGCAATAAAGGCTTTCTAGGATAAACAATGCCTGAAAGTTCTTTGAAGTGTTTCATTGGTCGGAACCTTGACACCAATCAAGGAATTGCCAAAGAGCCATTTCTAAACCAGCCCAACCAAAGAATTGCTAAGACTGATCCCCCCCCACGCACAGACAGGCAAGACACTAGAACAGTGATGGTGAACCTTTTAGAGACCGAGTGCCCCAAAACTGGCCCCGTCCCTGCCCCGCCCCACCCCGCCTGCCCGCAGGGCCACTCAACGCCTCCAGCGCCCACCACAGATTGCCCAGGCAGCCCAGCAGCGCTATGGTGGCCACACACTCTGCCCGCATCCTGCAGCATCAACTGCATGATGGGATGTGAGGGCAGAGTCTTGTCTATGCTGCCTGGCTGCCATGTCCTTGGCTGTGCTGCTCCACATGGGCCACACTCGGGGGTGACTCTCCTCCAGGGGGGCTGCTGGTGAGGGCAGGGTTGCGAGGGGAGGCAAGGCTGGGGCAACAGCATGTGTGCCCACAGAGAGGGCTCTGAGTGCCGCCTTGGGCACCCGTGCCATAGGTTCGCCACCACTGCACTAGAATATAACCTGACAGCAAATAGCACCTCCTTACTAGCACTGATGATGTTACTTAGGTAGGGTAATGAAACATCTGCAAGAAAACAAGCCAGCTCAGAGAGCACCAAGGACCCCGCTTCCTTCTTGCTTTGCCCATTTTTGAATTTTTCCAGCATCAACAGTGTCCCGTGTTATTTCTCCACTGCTCTACAATTTAGGTTTTTAAAGCCAGCATGAAAATGCAAATGTTTATGAGCGTCTCATCTAAGAAAACAAATGTTCTTTATCAACATTTTCCCTAAGACTTGCCCTTAAGACAGTGATGTACTTTTTAGTACATTTCTGAGGTCTCTTGTCCCTAATTTACCCCTTTTAATGACTTTTTTTTTTTTACCAAAACAGAACTGAAAGAAGTTAAATCTGAAGGTTAATGCTATTTAAGCTTATGTCTTGGTTTTTCCAGCTTGTTCTGGAAAAAAGTTCTTAAGGGACTATGTTCATGGTTGAAACTGCATCCAGGTTACATTTAACTGATGGGGCCAAATTCAGACCTGCCTGGCTTAGAATATGACTTTGGCCACCTCTTAAAATTTAAAATTTTTAAACTCTTAAACTTCTGCCAAGAACTATATTTAGACTCCAAGAATAAAACATGATTCTGGAAATAAAGAAAAGCTCTTTTTTAAAAAAAGCAGGGTGCAATTTATCACACCATTTTGTTTCTAGATCAGTGGTTCTCAACCTTTTTAATGCCGCGACCCCCCCAACCGGTCATAAGTCGAGGACTACTCAACCGGTTGTAAGTTGAGGACTACTCAACTGGTGCAGCATCATTTGCAGAATGGGACTTTTGGCGGGATCAGCAGGGCAGAGACAGCCTGGACAATTCCTATTGGCTTTTGAAAGCCAATAGAATTAGACTCTATTCAAGAGAGTCTATTCTATTGGCTTTTGAAAGCCAATAGATTCTATTGGCTTTCGAACGCCAATAGAATAAGAGGGAGTAGCACAGCTAAGGAAAAGGGGAAAAAATGGCGGACTGCGTTGTTTGGCGACTCCCGTGAAATGGTCGTTCAACCCCAAATGGGGTCCCGACCTACAGGTTGAGAACCACTGAACTAGATCCATTTCAGAGAGATGCCTTTCACTTCCAAAGCTTAATTAGCTTAATGAATCAGGATTCCTAATAGATTATCTCTTTCCATATTATTCTTCTCAGACCCCAAATCAATCATAGGAAGTTCTCTTCTGGCTTCCCCTGTCGAATGAATCAAAATGAGAAGCTGGTCTGTTCATTAATCACTCTCTATTTTTTAGAACATTGTCTTTGAGAAAATATTACCATGGGCACTTTACAATCAGGCGAAATGCTCCCTTATATTTTAAGAACGTTACTAATTCTTTTAAATGATCTCCCTTTTAGTTTACTTCTGGTTTTACTCTGGTTTATGAGCTGGATGTAAAATAAGACAGCTTTGGAACCCACCATATTCCACAATATCGGAGCTAACATTGAGAAGACCTTTGCCCTTATCCAAAATCCATGAATCTTGCAAGGAGAAGGAGCTCATAGCAGACATCTTCAGACATCCAAACTGGTTATGTCGAATTAATCGTGACAAGGCATTGCCTGATGTAAACCAATATTGTGAGGTAAATATGGAGGAGAGCAACAAAGGTGATTAGGGGACTGGAGGCTAAAACATATGAAGAACGGCAGCAGGAACTGGGTATGTCCTCTAGCTTAATGAAAAGAAGGACTAGAGGTGATATGATAATAGTCTTCCAGTATTTGAGGGGCTGCCACAAAGAAGAGAGGGTCAACATATTTTCCAAAGTACCAAAAAGCACGACAAGAAACAATGGATGGAAACTAATCAAGGAGAGAAGCAACCTAGAACTAAGGAGAAATTTCCTAACAGTGAGAGCAAATAACCAGTGGAACGACCTGCCTTAAAAAGTCACTGGAGATTGAACAGCCACTTTTCTGGAATGGTATAGGGCAGTGATGGCGAACCTTTTAGAGACTGAGTGCCCCAAAACCACCCGCCTCCAGCCTGCCCCTGCTCTGCCCCACCCCGCCTTCAACCCGCCCCCACTCTGTCCTCACCCTGCCCACCCACAGGGCCACCTCCAAAGCCCATCGCAGATCACCAGACGGCCCAGGAGCGCCATGGTGGCCACGCCCTCTGCCCGTACCCCGCAGCATCAACTACGAACGATGGGGCGTGAGGGAAGAGTCTTGTCTCCACTGCCTGGCTGCCATGACGTTGGCTATGCTGTTTCACGAAGCCGTGCTTGGGGGCGACTCTCCTCAAGGGGGGCTGCTGGTGAGGAGGGGGCCATGGGGGAGGCGGGGCTGGGGCAATGGTGCGCATGCCCACAGAGAGGGCTCTGAGTGGTTGCCACTGGCACGCGTGCCATAGGTTCACCACCACTGGTATAGGCTCTCCTGCTTGAGCAGGGGGATGGACTAGAAAACCTCCAAGGTCCCTTTCAACTCTGTTATTCTGTTCTGCTTTATTCCTTTGACTGCAAAGATATTCAAGTACCTTTTACTCCAGTTTGGGTTTGCTTGGTGACCTACAAGCACAGCAAACTGTTCAGGTTGGGTAGGGAAGAAGCTTCCCATCAAGACACATGTCCCTGTGATTTAGTAAGCTGGCAGATGCGGTATTCTTTTTCTTGCAAGACAAAACCAGGACTGTCCCAACTTTCATCTCTCATCTCCAAGAAAACACCATTTACTGTTATTGTTGTTAGTTGGGAAGTCATGTCCGACCCATCGCGACCCCATGGACAATGTTCCTCCAGGCCTTCCTGTCCTCTACCATCTTCTGGAGTCCATTTAAGCTCATGCCTACTCTTCAGTGACTTCATCCAGCCACCTCATTCTCTGTCGTCCCTTTCTTCTATTGCCCTCAATCTTTCTCAGCATCAGGCTCTTCTCCAGTGAGTCCTTCCTTCTCATTAGGTGGCCAAAGTACTTGAGTTTCAACTTCAGGATCTGGCCTTCTAAAGAGCAGTCAGGGTTGATCTCCTCTAAGACTGACCGGTTTGATCGCCTTGCAGTCCAGGGGACTCACAGGAGTCTTCTCCAGCACCATAGTTCAAAGACCTCAATTCTTTGGCGCTCAGCCTTTCTTATGGTCCAACTTTCACAGCCATACATTGCAACTGGGAAAACCATGGCCTGGACTATATGCACTTTTGTTGGCAGGGTGATGTCTCTGCTTTTTAGTATGCTGTCTAGATTTGCCATAGCTTTCCTCCCCAGGAGCAAGCGTCCATTTACTGTAGCTGAAGTCAATTGTATTTTTAAACACTGGAAATTACCTTTCAGAAATAATGCACAGGATTTCCCTGCCCTTACTGGAAATAGACTAAAATGATATGTTTCTACAGTATCGTACAAAGGGTTCTAGAAACTTCTCCAGAAATTACTACGTTGATTTCTAAAGTATCTTGTACTCATTGTGCTCCTTCCCACAAGGTAGATTTGATTCAGGAAAAGAGTTGGATGGGAGAAGAAAACACTCAAACTGCTGACATGTGTTTGGCAAAATGCTGATGGGCTGCTTATGTTAGGAGCAGCTGTTGTTTTCAGAACTGACAAATGTTTAAATGACTGAGGAACTGGAAAATTGCTTAACATTAAATGGAGACCATTATGGTGGGGAGAAGAAGGAAGATTCTCAGCAGAATCCAAGAAGTAAAGATTGGAGGAGAGGGAAGACTTGTGGAAATGTACAAATTCATCCCTAATATTGCACCCTTGCTATTAAATGGCAATGGGATTTTGATCTTTTCAATTCCCTAAATGGGTGCTATTAAAAACAACAACAAGACCACGGAATACATTAACATATACGACTAAGATAGGTTTTCAGAACCAAAACAACGCAAATCACAAAGAGACTAATTTTCAAGATCGAATCTGGATCGGTCA
This sequence comes from Crotalus tigris, assembly GCF_016545835.1. Taxonomy (NCBI): domain Eukaryota; kingdom Metazoa; phylum Chordata; class Lepidosauria; order Squamata; family Viperidae; genus Crotalus; species Crotalus tigris. The sequence continues at coordinate 1,528,252 of NW_024096964.1, forward strand.
CTGGATCAGAGGATCAGAGACTCTTCCAATCGCCGGCCATCAACAGACCAATCAACCAATAGGAAGGCACCACATAAATACGACTGACAAGAACAGCCCAAAGCACATGTTCCAGTAGAGCAGGGGTCTTCAAACTTGGCCCTTTGATGACTTGTGGACTTCAACTCCCAGAATTCCTCAGCCAGGCTGAGGAATTCTGGGAGTTGAAGTCCACAAGTCATCAAAGGGCCAAGTTTGAAGACCCCTGCAATAGAGAGAAATTCCCTGAGGATGGGAGTCTGAAAGCTCGGAAGAGTAAACCTCTGGTCCTGGTGACTGACTTAGATTCGATTTTGCAACATTATCCTGGGACACGTAAACAAGCGGTCCTCGATTTACAACAGTTTGCTTAGTGACTATTTGAAGTTACAACAGCACTGAGAAAAGTGACTTATGACCGTTTTTCACACTTATGACCGTTGCGGCATCCCCATGGTCATGTGATTTACATCTGGACGCTTGACAAGTGACTCACATTTATGACAGTTGCAGTGTCCCGGGGTCACGTGAACATTTTTTGCAACCTTCTGACAAGCCAAGTCCATGAGGAAACCAGATTCACTTAACAACCGTGTTACTAATTTAACAACGGCGGTGATTCACTTAACAAACATGGCAAGAAAAGTCATAAAAATGGGACAAAACTCACTGAACAAACTTCTCACTTTGCAAGGTAAATTTTGGGCTCAATTGTGGTCGTAAGTTGAGGACTACCTGTGAGACTTGTTTTCATTTTCCCTGCTACACAGCAGCATCCCTAGCCCAGGGGTAGGCAACCTCGGCTCTTTTATGACTCGTGAACTTCAACTCCCAGAATTCCTGAGTCAGCTATGCTGAGGGGAAAGGGAGAGGTTTCCAACCTGACCCATGCTGACTCAGGAATTCTGGGATTTGAAGTCCATGAGTCATAAAAGAACCGAGGTTACCTATCCCTGCCCTAGCCTTAACCTGCTTGTTGGTGTGGCAGTGAAGTTCCCCCAACTGGTAACTTTGGGGGACTTCAACCTTCGCCATGACAACCATGGATCTGACCTGAGTTATCAGGGGTCCAACACACATGAGAGGCCACATCTTACGTCTAGTTTTAGTCTTGGGACAGGGACAACATGATATGGGGCTCTGAACTTATCCCTAGTACTGGAAGCTTCCTCTCTGATTCCTGTGAAGTTTTCTGGCATGACCAATGAAGTATGTGAACTCAGCCCCCACCCCAGAGAAAGAAATAGTTTTGGAAATATTTAAAAGACAGAATATATTTCCCTAAAGGATTTTAAAAGCAGAAACCAAACTTGTCCCCAAGTCTCTCTGTCCCAAACAGGAACCAAGTCTGCAGAAATGCAGATGTGATAATCTTGTCAGAAAGACTGGAATCAGGAAACTGGGATTAGGAAGAAAGATCCCCAGAATCAACATACCAAAATTTTAAGTCATCAGCCACAGCCACAGCCACAGGGAAGCAGGATATGATCTTTGGGACATAATAGGATTAACCCACCACCATCAGAATACCAGAAAGGCACACGTAGACTCAGGTCAAAGTTCATGCCACAGGAACAACTCCAAACAAAAGGCTCCAGAGGGTATAAAAACCCACTCCCTACATGTGCTCACCCCTTTTTCTTCCAGAGCCATCTTTCTGTCTGGCTCTCCTCTTCAATAAACTGCAACTTTCTTTCTAAAGCAGTTGCCATGTTGTTTATTCCCGGCTTGGACTGAACCATGATGAAGACTTTTCCTTCAACAGAAGTGAGGAAAGATCTGTTAGATTGCTCTGCCCCAGACACTTGATAAATAGATTTTCAAAAGCTTCTCGGTGAGCTTCCTGTGGATCTAACAGGAAGTTTGGCCTCTCCCATATTATGCCTCCTGCATAATCAGTAAGATAAATCCCAGTTGTCTTGCCTCCCACTGCTATCAAAAAAACTTGGAGGCAATGCCTCAGTTTGAACCATAAGAAGGGAACGAAGAAGAGAGAGCACCAAAATCTATGCAACTTCAAAATAAAGACCACACTCGGAATATTGCATCCAGTTTTGATCGCCATGATGTAAATATAAAAGATGTTGAGAAAGAGTGCAGACAAGGGCAACAAAGATGATTTAAAGGACTGGAGGCTAAAACATATGAAGAACGATTGCAGGAATTGGGTATGTCTAGTCTAGTGAAAAGAAGGACTAGGGGTGATATGATAGCCGTCTTCCAATATGTGAGGGACTGCCACAAGGAAGAGGGGATCAACCTATTCTCCAAAACAGGATAAGAAGAAACGGATGGAAACTAATCAAGGAGAGAAACAACCTAGAAATAAGAAGAAATTTCCTGAAGTGAGAACAATTAATCAGTGGAACAACTTGCCTCCAGAAGTTGTGGGTGCTCCAGCACTGGAGGTTTTAAAGAAGAGACTGGACAGCCGTTTGTCCGAAATGGTATAGGGTTTCCTGCCTGAGCAGGGGGTTGGACTAGATGACCTCCAAGGTCCCTTTCAGCTCTGTTATTCTGTTCTGTTTTTTCTACAAACGCCAGCACTGTCCAAAGCATATTTTGTTGACTCAGTGTGTTTTTAGATTACAATTCAGCTCACAGGAATATGTTAGCAGGCTGGAAGGGAATAAGCACACAAACCCGACCTTTCTCGTTCTGTAGCACATATTTGTTTACAAATGAACAGCCCAGGAAAGTCTGTCTTTACAGGCTATATTTTAGCAAGCCCAAACCTTTCTCCTAATTCAGTGCTTTTTGATCAGAGACCCAGCAAGAGTTTCCGTCTCATGTGAACAGCAAGCTTCCTTTGGGTGCCAGAAAAATGGCGACTTTCTTTTGACTAAGCACAACATTGTTGTTTTTTCCCATTGGTGGCAACCAGCAAATAAATATACAGTATTTTGCAAAGTTTGCACCATGGAATATTTTCTTTCCAGGCTAACATGAAATTCTCTTTAACTGTATTCTTTCCCATTCAAAGTTTGTACAGAAAAGTTTTAGCCCCATAGGTCATGTCACTTTCCCTTGAATACTATGTTATTTAAATCCAAGACAGCGTGCCATTGTTTTGGTGAAAATAAAGGGATTACAGGGTGTTTAAATGTTTCAAATACAGGTCGTCCTCAACTTACAACCATTCATTTAGTCACTGTGCGAAGCACTGAAAAAAGTACGACTGTTTTCCATACTTACAACCATCGCCGCATCCCCGTGATGGTCACGTGATCAAAGTTCGGGTGCTTGGTAACTGATTCATATTTCTGACGGTTGCAGTGTCCCAGGGTCATGGGATCCCCTTTTGCGACTTTCTGACAAGGAAAGTCAATGGGGAAGCTGGATTCACTTAACAACGGTATTACTAACTTAATGTAGAGATTCATTTAGCGAGAAAGGTTGTAAAATGGGGCAAAACTCACTTAACAACTGTCTCAGTAAGCAAATTTTGGGCTCAGCTGTGGTCGTAAATCAAGCACTGCAAATTTTGGGCTCAGCTGTGGTCGCAAATCAAGCACTGCCTGTATTAATCGTCAGTATGTCTTCATACAGAAGGATAGAATCAAGATCATGTGAAATATTAATACCACTTTACAAGGCCTTGGTAAGGCCACACTTGGAATACGGCATCCTGTTTTGGTCACCACGATGTAAAAAAGATGTTGAGACTCTAGAAAGAGTGCAGAGAAGAGCAACAAAGATGATTAGGGGACTGGAGGCTAAAACATATAAGGAACGATTGCTGGAATTGGGTATGTCTAGTTTAAGAAGAGAAGGACGTAGGGGGGACCATGATAGCGGTTCCAATATCTCAGGGGGCTGCCCCAAAGAATAGGGAGTCAGCTGTTTTTCCAAAGCCACCTAAGGCAGGGGACAAAGAAGCAAAACGGAGGGAAACTAACAAAGAGAAAAGCAACCTCGAACTAAGGAGAAAAAAGTTCTGACTTTTACAACAAATAATCAAGTGAACAACCTGCCTCCAGAAGCCGGGAATCTACAACACCGGAAGTTTTTAAGAAGAGACTGGACAGCCATTTGTCCAAAATGGTATACAGTTTCCTGCCTGAGCAGGGGGTTGGACTAGATGACCTCCAAGATCCCTTCCAACTTTATTAGTGATCATCGCACAGTCAGCCAGATGTTCAGACTGGATCTGGTATTTTTGTCTACCTATCAAGTCCTTACCAAGGACCTGGGATAGGCAGATGTGGATGTTTGATGGTATTACATTATTATTATTATTATTATTATTATTATTATTATTGATCATCGCACAGTCAGCCAGATGTTCAGACTGGATTTGGCATTTTGTCTACCTACCGAGTCCTTACCCAGGACCTGGGATAGGCAGATGTGGATATTTGATGATATTACAGATATCGTCGCAGGATGGAAGCAGTTCTTATTATTACTATTATTATTATTATTAGAAATGAATCTAATTAGAAAGACTCAAAACAGTAGCTAATATCCAAAAAAAGAATAACCTTTTTTACTTCCTTATCATCTCCAGCACAGTATTTTGTAAGACGCAACATGTACATTCCTCTGTTCCTAAACCACGGTCAAATTTCCACCGATCTTTTAAACCCCCCCCCGCAAAAAAAAAATCTCTTTTTTGTTTTGTGATCATAATAATCTGATTAATCTTCCCCAAATCCCTGTAAACTATGCTATTATTTCTCGCATTCAGCCTTTGTGCAGTGGTTGAACAAAACAGATTGCCCGAGGCCACCCACAAAGTCCCCAACTGAGATCCAGGTGTTCCAGGTCTTATTTTAATATTCTGACCATCAGACCATGCAGAGTTTATGACTTAAATAGCAATTATGATTTGATGGTGGGCACGCTGTGCCTAATCGTCTTATCACCAGGTGCAAACAGTTGCCATGAATAGGAGGAAAGCAGGTGCAGGAACCTTACTGTATCAGCTGAGCGTGCATCAGCTTCCTCACCGATCAGCAGAAAAAACACCTTGTCTTTGGTATAATTAGGATGACAGGTGTGAAGAGAGCACCGATTTTATCAGACAATAAAGATTTGCCTGGGAGATAATCAGCACTACAGGAATTTCGGCCTTGTCTGTTGTATCTTTTTCTTTCGTTTCTCCACCATATGCCTGTATTATTTTGCTGTCCTGGAACCAATGAAAGGATGTGAAAAAATAAAGAGGGTTAGACAGACAGCTCCCATACCATCTGTCTCAGCTGTCAACTCCTCAGAATCAAGGAGGCAAACCCAGAACAGGCGAGAGGAAAAAAAAATGTATTTAATAAGCATCAAAATCCCACTGCTAGGTCTAAATTTGAGGTCAGTCCTACACGCATACAAATTTATTTCCTACAATTCCTGCATTGTTTGCCAGATTAAAACAAACCTCATGAAAGTTTACAGTTTTTTGGTACTCAGTTTCTCCAATGTGTATTTTTCTGTGCAATCTTCCCTAAGGTGTGGTTTTGCAAGCGAATTTCCTTAGCGTACACATTTATGGGTATGCAAGATACAAGTCGAGAAACTAAAAAGCAAAAATGGATGCAGTTTGAAAAAAATGAGAGTGTTTTATTCTAGGAGTTGTTCATCATCCCAAGCCACAAGTGATCAGAACAGTCCAAAGCCACAACACTGATAGTGAGCAAATAACCTTGGACACCATCCATTCTCCTCCAAATATATATATTTTTTAAAGTCAAAGTTACATTCTTTCATAAAATCTCAAAGTCAAAATCTCACGAGATTTAAAAATCCCCCAACTTTTGGGAAAGGGCAATTGAAGTAGAACCCAAAGCCATGCAATCACAGAACCCAAAGAGCTTGCCAAGTTGTGTTCTTTTCTATTGCACATTTCCAGAAAGGTTTCCAAGTCATTTCCAGATATCTTTAGGCCATCTAAATATTCTGAATGAAGCAATGTTTGAGCAGGAAATCCTATTGGTGTTTGCCACTCATGTTCATATCTTTGCATATCTAGAATACAGAAAAGGATATTCAATTAGAATTTGTTCTTTTTGGCCAGTTATTGAATACGAAGATGGCTCAACCAATCAAGTGCTTGTTTGGCAGTAAATAAGGAATCTCTTGTCCAGTGGTGGAATTCAAATACCTGAACAACCAGTTCTCTTATTCGATGCAGCCTCTGAGGACTAGAACGGACTTCTGGAAGTGGCATCCATGCATTTCCGATGGGCTGTTCTAGGCCTCCTCCATTCTCCTCCTCTAAACCTCCTCCGTTCTTCTCCTCCTCCGAGGCCTAGACTGGACTTCTGGAAGCCAGACGGTTCTCCAAATACAGCAAAGTTTAGCTGCCGGTTCTATAGAACCGGTGCAAACCAGCTGAATCCCACCACTGGTCTTGTCCCTTCAGCTTTTGTACTATATCCTGGTAACCCAGACCCATAAATCTTTCATCTGCTAACCTCATTATGGAACGTCCCTTGGCATATGTATGCAAAAATATACTCATGCCATCTTTCCGCCGTAATACAGTTCCATGGAGTGGAGGTAAAATGGGTCATGCACCCTCCCATGCCCACGCTCATTGCCTTCATTCAAGAAGCAAAACTTTTGGGGAGATAGAAGTTGTTTATTGGCGCAAGCTGTCACAGAAAGAGGCTGAAGTGCAGCCTACACAGAAAGAAGCTGAAGTGCAGTGGAAGAGTAATTGCCCATGGCATTGACCAGAATGAGCAAGTTTGGTCTAATGGTTACGGGACCAGGCGAGAAAGCAGGAAGTTGTGAGTTCACGTCCCACCTTAGCCATGAAAGCCAGCTGAGTGACTTTGAGCCAGCCAATCTCTCTCAGCCCAACCTCCTTCACAGGGTTGTTGTGGTGGGGAAAATAGGAGGAGGAAGGTGTGTTTGCCACCTTGAGTTATATGTAAAAAGAGGGAAAGGAAAGGAAGGGAAAGGAAAGGAAGGGAAAGGAAAAAAGAGGGAGTCAAGCTATTCTGCAAAGCACCTGAAGGCAGGACAAGAAGCAACTGGTGGAAACTAATCAAGGAGAGAAGCAACCCAGAATTAAGGAGGAATTTCCTGACAGTGAGAACAATTAATCAGTGGAACAACCTGCCTCCAGAAGCGGTGAATGCTCCAACACTGGAAGTTTTTAAGAAGAGACTGGACAGCCATTTGTCCGAAATGGTGTAGGGTTTCCTGTCTGAACAGGGGGTTGGACTCGATGACCTCCAAGGTCCCTTCCAACTTGATGATGATGATGATGATGATATTGATGATGATGATGATGAAAGGAAAATAAGTTATTTGATTATTGTTCCAATGATATCCCTACCTGGAAGAATACTCTTTGGTCGTTGATGAAGGTCTTGGTGAAAATCACAATGTTTTCCTAGGATCAAAGGGTAATGAACTAAAGGATACCCAACCCAGGCAGGCCTTGAAAGACAACTTGAAGACAAGTAATGACTTCTCTATCAATATGGAAAAGGATTTTGAAATCGTGGGAGGAGGGGCTGCTCAGTAATCTTAATCTTTAGAATGCAGAGGAAAATAATCTGGCAGTTCTGGAATTAACAAGATTCAGAGAGAAAAAGAGAAGAGACTCCAACAGACAGAAAGGATTTTTCCCTGGAACTTAAAAGGAAACATCCACACGTATAGAAGAATCATGGACCTAATTGCAAAGGATCCTTTCCCTATTGGCTCCTTTGCACAGATTAAGGTAGATTCTAGTCAAAAGGGGAAAGAAAATAACCCCTCCAAAATTTTGCAAGTGAAATGCAGCGATTGGAGTCATATTGCTCCATTCTAGAACTCCGTCCAGGATTTTTTTTTTTTTTTAAATATCCGGGCTCAGTCACAGAACACGTGCAGCATAACTGGTCTTTGAACTTTTGCAGAAATGATTTGTTAAATATGCACTGAATAACAAGCAGTTCTGCAGAGCTCTTAAACAAACCCCCGTACAAAAATGTTTCTGCCTCTTTTCTTTCTGGGCAGCTGCAACTCATGGAAAAAAAAAAATACCAAAAGCTCATTAGAGTTGAGAATATGCTTCCCTATCCTTCCACAGGCAGAGCAAAGGAGAGCTCAGAGCATCTTCAGAGAACAAAGGCCAGCTTTATTTATGTGGCAAAGAGAAGCCCTAGATTCCAGTTCTCCTGAATGTTTAAGGCAGTGGTGGCGAACCTATGGCACGGGTGCCAGAGGCGGCACTCGGAGCCCTCTCTATGGGCACACGTGCCGTTGCCCCAACTTCGCCTCCCCCCACGACCCCCTCCTCACCAGCAGCCCCCCTGGAGGAGAGTCGCCCCTGAGCGTGGCCCACAAAGAGCAGGGCAGCCAAGGACATGGCAGCCAGGCAGCGTAGACAAGACTCTGCCCTCACGCCCCATCCCTCACAGTTGATGCTGCGGGGTGCGGGCAGAGGGCATGGCCACCATGGCGCTGCTGGGCTGCCTGGGCGATCTGTGGTGGGCCCTGGAGGCGGTGAGTGGCCCTGCGGGCAGGTAGGGTGGGGGACAGGGTGGGGGCAGACCAGGGGCGGGGCAGGGGATGGAGGAAGGGCAGGGCTAGTTTTTGGGCACTCGGTCTCTAAAAGGTTCGCCATCACTGGCTTAAGGTCTTGATCTCTAAATGTCTATGGAGATTCTCAGTCATCCAGGTCATGGTTGTCCCAGAGGTGCTTTTTTCACGAGGCAACTGGACTTCCTTGTTTTTTTCCTTGAAGACATTTCACTTCTCATCCAAGAAGCTTCTTCAGCTCTGACTGGATGGTGGGGAATAGAAGGATTTATACTCCTTGCAGACAGCCGGTCATTTGCACTCTTTTAGAGAGTTGTTGAGGCCACCTGGAGGATTGTCTGAATCCTCAGGGTCACCCGAGTAGTGGTGCAAATGGGTGTGGAGCCTTCTTGGAATTGCTGAAAGGACCATGTCGTAGACTGGAGATAGGTGATGTCGTATCCCTCCCCCTCTGTTGAGAGAAGGCTGTTGAGTTTTGACACAATGGCCTCTTTGACCCCTTTTTCAAACTAGCGGTCCTCTCTGTCCAAAATGTGGACTTTGCTGTCTTCGAAAGAGTGACTGTTGTCTTTTAAATGCAGATGGACTGCTGACTCTTGTCCTGATGGGTCTGTTCTCCTATGTTAAGGTCTTGATCAATGCAAAAATGATCAATAAGGCAGGACCTTGAAGGCTGCCGTCTTAAACAAAACACGAGTAGTCCTTGACTTACGACAACTGAGCCCAAAATTTCTATTTCTAAGCAAGAGAGCTCTTAAGTAGATTTTTGCCCCATTTTATGACCTTTCTTGCCACAGTTGTTAAGCGAGTCACTGCCGTTGTTAAGCTAGTAACATGGTTGTTAAGTGAGTCTGGCTTCCCCATTGACTTTGCTTGTCAGACGGTCACTAAAGGGGATCACACGACTCTGGGATGCCGCAACGGTCATAAATATTTCTGTTGCTTACTGAGACAGTTGTTAAGTGAGTTTTGCCCCATTTTACAACCTTTCTCGCTAAATGAATCTCTACATTAAGTTAGTAACACCGTTGTTAAGTGAATCCAGCTTCCCCATTGACCTGGCTTGTCAGAAAGTCGCAAAAGAGGATCCCATGACCCTCGGACACTGCAACCGTCATAAATATGAATCAGTTGCCAAGCGTCCGAATTTTGATCACGTGACCCTGGGGATGCTGCAATGGTTGTAAGTGTGAAAAATGGTTCCTAAGTCACTTTTTTCAGTGCTGTTGTAACTTTGAACATTCACTAAAGGAATTATTGTAAGTTGAGGACTTCCTGTACTGAAAGAACTATTGACCTTAGTCTTAGGATTTCTACATAAACATGGACAAGACTGAGCTGGAGACACATACCCAAGAGCTTATCGGTTTATTTTAAGGACAAGATCCACAGTATAAATGTGCTGTAAATCAAGAGCTTTAAGTCACTATCAAATTCCATGGAAATTGATTCTAATTCCAGGGGTTGTTGGATCATTTTCCCCCACTCCTAGATTAGTAGGAAGGTTCTCTTGAACATGGAAACATGTAAATTGTTGTGTTCAGCAGTAAAATTGGAAAACCAGGACCCTATACCGGTAGTCCTCAATTTACGACCATTTGTTCGGTGACCATTCCAAGCTACAACGGCACTGAAAAAAGCGACTTATCGCCACCCTTAAAGACAGTTGCAGCATCTCTGTGGTCACGTGATGGACGCTTGACAACTGGCCTGTTGCAGTGTCCCGGGGTCATGTGATCCCCTTTTGTGACCTTCTGACAAGCAAAGTCAATGGGGAAGCCAGACTCACTTCACAATCGTGTGACTAGCTTAACAAGGGTGGTCATTCACTTAACTACTAGGGCAAGAAAGGTCGTAAAATGGGGCAAAACTCACTTAACAACTTTCACACTTAGCGACAGAAAGTTTGAGTTCTGTTGTGGTCGTAATTTGAGGACCATTTGCTGTGACATTGCACAGGACATTGGTTCTGCAAATGCAATGGTAGGATGCAAAAGAAATATATAAATAAAACTCCTGAGGGTACCTGAAGGCACGACAAGAAGTAATGGATGGAAAATAATCAAGGGGAGAAGCAACCTAGAACTAAGGAGAAACTTCATGACAGTTAGAACAATTAACCAGTGGAACAACCTGCCTCCAGAAGCGGTGAATGATCCAACACTGGAAGTTTTTAAGAAGAAACTAGACAGCTATTTGTCTGAAATGGTATAGGGTTACCTGCCTGAGCAGGGGGTTGGACTAGATGACCTCCAAGGTCCCTTCCAACTATTCTATTCTATTCTATTCTATTCTATTCTATTCTATTCTATTCTATTCTATTCTATTCTATTCTAGGGTTACCTGCCTGAGCAGGGGGTTGGACTTCATGACCTCAAAGGTCCCTTCCAACTTTATTACTATTATTATCAATAATCGCACAGTCAGCCAGATGTTCAGACTGGATTTGGCATTTTGTCTACCTATCGAGTCCTTACCCAGGACCTGGGATAGGCAGATGTGGATGTTGGATGGTATTACAGGTATCGTCGCAGGATGGAAGCAGTTCCTAGTAAGGCTGCCTTTTGCAATTGACTAATAGCGAATTTGTCAATGCCAATGGTGTTCAAGTGGTGCTCCAGTTGTTTTGGGATTGCACCCAAGGAGCCTATTACTATTGGTACTAACCTTGCTTGCTTTGACCACGAAGTCTTTCTATTTCTCTTTGTACATCTGTTGTAATTTATTGTTATCTTCTCCAGTCTTATCTTTCTCGTCTATTCTGCTGTCTCCAGTCACTGCCGCAGCATACACACTATCCGACTTTTTTGTCTTTCTGTCGCAATTAGTTTAAGCGTGGGGTGTTATAGTTGCAGGTGCTGGTCTGTTTGAATTCCTGAAGTCCCGAGCATTTTAATTTTATCATTTTCTATGACTTTTCTCTATTTTATGATCCCACCAGTTTTTGCTTACAAGGCAAATCTATATTTTTTGCAGATCTTCCAATGCACCATTGTTTCTACTTTGTCATGCCGCTGCTTGTAGTCAGTCTGTGCAATCTTCTTGCAACAGCTTACCAGGTGGTCCACTGTTTCTTCAGCTTCTTTGCATAGGGGGCACTTACTGTCTGTTGCTGTCTTCTCAATTTTGACTTTATATGCATTTGTCCTTAAGGCTTGGTCTTGTGCAGCCAGAATTAGTCCCTCGGTCTCTTTCTTCAATTTTCCTGCTCTTAGCCATTGCCATGTTTTATTATTATCTGCTTTCCCAGCTATTTTTTTAATGTATTGGCAATGTAGTGCTTTGTCTTCCCATGCCTCTATTCTGTTCTTCATTTGGTCTTTTTTGTAGGCCAGTTTGGTCTCTCCAGTAGTTAGTAAGCCTTCCTGATATACTAATTTCAGGGCATCTTCATCATTGTTCTTCAGATATTCTTCCAAAGCCATTTTTTCTTCTTCAACCATCTGATGTACTTGTAGCATTCCACGCCCACCTATTTTCCTTGGTAGATAAAGTCTGTCAATGTCACTGCGTGGATGAAGGGCATGATTCATTGCCATTATTTTTCTGGTCTTCCTATCCATTGCGTTTAGTTCTGCTTGATCCAGTCCACTATTCCAGCTGTGTACCTAATGACAGGGATTGCCCAGGTGTTGATTGCCTTTATGGTCTTTCCTCCATTGAGTTTGGACTTTAAGATCTTCTTCACTCTCGTTGATGTATTCACATTCTAATCTTTTTCCTTGAACTTCAATGTGCTTGATGTTGTTCATCTTGAAGGGATACCCAAGTAATTTGGTAGTACTCTTTTTCCTCATCCAGACTCTTAATGTTATTTTCGTGGGGCATCTTGATTCCTCAGTTTTCACTATTTTTCCTTGTTTGATAGTAAGTGTGGCACATTTGTCCAAGCCAAACTCCATTACAATATCTTGGCTATATATACGGACAGTGTTGAGCAGCGATTCTATTTCAGATGATGTTTTTCCATACAGTTTCAGATCATCCATGTAAAGGAGGTGGGATAGTCTGGCAGATATTTTTGATGTTTGATAGCCATGTCCTGAGTTATTCAGTATTGTTGACAAAGGAAACAGTGCAATAACAAATAGTAATGGTGATAATGAATCTCCTTGAAATATTCCTCTCTGCCTCTCTTGATCTTAACCTCTCCCAGGCCCAGCTTCTCAACCATTGAATCTGCGAACTGTGTCCTTTTCCATTGTGCCATCGATCTTTGCACAAAGTTTGCCTGATGTTTCTACTGACGTTCCTTTTATTTCTAGGCACTTTATTATCCAATCATGTGGCAGAGAGTCAAATGACTTTTTGTAGTCAATCCATGCCACATTCAGGTTTGTCTTCCTTCTCTTGCAGTTTTCCAAGATCATTTTGTCTATTAGGAGTTGATCTTTTGTTCCTCTGCTATTGGGGCCGTTTCCTTTCTTCTCAGTTGGAAAGAGATTGTTTTCAACTAGATGCTGTTGCACTGCATCAGCTACTACCCCAGTTAGTAATTTGACAGTTGTTGGTAAGCAGGTAATTGGCCTGTAGTTACCTGGTGTTGCCCCTTTTGCTGGATTTTTCATTATTAGGTAGGTTTTCCCAGTTGTTAGCCACTTTTCAATTTCTCCTCCTTGTATTATATTGTTGAACTGTTTGGCAATGAGTGGGTGTATAACAGTTAGATGTTTCAAACAAAACCCATGCAGTTCATCTTCACCTGGTGCTGACCAATTTTTGATTTTCTTTGCTCTTTTTTCTACCATTTTTGTTGTTATTACTAGTTCTTTCATTTCAACTTCTGTTTTATTTGCATCCAACTCTTTTAACCAAGCCGCATCCTTGTTGTATTTCTTTGGGTTATCCCATATCTGCTTCCAGAACTGCACTGTTTCTTCCTTGTCAGGTACTGCCTGATTCCTTGCAGTTTCTCCATTGATGGATTGGTAGAAACGTTTCTGATTGGATTGAAATTGGAGTTTCTGCCTATAGTTTGCAATTCGAGCTTCATATCTACTGATTTTCCTGGCTATAGCTGTTATTTGTTGCTTTATTATTTCCAGTGCTTCCTTGCTCTTCCTTGTTTCTAAGTGGTATTTCTTGATTAGGTATTCTTTGGTCTTCTTGTTCTTCAGCTTCTTTTCTTTCATCTGTTCTAGCTTGCTTGCATGTGATCTTATCTTGCTGATCTTATTTTCTAGTCTAACCTTCCATTTTTCTGGTGCACTGTTTGTTTGTTTTTCTTTTTTGTTGATTTTACATCCCAGGTATTCTGTTATAACTGCAGCTGTGCTGTACATTAATTGGTTTGTTTCTTGCAGTGAATTGGTGCTTATACTTGCTATTGCAGTATTTGCATCTTTTAATGCTTGTGCTAGCTGTTTCTTTGGAACAAGCTTCAATGCAGGCAGCCTTAGTCTGTTGTTTTTGTGCTGTTCTAGATGCTCAAGTATTCTTTGTTTCAATTCTTTTATTTCTTTAGTTAGAGGGTTTTGTTCTTCCTGAGGAAGAGGTGCCTGGTTTCCAAATGAGAACAGTTGCATATCTCTACTGGATTCTTTCACGGCCAACTCCCCCTGGTTTGCCTCTACATTCTGAATTACTTCTTGTAAGGGTTTGATTTCTTTGCCCTGGGTAAACCTTTGCAGTTCGTCCAATTCTGTTTCTGTAAATACTTTATTTCGTATTATAAATCGGCGTTGATCTGCGAGTCTCTGTTCTGTTATTTCTGATTCTGGATGTTGTTCTTTCCAGAACTGGTGCATTCGTTTTAGATATCCTCGTCTTGTAGGACTTGATCTGTAGTAACAGATCATTATTTCTTTGTTTTCCATCACTGTGTATCTGCGACGGGTAAACACCTTTTCTTCCAGTAGTTCTGCAGCTGCTGGCCCTGGTTGCTCAGCCAACAGTCCTGAGTCCTGTACCCATTTTTCACCAGATATCCAGGAACTCCAATATCTAGTGCGGACCTTGTTAACCCGGGCGACGTCCGAGCCGGTATGGCATTCTGAAATTTACGTCTCACCATATTTTTTATGGGAGAGACACTCTTTGTCTGACTCCTCTGATGAGACCTGTCCAGTATGGTTGAACCTCTGGCATAGCTCTCATCTTCCTCAGAGTACACAAGCCCCACAACCACGTCAAGGTAGTGCCTCACTGGGGGGTAATAATAAGAATAATAATAATAATAATAATATAATTATTATTATATTATATTATTTCCTGCTCTAGCAATGCTAAGAGCAGGAAAATTGAAAGAGACTTGCACGGGAAAAATCTAGTCCGACCCCTTAACCCCGTCCACACAACAGCCTCTCTCGAACGACCGTACTATCCCAACCCAACCGCTATCCCTTCCGAGGAACTAATTCTGGCTGCACAAGACCAAGCCTTAAGAACAAATGCATACAAAGTCAAAATTGAGAAGACAGCAACAGACAGTAAGTGCCGCCTATGCAAAGAAGCTGAAGAAACAGTGGACCACTTGGTAAGCTGTTGCAAGAAGATTGCACAGACTGACTACAAGCAGCGGCATGACAAAGTAGCAACAATGGTGCATTGGAAGATCTGCAAAAATATCATTTGCCTGTAAGCAAAAACTGGTGGGATCATAAAATAGAGAAAGTCATAGAAAATGATAAAATTAAACTGCTCTGGGACTTCAGAATTCAAACAGACCAGCACCTGCAACATAACACCCCAGACTTAACAATTGTCGATAAGAAAGACAAAAAAGTCTGGATAGTGGACGTGGCAGTGCCTGGAGACAGCAGAATAGACGAGAAAGAACTGGAGAAGATAACAAAATACAAAGACCTACAAATAGAAATAGAAAGACTGTGGCAAAAGCAAGTAAGGTAGTACCAATAGTAATAGGCTCCTTGGGTGGAATCCCAAAACAACTGAAGCACCACTTGAACACCACTGGCATTGACAAATTCGCTATTAGTCAATTGCAAAAGGCGGCCTTACTAGGAACTGCTTCCATTCTGTGACAATATCTGTAATACCGTCAAATATCCACATCTGCCTATCCCAGGTCCTGGGTAAGGACTTGATAGGTAGACAAAATGCCAAATCCAGTCTGAACATCTGGCTGACTGTGCGAAGATCCATAATAATAATAATAATAATAATAAAAAATTTCAGAATGCCATACCGGCTCGGATGTCGCCGGGTTAACAAGGTCCGCGCTAGATATTGGAGTTCCTGGATATCTGGTGAAAAATGGGTTACAGGACGCAGGACTGTTGGCTGAGCAACCAGGGCCAGCAGCTGCAGAACTACTGGAAGAAAAGGTGTTTACCCGTCGCAGATACACAGTTATGGAAAACAAAGAAATAATGATCTGTTACTACAGATCAAGTCCAACAAGAAGAGGATATCTAAAACGAATGCACCAATTCTGGAAAGAACAACATCCAGAATCAGAAATAACAGAACAGAGACTAGCAGATCAACGCCGATTTATAATACGAAATAAAGTATTTACAGAAACAGAATTGGACGAACTGCAAAGGTTTACCCAGGGCAAAGAAATCAAAGCCTTACAAGAAGTAATTCAGAATGTAGAGGCAAACCAGGGGGAGTTGGCAGTGAAAGAATTCAGTAGAGATATACAACTGTTCTCATCTGGAAACCAGGCACCTCTTCCTCAGAAAGAACAAAACCCTCTAACTAAAGAAATAAAAGAATTGAAACAAAGAATAACTGAGCATATAGAACAGCACAAAAACAACAGAATAAGGCTGCCTGCATTGAAGCTTGTTCCAAAGAAACAGCTAGCACAAGCATTAAAAGATGCAAATACTGCAATAGCAAGTATAAGCACCAATTCACTGCAAGAAACAAACCAACTAATGTACAGCACAGCTGCAGTTATAACTGAATACCTGGGTTGCAAAATCAACAAAGAAGAAAAACAAACAAACAGTGCACCAGAAAAATGGAAGGTTAGACTAGAAAATAAGATCAGCAAGTTAAGATCACATGCAAGCAAGCTAGAACAGATGAAAGAAAAGAAGCTGAAGAACAAGAAGACCAAAGAATACCTAATCAAGAAATACCACTTAGAAACAAGGAAGATCAAGGAAGCACTGGAAATAATAAAGCAACAAATAACAGCTATAGCCAGGAAAATCAGTAGATATGAAGCTCGAATTGCAAACTATAGGCAGAACCTCCAATTTCAATCCAATCAGAAATGTTTCTACCAATCCATCAATGGAGAAACTGCAAGGAATCAGTCAGTACCTGACAAGGAAGAAACAGTGCAGTTCTGGAAGCAGATATGGGATAACCCAAAGAAATACAACAAGGATGTGGCTTGGTTAAAAGAGGTGGATGCAAATAAAACAGAAGTTGAAATGAAAGAACTAGTAATAACAACAAAAATGATAGAAAAAAGAGCAAGGAAAATCAAAAATTGGTCAGCACCAGGTGAAGATGAACTGCATGGGTTTTGGTTGAAACATCTAACTGTTATACACCCACTCATTGCCAAGCAGTTCAACAATATGCTACAAGGAGGAGAAATTGAAAAGTGGCTAACAACTGGGAAAACCTACCTAATAATGAAAAATCCAACAAAAGGGGCAACACCAGGTAACTACAGGCCAATTACCTGCTTACCAACAACTTTCAAATTACTAACTGGTGTGGTAGCTGATGCAGTACAACAGCATCTAGTTGAAAACAATCTCTTTCCACCTGAGCAGAAAGGAAACCGCCCCAATAGCAGAGGAACAAAAGATCAACTCCTAATAGACAAAATGATCTTGGAAAACTGCAAGAGAAGGAAGACCAACCTGAATGTGGCATGGATTGACTACAAAAAGGCATTTGACTCTCTGCCACATGATTGGATAATAAAGTGCCTAGAAATAACAGGAGTCAGTAGAAACATCAGAAAATTTGTGCAAAGATCGATGGCACAATGGAAGACACAGTTGCAGATCAATGGTGAGAAGCTGGGAGAGGTTAATATCAAGAGAGGAATATTTCAAGGAGATTCATTATCACCATTACTATTTGTTATTGCACTGTTTCCTCTGTCAACAATACTGAATAACTCAGGACATGGCTATCAAACATCAAAAACATCTGCCAGACTATCCCACCTCCTTTACATGGATGATCTGAAGCTGTATGGAAAAACATCATCTGAAATAGAATCGCTGCTCAACACTGTCCGTATATATAGCCAAGATATTGTAATGGAGTTTGGCTTGGACAAATGTGCCACACTTACTATCAAACAAGGAAAAATAGTGAAAACTGAAGGAATCAAGATGCTCCACGAAAATAACATTAAGAGTCTGGATGAGGAAGAGTACTACAAATACTTGGGTATCCTTCAAGCTGACAACATCAAGCACACTGAAGTCAAGAAAAAGATTAGAGGTGAATACATCAAGAGAGTGAAGAAGATCTTAAAATCCAAACTCAATGGAGGAAATACCATAAAGGCAATCAACACCTGGGCAATCCCAGTCATTAGGTACACAGCTGGAATAGTGGACTGGACTCAAGCAGAACTAAAAGCAATGGATAGGCAGACCAGAAAAATAATGACAATGAATCACGCCCTTCATCCACGCAGTGACATTGATAGACTTTATCTACCAAGGCAAATAGGTGGGCGTGGAATGCTACAAGTACATCAGATGGTTGAAGAAGAAAAAATGGCTTTGGAAGAATATCTGAAGAACAATGATGAAGATGCACTAAAATTAGTATATCAGGAAGGCTTACTAACTACTGGAGAGACCAAACTGGCAGGAAAATTGAAGAAAGAGACCGAGGGACTAATTCTGGCTGCACAAGACCAAGCCTTAAGGACAAATGCATACGAAGTCAAAATTGAGAAGACAGCAACAGACAGTAAGTGCCGCCTATGCAAAGAAGCTGAAGAAAACAGTGGACCACCTGGTAAGCTGTTGCAAGAAGATTGCACAAACTGACTACAAGCAGCGGCATGACAAAGTAGCAACAATGGTGCATTGGAAGATCTGCAAAAAATATCATTTGCCTGTAAGCAAAAACTGGTGGGATCATAAAATAGAGAAAGTCATAGAAAATGATAAAATTAAACTGCTCTGGGACTTCAGAATTCAAAACAGACAAGCACCTGCAACATAACACCCCAGACTTAACAATTGTCGATAAGAAAGACAAAAAAGTCTGGATAGTGGACGTGGCAGTGCCTGGAGACAGCAGAATAGAAGAGAAAGAACTGGAGAAGATAACAAAATACAAAGACCTACAAATAGAAATAGAAAGACTGTGGCAAAAGCAAGCAAGGGTAGTACCAATAGTTCATAGGCTCCTTGGGTGCAATCCCAAAACAACTGGAGCACCACTTGAACACAATTGGCATTGACAAATTCGCTATTAGTCAATTGCAAAAGGCGGCCTTATTAGGAACTGCTTCCATCCTGCGACGATATCTGTAATACCATCAAACATCCACATCTGCCTATCCCAGGTCCTGGGTAAGGACTCGATAGGTAGACAAAATGCCAAATCCAGTCTGAACATCTGGCTGACTGTGCGATGATCCATTAATAATAATAATAATAATAATAATAATAATAATAATAATAATAATAATAAAGTTGGAAGGGACCTTGGAGGTCATCTAGTCCAACCCCCTGCTCAGGCAGGAAACCCTATACCATTTCAGACAAATGGCTGTCCTTGCTCTTCTTTAAAACCTCCAGTGTTGGAGCATTCACTGCTTCTGGAGGCAGGTTGTTCCACTAGTTAATTGTTCTAACTGTCAGGAAGTTTCTCCTTAGTTCTAGGTTGCTTCTCTCCTTGCTTAGTTTCCACCCGTTGCTTCTTGTCCTGCCTTCAGGCGCTTTGGAAAATAGCTTGACTCCTTCTTCTTTGTGGCAGCTCCTGAGATATTGGAACACTGCTATCATGTCCCCCCTCGTCCTTCTCTTCATTAAACTAGACAGAGACTGTTTTAAACCAATCTGGCTAAAAAAAGAAAATGGCAAATTCCAATCCTTAGAAGTTTCTTTGGAAAGTCTCTGTCCATTCGGATTTGAACATGCCAAGATCTAAACAATGCATCTAGGATATTGATTTTCAATCATTTTTAAGCCTAGTATCCAACCATATCATCTTCTCAAATAGGCATGTCTCATCATCATATCTCAATTCTAATTCTGAAATTCTGTTGGGGTTTCACCTTGGTCAGGATGGATGCCCTACTGTCTGCAGTTCTGGGGAGGGGGGTATAAGAACATCCCTTTTCAACAGTGCTTATGTCCATGTGGAAATGGCTTTGTAGAATTCCTAAGCCATATGTTCCTTTATTGCTTGATCTATAGGAATCAAGGAAAATATACATTTATCCCATTTTAAAGAACTATCCTAGTAAAGAGCACAATGTCCATCTGTCACTGCTGTCTAACCAGGACCCTGACATCTGTTTCCAGGTTTTTGATCTTGTACTATGATAAATAAAATTAATAACATTGATATGGTAATCATAAAGACAATGTGCCATATGTCATCAAATAATAAAAAAACTGATCCTAGCTTCGTATTATGCTCATACTGCATTTATAATTTTTGTAAAATTAAGTATTGCTTTGTTATATATACGTGTATGTTGCTGCTTAGTCAGGTAATCGTAGCATTTGAAATAAATAAAAGTTCATTTTCAATCTTACAAAATTAATGCAGATGAACAGATTGGGTTTTATTTGGACCACATTTTTAAGTGAACTAAACTAATTACATTCTGAGGCCGCTACACAAAGGGAAAAAATAGACTTCAAACAAAGGGAAAAAACAGACCAACCTATCAAAAATAGTGCCATAAAAAACAGAATAGAAACACAAGTTAAGATGGGCAAGAAAATGGTAAGTGAGCAGCTGTCATGAGTTCAAATCGCCAGGACCAAATGGATTACATTCCAAGGTTCTCAAGGAACTGGCAGATGTGATCTCGGAACCACTGAACTATATTTTTCAAAGATCCTGGAGCACAGGGGAACTACCGGAGGACTGGAAAAGAGCTGATGTAGTTTCCATCTTCAAAAAAGGAAAAAAAAATGGTCCCAGGAAATTACAGACCTATCAGCCTGACCTCAATACCTGGGAAGATTCTGACTTCCGGTGGATTTTGCGCGCGCGATGGCGGCTACTTTGTAGCCGTCTCTCCTGGGTAAGTGTAAGAACCGCTATGAACAGCAGACATCAGCTGTTCAGCGGTTCAAAATCCCCCTCCCGGGCAAAGGGGGGGGGTAGAGAGTGTCTGAATAGTGGTAGAGCCTCTTTTGCACCCCCCAAGTTTTTTTTGGGGGGGGTGAAAGGAGTGCTCCCACGGAGTTCAGACTTGTCTCCACTTCCCAGCTGTTTTTGTCCTCAGGGACAAAACGAGCCGCTGCAAACACCTCCGTGCTTAAAGAGAACTGGTGAGTTTTTTTTTATAAACGGACAGAGCTGAGTAGAGGATTTAGTTTTTCCTTTCTTTGATTTATTTGGATTTTAAGTTTTAAGACTTGCTTCTATTTTTATTCTCTCTTTTTATTTTTTTTTCTTTGTTGAAAGGGAAAGTAAAATGGCGATCGGCAAATCTCTCGGTGTTTTTTTTTCTGAAGTTAGAATGCTGACCGGCAGGCTTTTTGGTGTTTCTCTTTCTTTCCTTTCTCTTTCCCTTTTTATTTTCTTATGATTGGAATGGTTGTTTTTGGTATCTCTAAGTATTTTTTTGGGAACGGACTTTTTCTATTTAATTTTTTTTTTCTCCCTTCTTTTTATTGTAATGACCCTTTTTTGAAGGACTTTTTTCTGTTTAATTTTTTGCAATTTTTAAGAAGGAGTAAAGCTTTTTTTTAATTCTTTTTCTCTTCCTTTTTTTTTCTTTTTCCCTTTTTTCTTTTTATTATAATGACCTTCTTTGGAGGGAGTTATGATTTTTGAAGGACTTTTTATAATTTTTTAAGAAGGGCTAAAGGTTTTTCTTTAAGATGGCTCCAAAGCGTCCAGGGATTTCTACAGCTTCTAAATCAACAGTTTCACCCTCTTCTGGGGGTCAGCTAATAACTATGAAGGATTTGCAAAACATGATGGGAGATGTTATAATTCAAATTAGGGCAGAAATGAAAAAGATTTTAGAGGAAAATAATAAGATCTTGAGACAAGATTTTTTTTTGGCTTTAGAAGGAGTTGCTTCTGTTCTTGAAAAGGTGAACTCCCATGTGGAAGAGGTAGCTGAAAAAGTGGACATAATGGAGGGGAAAATTGAAAGTATGGAAAAAGAAATGGAAAATGAGATTCTTATGCTTCAATATGGACAAATGGAATATGCCTTAAGAATCAGAGGCCTGGAAGAGTCTTTGCAAGGAGATTTGAAAGAGATGGTTGCAAAGGACTTTGCATTGATTTTGAATAAAGAAAAAGAGGGAATACTTAGTGAAATTGAAAAATTATTTAGGGTTAACTCTGTGGTGGCAGTACAGAAGAATCTGCCAAGAGATGTGGTAATTTACTTTGGTAAAAGATCTTTACGCAATGAAATTGTGCAAGCCTATTATAAGAAGAGATTTCAAATTGCTTCACAAGATGTCATAATTTTTAAGGAGATCCCATCTAAAATTTTAAGAAGAAGAAAGGAGTTTGCTTTTCTAGCAAATGAACTTAAAAAGAGAAAAATTCTATTTAGATGGGATGTTCCGACTGGAATGGTGGTGAACTACCTGGGGACATGTCATAGACTTAATACTGTTTCTCAAGCAAAAGATTTTTATACTTCGGTCCTGGGGGTATGTGCATCGCCATCTATTAGGTCTCAACAAGTCCAGATCGAGGAGCAGAAGACAACTTGTGTAGCACATAATTCCAAAGAAAAGCAGCAACAGAAGAAGGTTAAGGAAGTTTCATATTCAGTGGTCTCTGAATCTCTGGGAGATGTTGGACCTACAAAGTCTTTGGAGCAATCTTCAAGGGTGGAATTGCTGCCTGAAATGGAAATTGGGAAATCTCAGTTTGAGGGGCATCAACAAGAGAGGAACGGGCAGAGGATAACTTGTATAACTTACAATTGTAAAGATCAACACAAGGAGGAATTTAAGGAATCCTTACCTGTATTGGCTTCGGAAGTTAGACCTACAAAGTCTTTGGAGCAATCTTCAGAAATGGAAATTGGGAAAACATATAAATGTAAAGAGAAAGACCAACAGAAGAAGGAGGTTGAGGAAGTTTCACAGGTACTGATTCCTGAGCTTGGGGGTCAACCAGGACTTACAAACTCTTTGGAGCGATCTTCAAGGGCAGAATTCCACGCATTCTTTTCGATGCTTGCGGGCAAGAGAGACTGATATGGATTGTGCTTATAGTAGATGCAACTGGCTATTAGACAGAAGATTATGGATATTGAATGAAAATTTTAGATAAGAAGTTTGTGTTTATAGTGGATGTAACTGGTTATTGGACAGAAAATTATGGACATTGAATGAGAACTTTAGACAAGAAGTTTACTATTGAGATTGTGGGAGAAGTAAAACTTATATCGTTTTTGGAAAATGTCTTATGTAATGTCTAAACATGTGTTTTGGGATAATAATATATTTCAGCTTTAAGTTTTAAACCTTTAATGATAATATTGTTTAAACTTGTGTTTTGAAGGGATTACAATTTGTTTATTTCAGTGAGGGAATTCTAATAAATTTGTGTTTCGAAGGGAGTATAACTTGTTTAAGTTTCAAGTAATGCTTAAATTTGGTTTTTAAATATTATTATTAATATTTCTAAGAGAAAATAATTTGTTTAATTAAATGTCTAGATTTGTTTAGGAAAGAAAGTAATGTTTAAATCTGTGTTTTTGGAGGAAGTCTATATAGAATGATGATTGTATTTAGACTTGTTTAGGATTTAAAAGTGTTTCAAGTTTTTAAATATTATTATTAATATTTTTAAGAGAAAATAATTTGTTTAGATTTGTTTAGGATTTTTAAGTTTTTTTTTTTTTGGATAGGTGAGAAGATTATGAAGATTGAAGGAAATATGTATTTATTTTAAGTTTTCTAAGAGTATTTAGTTTTAATGGTATAACAAAGGTTTATATGTTTATTTTTTTGTATTAGGATAAAGAAAGAGGGAGAAATTAGATTTTATATTATAGGCATAGATATTCAAAGAAAGTAATGTTTAAATTTGCGTTTTTGGAGGGAGTTTATATAGAATGATGATTGTATTTAAATTTGTTTAGGTTTTAAAAGTGTTTTAAGTTTTTTTCTTAATTAAGCCTGTACTTAGCTCTGGGAAGTTCAGGGGAGGGCTTGGGAGGTTGGGGAGGAGGGGGGTGAGGTAGGGTTGGGGGGGGGGTATGGGAAGGGGATTTGTTTTTGTAAAAATTTAAAAATTTTCAATAAAAAAAAAAAATACCTGGGAAGATTCTGGAAAAGATCATCAAACAACGAATCAGTGAACATCTAGAGACAAATAAAGTCATTACTAAAAGTCAACATGGGTTTGTCAAAAATAGATCATGCCAGACAAATCTTATTGCATTCTTTGACCAAGTGACAAAATTAGTGGATCAGAGGAATGCTGTGGACATAATTTACTTGGACTTCAGTAAGGCATTTGATAAAATAGATCACAACCTACTACTTGATAAGATAGAAAAATGTGGGGTAGACAGCACCACCACCAAATGGATCCGTAGCTGGCTGACCGGCCGTACTCAGCGAGTGGTTCTCAATGGAACCACATCTACATGGAGGGAAGTGTGTAGTGGGGTGCCCCAGGGCTCTGTTCTGAGCCCAGTGCTCTTCAACATCTTCATCAAGGATTTGGACGAGGGGCTAGATGGGGAACTCATCAAATTTGCAGACAATACCAAGCTGGCAGGAATAGCCAACACTCCAGAAGACAGGCTTAAGATACAGAAGGATCTGGACAGACTTGAACACTGAGCACTATCTAACAAAATGAAATTCAATGGTGAAAAAAGCAAGGTTCTACATTTAAGCAAGAAAAACCAAATGCACAAGTACAGCATAGATGGCACCTTGCTCAATAGTAGTAACTGTGAGAGGGACCTCAGAGTCGTAGTGGACAATCACCTAAATATGAGCCAGCAGTGTGCTGCAGCTGCCAAAAAGTCCAACACAGTGCTAGGCTGCATTAACAGAGGGACAGAATCAAAATCACGTGAAGTGTTAATACCACTTTACAATGCCTTGGTAAGGCCACACTTGGAATACTGCATCCAGTTTTGGTCACCACGATGTAAAAAAGATGTTACGACTCTAGAAAGAGTACAGAGAAGAGCAACAAAGATGATTAGGGGACTGGAGGCTAAAGCATATAAGGAACGGCTGCTGGAATTGGGTATGTCTAGTTTAATAAAGAGAAGGACGAGGGGGGACATGACAGCAGTGTTCCAATATCTCAGGGGCTGCCACAAAGAAGAGGGAGTCAAGCTATTTTCCAAAGCGCTTGAAGGCAGGACAAGAAGCAACGGGTGGAAACTAAGCAAGGAGAGAAGCAACCTAGAACTAAGGAGAAACTTCCTGACAATGAGAACAATTAACCAGTGGAACAACCTGCCTCTAGAAGCGGTGAATGCTCCAACACTGAAAGTTTTTAAGAAGAGCCTGGACAGCCATTTGTCTGAAATGGTATAGGGTTTCCTGCCTGAGCGGGGGGTTGGACTAGATGACCTCCAAGGTCCCTTCCAACTTTACTACTACTACTACTACTACTACTACTACTACTACTATATGATTTAGAATATGACTAATTTTCATGCAGTCTTTCAAATTCTGTAATATGGCATATGACTCATATCTCATACATTGCATGATTTAACTTTGCACCCTGATGAATTTGTGACTAAAACAACTCAACGACGTAAATTGGTTCACCCTCTCCCATTCATTTCTTCTTTTTCTAAGCACATGCTGTGATTTGTAATTGT
Source organism: Crotalus tigris (assembly GCF_016545835.1). NCBI lineage: Eukaryota > Metazoa > Chordata > Lepidosauria > Squamata > Viperidae > Crotalus > Crotalus tigris. The sequence goes on from NW_024096964.1 coordinate 1,553,678, forward strand.
TTTCTTAAGGTAACCTTTTTATGTTTATTTTTCATAGTTTTTCAGCTCCTTTTCTATAAAATTAGAAGAATGGAAATAACTTTAAATAATTAGATAAATATGTTTAATTTTCTAAATAAAGACATATTAATAATGTGTTACCATATACTCACTTTAGAAAAGCAATAAAAAGAGAATTAATAATGCTGATATCTTCATAATCTAAGGAGAAAAATTGCTAGAAATGTTGATAGACAATACAAAATTAGTTAGTGAGGACTATTTCTAAATTGATAGCAGTGTACTTACTTTCGTCTTTCTGCCTCAAATTTATTCAATAATTTCTGAAGACCACCATTTTTAAATCCCTGAAAATGTGCTGCAGGAGCTCCCACAGTGATGACATCATAAAGAACATCTGCAACACGAAGATTACATGCTAAATTGTACATATACAGATACATTGTAATCATATAGCGATAATAAGTAGTTTTAGTAGTCCTAACTAATACAAATGAATTTGCCTCTCCAAAATGAATTTCACCAATCATCAATTCCCAACCACTTGCAAATGACCAGGTTTACCATTCCAGGGAGCTTCTTTTCTGTCTGAAACCCTCTTTTATTGTCTCATCTGCTTAAATCTTAATGACTTCTTCAACGTTGTTAAACTAAGTCAAGAGCTTACTGTACTATATTGGCCAAGTCCATCCAGTCCATCTAGGAAATATTCTAAAGAGACATTCCTATGACAGGACATAAAGAATCAAATATATTTCCTGCTTCTTCACCCAATTATTGTGATCATGCTTTGTTAGTAAGAAAATATTTAGCAATTGGTTTTATCCTGGTAAGATACCATTACTGGATATGCCTCTTGCCAGTTTTAGAAATTTCATGAGAAAAATTTTTTTCCACGTGGTACTACATGGAATGATAACAGAAAATACAACTTTTTCAAACACAGTTATTAGCAATAACAATAGCACTTAGACTTATATACCGCTTTATAGTGCTTTACAGTACTCTCTGAGTGATTTTCAATATCAGCACATTGCCCCCCAAAATTTGGGTCTTCATTTTACCAACCTCGAAAGGATGGAAGGCTGAGTCAACCTTGAGCCAGTCAGGATCAAACTCCTGGCAGAGGGCAGAGTTAAGCCTGCAATACTGCATTTTAACCACTGCACTACCACTCAATTATTGGTTCCTTTTATTTTTGTAGTTATTTACTTAGGTAGATATAATACATTTTTCTTCCTTTTTTCAATAATGTTATTAAATATTACATTATACAGATAAAATTAATACAATTACATACTACTGAAATATATTAAAAAAATAAAACTTAAGAAACTGCAGAAAAAGAAAATATAAGAAAAGAGAAAGGTTAGAAAAAGAAGCCTCTCCCTTCATCCGCAGCAAGTCTAATCAACATTACCAATTTATCACTCTTAAAATACAATCAAACATCTATTCATTCCATACCTTACATTCTCTATAAGCCCATCCCTAAAACCTCATCTCTATATATTAATCAGCAAAGGACCACTAAGGGTTATCAAAATACTATGTAAGTATTATAATTTTTATTTAATATGCTCAGTTTGAATCTTATTCATTTCTTTTTAAACATATTCTGTATTTCCTCAAATATGGGGTATGTTTAAATAGTTGAAGTTCAATTCCAATCAGAAAAACATTAAATATCACCAAAAATAGCAATGCATTATTTTAAAAGATTTTCAATCTTTAACAAGCAGTTAAAAAAAAAGGAAATTCCAAAATGATTTTAAAAAATGAGGTTTGGTCAAACCTTGAGTCCATAAAAGACTATGTCAATGGTTCTTGAGCTTGTTGAATGAGTCCCAACTGTTTGCCAAGTTAGCAAAAATGTCAATTTCTTACTGGCTCATAAAAAAATACCCAGTTGTGTTCTTACATATGGGTAACCTCAAGATTTCTCCTTGCTCCAGAGAGAATTTTTAACAGTTTAGGTGGAGTATAGATCTGCCTTTTGACTGTAATGTATCCCATTGAACATGGGACATCAATTCACCATTAGTCTGTTATGTTTTTCTTCCTACTGTTTTAGGAATTTGCTTACTATTCATACATATTATATATTTTTTGCACAATCTTTGTTTTGTATATTAAATTACAAAACAAAATTTGTATTAACACTGTATTAATATTCATGCAGTTGGTTTAATAGACTTCAGTTTAGTGAATTTTGGAAGCAGTGTATAAAAACTATTCATAATTCTATGCATGTATTAACATCATTTTACGCTTGCATACATTTCAATTTGCCCTTTAATAGATGTTTGGGCATAGTGGACACTCCTTATTCCTTTCATGATTGAAGTTAAATTATAGGTAGTCCTCAACTTAAGATCATAATTGAGCCCAAAATTTCTGTTGTTAAGTGAGTTTTGCCCCATTATACAACATTTCTTGCCACAGTTATTAAGTGAATCACTGCAGCTGTTAAGTTAGCAACACAGTTGTTAAGTGAACTTGGCTTCTTCATTGACTTTTCTTGTCAGAAGGTTGCAAAAATGATCACAACTTCGGGATGCTGCAACGGTCTTAAGTATGAACCAGTTGCCAAGCATCTGAATTTTGATCACATGATCATGTGGATGCCACAAAGGTTGTAACTGTGAAAGTGGTCATAAGTCACTTTTTTCAGTGCCATTGTAACTATGAACAGTCACTAAATGAACTTTTATAAGTCAAGGACTAGCTATACTAGGTAGTGAACTGTATAACATCATACAGCTTACCTTTTATACAAGGACCCTGCACAAGCATTCTCTGCAGATGTAGATTTATTGGAACAAATTCTAGTGTTTTTTCTCCTTTACTGCAACTTGATTTGAAAGAAGAGCCTGAAAAAAAATGATAAAATATCCTTAACTGAAGATCCAGATGTTTTCTCTTTCTTAAAATCTAAGAAAAGCATTTTTGGGTGTGAAGAATCTTTATGCTTCAGTTTCAGAATGGCTCCCATGAAATCTAAGGAAAAGAGAGCTACTTTTAAAAATTGCTAACAACTCTATATGGACAGTTCTATGCTCCTTGCCACAATTTTCCTTTTAAAATCTAAATACCGCTCTATTTTCAATTTGTAAGAATTCACACCATAGGAATTCTGTGATGTCCAAATCCAAAATATGTACAAGATACGATTTGGATAGGAGAAGTGTAAAGGAGAAATTTAGGAAATATAAAGGAAACTTTCCTAATATCATTAAATTCAAGACTATTTGCACTATTGTAACCAAAGGATTATCTCTTTGTAATTGGTATACAAATTCAGAGGACTAACCATCCACTTATTAATACCTATCAAACAAATTAAGGCTGTAAAACAGCATAATCAATTAATAGATGATTTTACTGACAATGGTGGTGCATTTATTATATATACAGTATTTACTAAAAATAACGAACTTTGTGGCATCTTAAAGACTTTTTAAAGTATTATCTGATGTCTAATACTTAAAGTGTGTACATTCTCCTCTTATGGAAAGAGGTATCCATAAACAGTAAGGTTAGAAGTAAATGAAATGAAGGAACAATAACCTTTGCAGCAAAACCCCCACATATTCTCAGGTAGAAATGAAGGCACCTAAACAACCATTGCAGCAACCATAGAAAAAAGTCTGTAACATTATTCTCATTTTAAAGTCAAGCACTGAAGTCAGTAGTTATTCAACAGTAAAGACTGGGCTTTCAGAGATCAATGCCTATTTCTTAGCCCATGTTCTAGAATTTTCAGTGCAAAAAGTCTGGTCAATACCTCTCTGTTGCTCTCCTCAACTATGGAGAACTCAGCTACTATGTATGTACAGCAAACCTGAGCAAATTCTGTTCTAAGACATAATTGAAATTAATTATAAGTATTTTGAAAATCTTGATATAGAAGGAACAAGACCAGATAAATAGCTTGCTTATTCTGTATAGCAAGTTCATAATAGAAAACTGGAACATATTTACAATTACCATAATTTGCAGTGCAGACTTCAGTCAAGAATAATAGAGTCACACGCAGCAACAATAACACTTAATATGATTAGGCTAAGGCATGTATTCTTTACTTAATTTTTTCTATTAAGTTCTCCAAGTTCATATGTGGGCATTGTGATCCTTCTTTCTTCTCTTCATGCCACTCAACCCAAAGCCTATATATGGTTCCCAAATTTAGAATTAATCAAGGTTTTTAGCTATTATTGGAATTTATCTCTGATTCCAGTTTGTTCGGAATCATAGATTCCAATATTAAATAGTAAACAGCTGTTATATCGCATTTCCATTTTGTACATCATAATTAGTGCAAAAATTATTCAATTAACTTTAGGCATGCTCCAATATCAGCTTACTCAGATAAAGAACATAAACTTGAATTGAGTATAGTTTTCACATTCCCAGAGTTATTTATATTTTTTTGACATAGAAATAAGCGTAAAAATCCACATATTTACCAACCATTGGCAGGCTATTATACTTTACATTTTGTACATGTAAAATGATTCATATAATGAAAAATAGTAGTTTGCATGATTTTACATATGTCTGGAAAGCAGTTTTCCGTAAAAACCCAAATAAGAACTGTGTAAACAGTGTAAACTTAATGAAGATATACACCTTTATGTGCACATGCTTGTCTGCGTTTAAAGCTATTGAAATGAAGCCAGTTACCACAATTTTAATTATATAGTCAGCAAATTCACAGAGAACAATTTTAAGTTTGTAATAATTAACTTGGATAGCACAAGTCTTAATTTCAGCTTTTCAAGCTATTTAGGAAAAGTAAAATATTTTGGACCTATATGTCAGTCCAAACATATTTAATTTCTAATTCTGACTATTTTTACATTTACATTACAATTACTCAAACTAAAACTAAGCGTAGCTTTCCTGAATGGGATGCCATCAGTACACTGTGAAACTGAAATCTGAACTTCCTGATGGAAAGACGAGATATAAGCACATATGCCACATATTTCTGGAAACAATAGGTTCCACTAGAAATAACATGTAACTGAGTTATTTGCTGAACATGTTCCACTAAGAAATTTATAAATAGAATACATCTATAAATAAATGATTTATTTCCATAAATTCCATAATTATAATACCAAGATATTTTTATCACTTTTTAAAATTTTTATTTATCAAATTTAGATACCACCTCTCTCGCTATCCAAGTGACTCTGGGCAGTTTTCAGATACAAATAATAAAACTGTATAAAATAAATAAAATTTGAAAACAATTAAATCAGAGTGAAAAATAAAATAAGAGCAAACTTAAAAAGTTAAAAAAGGTGAAGGGTGCATCGTCCAGCCAACCCCAGACTTGTGTGCCATTCTTCAATCCCCAAGCCAGTTGGCAGACTATCTTCCAGAAGACTATCAGTCAATCAGAATAGAGCTGGAAGGGGCCTTGGAGGTCTTCTAATCCAACCCCCTGCTCAAGCAGGAAACCCTATACCATTTCAGATAAGTAACTAAAGAGTGGGGGCCATTATCACCTCTGGGGCAAGATATTCAATGGCAGGCGCAACAGCAAAGAAGGCCCCACCAGCTGAAATTCTTTAACCAAAAGGTTCTATAACATATCCTCCCTGTTTGACATCACATCACATTGCCCGAAATTAAACATGTAACTCCATTCAATGTACAGGGTTTTACTTTATGTTTCTTTTCAAATAGCAGCTACAGTATGTGGGTAAAAGCATCAAGATTACTAGTGCAAAGTGAAAAGATAATTCTTTCTCTGGTACTATGAACTTGATGAAAATCACATTTCCTTAAAACAAGTTTCCATCCAGACAGGGGAGTGCCTTTTCTTCCATAGCAGCTTGTATTTCATTATCAACAGTAGCATCAGAATAAATGTATAAATAAATTTATAAAATTTATAAAATGAAAATAAATATATCAAGCAAAAATTAAAATTGTGTGATAGAAATTAACCAGAAAAATAAAAAGAATAATTTAAAAGCCTGGAGAACAAAATAGGCATTTTCTATACCTAAAAGGAAGCAATGTTACTAGCAGATGAATATTGTATGGCTTGCTGGAAAAATAATCTTTGTGACTGTCAGCTATTTTATATACCAAAAAAAAAAGAAAAGAAAAGAAAAAAAGAATCTGGCTTAAAAAACAAAACAACTGCAACTATTTCATCAGGCTAAGAACAGGAGGAGAGGAAATGAACAAGGTATAGGACACTATAAATGGCAATCCTGCGCATTAAAACCTATCAGAGATATAAAATAAGAATCATCCTTTATATGGGAACAATATTGGATAGCTTCCATATATAATGAAAACATACCTAGAAATGTACATAAAGGATGGTCTAAATAACTGATAAGATGGAGAGATCTTATGCACGATCTGCAAAAAATATCATGCCCAGACCATGAAACAGATTAGATTCTTGTTATCATCTGGGCCAGTGTTTCTCAACCCTGGCAATTTTAAAATGTGTAGACAAATTCACAATTCTAGAAGTTTATACATCTTAAAAACAAACATTGATTGGACTTTCAGTTTTGCACAGTAGCACCGGACCAAGGGACTGCAGAGCTCCGTATCCCACAGCTGGTTTAGACCATCCAGGGGACCCTAAATGAATCTAAGTCACCCCAGAGAGATGACGAAGGAGCCCCCCCCCCGGTTCACTGAAAGACAGCAGTCGATCCGTTTGATCCGGGGGAAGCGCTCCAACCCGACAAGAGAAAGGCTAGCTGCACATCAGTGACTAGCCCAAGCTACCAGCAGCAGAAGTCCAAAAACACTAACCAGAACAACTATGAACAGCGTGCTTGGAACTGGGTGAGAATGTTGATCTTCTCTCTTTTATCGTGTAACTGATTTTCTGGAAAAGATCCCCAAGAAGCAAAAAATCCTCCAAAAGTGAGAAGGGAGGGAATCGCAACCCACCCTTCCATAGATGGAAGTGGCGATTTAATTTTTGTGGGGGACAGAAATATATTGAAATGAAATTAATACTATAGTCTGTATAAATCTAAAAATTATGAAAACTGTTAAGATTTCACATCTAAAAGAGTATTGATGAAATTATAAAAAATAATTATTCGTCTTAAAAGTTAGAAAATGACTAGCTACTGACACCTAGTGGACGATTAGAGCACAGAACAGCTGCATTGACTGAGAAATTGGCAAGACGTCTAGAAATAAAGAACTGAACCTCAGTACTTTTAGCCAAATAGAAAACAGCTGGGAACAGGGGAAAGAAAATACACTGGGTCACCTATTACAGATTGAGAACTATATTTGTTTTAAAAATTGCTGACCTTCTGGGATTATAGAGCGGTGGTCTCTAAGCTCAAGTATTGTCTGCAGAGAAAAATTTTGACTTTTGGCTAATTTTCTAGGGGGGAATTTACTGCATGGTTAAACATTCTGGATTGCAATTTTGGCTGGCTGATAATTGTAAGACCCCTGAATAGAAGAGCTATTATAAAATATTGCTTTCAGTGATGCTTTGACAATTGGAAATGTATTGGATAATAAAGACTATGGTACCGGTGAAATAAGACTATGGTACCGGTGAAAGAATATCTGAAGAGGGGAGATAAAACTAATGTTGCCTACCACACCTAATATCTCCTTCTGAAGGCCCCAGCCTGAAATATCAGAGACCTGCAGGAGCAATACACCAAGACAAGGCAAATATTTTCCAGGAGGAAATGTATGCAATGCTGCAACAGATTCAAATGACAATTGTGTCAAATCATGATGAAATTAAAAACAACTTTGATGACATAAATAAGCACATCTTTAACCTAAACATACAATTAAAAAACTCTCAGAAAATGACAACAAATGAACAAACAAACCAGATAACAGAACACAAATCAGAGGACAGTGACCCAAAGAGCGAAGCTACAGATGAAGAGAACCACAGCTTAATACAAACAAAAGAAAACTTGCAAGATTTTGCCATAACAATAGAAATGGAAAAGATATCTTATTTTTTAGGGCTTCAAAACAAACTTTAAGATAGGAAAGAAGATCTAACGAAATGGATTATAGAGCAGCCAGGAGAATCATTAAAGTTTGGGAGACAGAAAATGCATGTCTTAAAAACTTAACTTGTCTCTTCTATTCTCAACAACATTTACAAAAATAGAAGAAGAATCGCCTGGCAAGTTGAACACACTGACTTGGAAAGTTACTTGGCAAAAGAAGAAGGCTAGAGTTAGATTCAAGAGATTTGATTCGACTTATGAGATGGAGTGCTATGAATACAGAGGGGAAATTAAGCTTAAATAAGAATCTTGAAAACAGGACATATAGTGACTCAACAAGATGATTTTTATAAATACAATTGAAACATAAGCTGATCAGAAAAGATGTTATATGCTGATGTTACTGTTATTTGTACAAACATAAGAAAAATGTTTATATCCAACTTTGTATATATCGAAAATATAAAGGACTATATTTGTTTAATGTTGACAAAAGGAGAATACTACTGGAAGAAGAGAGGACCAAAGCAATATATCATTAATCAATATATTGATTATGGAACTATAGAATTTAATTATTATTGTTTTTTAAATATATGAACCCAGACAACACACTGTTTAACAAGCACTAAAGACTGTTATTATAAAAATCAATAAAATATATTAAAAACAAACAAACAAACACTGATCTAGGCATTGAGAGATCTTACATTCAAGTAATATCATACATTCAATACTGTAATTATTTGTTTTCATAAACTTAAGAAAAAAGGTGATTATATGAACTCATGGTTTGTGCTACATATTTCTATAGAATAAAAAATCCCAAAATCGTAAGTTTAATTATTAAACATTTTCTGACCTGTATGTTTTCCAAGTTCTGCAAGCATATTTTGGTACAGGATCAACATTTGATCACAGTGTGCAATAACATTTTTACGCATATTGTCCCAATGTGGAGAAAGCTCCCCAAGTTCTTTAAGGTCCTGATTCCTGTAGCAAAATAACAATAAAAAACGTATTTTATCAATCTAATCTTACAAAATGTTAGTACAAATTAAGTGGTTAAACAACTATAGTCCAACAGCTAGTTTTACCATTCTTATTTATATATAGCATTATCCTGGGCTTAATCAATAAAATACTTTTTTGCAAAGAGATGGATTCAGGTTTAATTCAGAGAATCTTTCAGTAGGGTAAGGAATCCAGGTAGTAATAGAAAAGGCATTCTTAAACTGGCACCCTTCATGCATCTTGGAACTACTAAATACTGGCTAAGAATTCTAAGAATGAAAATCTCAAAATATCTACATTCTAAAAGGCTGCTAGATCATCTGCTATTTCTATGTTTTACAGAGGAAATAGGTCTTTAATTAGTATCTCTGAAGATCCCTGCCCTATCGCCTTCTATTTACATTAACATTTGATGAGGTGTTATCTTTTAAATCTACACCTTTTCAATGTTTACAAATTCTAATTGTATTCTCCAGCTTTTCTGTGAAAATAAACTGGTTTCCATCTGCATTTAGTGCAACCATCTGCATTGTTTAATACTGAAAAATATGCTCTGAAATCTAAAAACAACAATTCCACCAGCATCATTAAACAAAAAACCCCAAACAAATAATGATTTCCCCAAATAAAATAGTTTAACTTGGATGATGAGAATAGCACATTCAGATTTTCATTTTTTAAATATACCACTTAAAGAAAATCTTACTTTCACTTTTAATATGTACTACCAGGATTTATCTGTCTGGATTAATCATCTTGGCAAGTGCACCTGCTAAGTGAAAATGTTGGGCTAATAAAAGATAGTCAATTCATGGAGTTACAAAAGGAGACTCTTTAGCAAACTGCCAGCTTCCCATTAACCCTGGAAACTGACATAATTGAAACACAATTCATATCAGTATTAAATGAAAAAAACATGGAAAACTTTTACTGTTAGAACTACAACTGCCTGATTTCATTGAATATAAGAAACATGTTGTGCTGGGTGAAATGTGCTGGGTGAAATTTGGTTTTAACATCTATTAATTCAGGCTAAATGTTTTAAACTACATATCTGTTTCTCCTTGATGTTAGATATTATGGTTGGTGAAAGTTTGCTGAAGACAATATAATTGTACTGCTAATTCTAATACATTTTGAGATTATTAGTAATTTCAAATATGAAATACCCCCAAAAATATAAAATGTCAAGGTTCTTGCTGAAAAACAACCTCATTTAGCCCTTTCATTCTTGAATTATTTAAGCAATGTGTTCACAAAGGATTCTGCAGCAAATCAACTTTACATCAAAATGATGATACATGTGTTGATGCAAATTTTGCCTTTATATAATTGTGTTCCAATGTTTGTTGCAAGTTATGAGATTTTATTAATTTTATTAATACATATAAAATAATAATTCTGGGTGCTTCCATTTTTCCTGATTGCAATCATCTATAATTTAATAACTAGAATTAGTAATGTTTTATCTAAATTTATTTCAACTAGAATTTCAGATGAAATGTACATAGTTTTGATTGCCATGACCCAAGATAGGTATCAAAAAGGAAGAAAGTATGATACTAGCAACTATATTATCAACTTTCAGACTGCTGCTTCAACTAGGGGACATTATCATATCAACTAGGATATTAGACTTTTTATTTTTAGGAGCTTTTCTATAGTATTCTAGAAAGTTTTTATGTCTCCCATCCTTCTTAACATTTATATCTCAGATAAGGTATAACAAAAAATGTAAGATAATGGAGGGCATGTGAATGCTTCATTTCATTTTGACATTCCTAAGGTCATTAAAATATTTGGGCTTATTTTGAATTATGTTGTCAACGCTGCTAACATTGGATGTTCTTGCTTTGACAACAGATGGAAATGCAGCCATTTTCTCTATTGCTTTTAGAATTAGTTGATGGTGGGAGAGAGAATAGAGATGAGAGTCGAGCTAGTCAAAAAATAATATCTTAGCCATGGGAACCCAAGGACATTGGGCCCAGAGCTGATAGTGTTTCGGCAGGCTGGAGAGCTGGGGAGAAAGCCCGCACTTCAAGCTAACTGGGGAATGTGATTTATGACTGGTTATTGAAGGAGGGAATTGTACTTTGTTACTTTGTATCCAGGGGAGGGGAATTTAGTTTTTGGTTTCAACTATGCAGTGTCACTTTGGCCACCTAATGAGAAGGAAGGACTCATTGGAGAAGAGCCTAATGTTGGGAAAGATTGAGGGCAATAGAAGAATGGAACGACAGAGAATGAAGTGGCTGGATGGAGTCACTGAAGCAGTAGTATTGAACTTAAATGCACTCCAGAAGATGGTTGAGGACAGGAAGGCCTGGAGGAATGTTGTCCATGGGGTCACGATGGGTCGGACATGACTTCGCAATTAACAATATGTAGTGCAGATACGTTATTTCTCGAGTAAAAGATTCTTTAAGGCAAACAATGCCTCTTTTGAAGAGTTTCATCTATCGGAACCATGACATATGTACAGTATCTCAAATTTGGAATGTATAAATATATGAAAAAATATTTTTTAAACATGGGATGTAGAAAGTTTGTTCTTTTATGATAGAAAGACATGTTTGTCTTTATTAATTAACAGGCGCCACACTGGATTTATGCCAATGAATTGTGTCAGACTAACTCGATCTTCTTTAATGGCAGAGTTACTAGACTGGATGATCCCTTGCTACAGTATATCTTGACTTTAGCAAGCCTTTGATGCTGTTATAACATCCTTATTAACAAATTGATCAAATATGGGTTTGACAACTCAAACATTATGTGGACCCACAATTGGCTCAAGGACAACTCAAAGATAGCATCAAATCTTCCTGGAGAGACATCTTGTGTAAGGTGCCATGGGAATTTGTCCAGATCCTGGTGTGAGTCAACATTTTTTTAAATGATATGGAGAGAGTTAAAGGAATGCTTACCAAATTTGCAGACAATACAAAACCAGGAGGAGTTACTAATATTTAGGAAAAGGGAAAAATCCAAAAAGATTTTGCTTAAAACAGTGGATGGAAACAAATAAAATGAAATTTTATACACAGAGAAGTATAAATTCATGCTTCTAGATAAACAACAACAGACATTCAAAATAGAGGAAATCTGGTTCAAGAACAGCACATACAAGGAGAATTTGTATGTACTAGTGGTTCATAAGCTCTATATGTCTCCACAGCATAATCCAACACTGTTCAAAGAAGACAAATAACATCAAAAATCCAGATTTAGAGAGGTACTACTCCGCTCTATTCTGTCTTGGAAGGCTTCACTGGGATTATTATGTTCAGTTCTACACATTTTAATTTGAAAAGAACATTTATTAACTGGAACAGGTCCAAATGAGGGCTACCAAATGATGAAATTACTGAAAGGGATAGTTAAAAGATCCAGTTTTCAGAAGAGAATAACAACAATAATAAAAATGAAACAGAAATGAGTAATAACATCCAAAGTAAAGCATAAAAATATTTTAAGTAGCAACAGAGAAGTAGGGAGAGAGAAAAAGAGTGGAATTACTAGCATTTTTATATACTTTTTTATTTATCTTGTTATAATGTTATATGGGAATGTCTTTGAGGGACAAGGGGAAGAGATGATACCTAAGGATTGATTAGCTATTTTCTATTATTTATCTTATTTTATATTTAAGATGTGCACGATTGATGTTAACCATCCAGGGAAACATGATCACATGAACTAATTCTACTTTAATGTCAGGCTACATTACAGAATCTTATAACTCTGAAATTACAAATCATTCAGTCACTTTTAACAGATACATTAGGGCAGATCCTTCTTAAGTTCATTTCTTTGCCTGTTAAACACTTTTTGGCTCTCCTGCCCCTTTTTATCTGATCATTCCCTAGGCAGCATCTCTTCCCCTTTTCCCTCAAAGTCATTCCCACATATCATTGCACTTTTTTACTGGTTTATCTTTTTGTTTGTTTTGCCTTTAAATACTTCAGACAGTGCTGACTCATGGGCTTGAAATGGAGATTAATGCTGCCCCCTATAGTTGGCAATAACTAGTGGAGTAAAACCCACAGAGATTCCTTCCTTTAAAAAAATAGTTTAATAATATTTTTATAGCTGTTGTATTTTTATTTATTTATTTTATTTCAATCTTCATTCTAGCATAAAGTTCATTTTATGTATCTATTTGTATTCTTTTCCTTTTGTTTACTTTACTTAATTCAAAGAATGGTAAGTCAGAATTCAACATTTTTATAAGCATGTACATTTCAAATGTACATGCTTATAAAACATCTTGTGGCCCATAACCCACAAGATGTCAAGGTCTTCATCGAAATCGATGGACGAACAACAACATTTTAAATAAGCAGCACTTTTTAACAACTGGCTGTGGGAAAATGAAGGTTCAAAACTATTACATAGATAAACAAAATACTTTGTTGTATAACCCCCCCCTGAAAAACCATGAATGAAATTTATTATATTAATATGGACCTGCTGAAAAGAATTTTAGACAAGTTATATTTACATTATAAAACCGGCTGAAGCTAGCAAATTATCTTCAATTATTCCTTATATATATACGATGTTAAAAACTATATAGTGTTTTGTTGTTGTTTTTATAATATCAGTATAAGAAAAAAATAAAAAAAGAAACACATTAACATTTAAACTTCTCTCTAATGACTAAATACATTTTATTTTCTTTATGAATAAATCTATGGCAAAATTAATGGTCTGATTATCAGACCAGTTGATTCAAAAACTTAAACATATAACATGAACATATAAAATCTCCTTGACTAGAATAATGTGATTAAGCTTCTTGAAGTATTCTATGTTTCCCTGCTCAACACTAATTCAGAAAATACTTGGAGTATGTGGCAGAACTGTAAAACAGTTTCAGATCTGGATTGGCCACACCTACGGTACTACAGGTAGGCCATTGGATTTTCCAGAGCAGGAAACGCTACATCAGCTCTAATGCCTGTTGTGGGCCCCTTAGCAATAGTTTGATTCTTTTACATTATTACATTGTTCCACTGGAGCAAGCAGTCTGGAATTCTGAATTCCTAGCATTTTGTTAATTACTATAATCAATGTTTTAAGTCAGTTTCTACCAGCAGTTTTCTAAAGACTATTCTAAAAGCACATTTTTAAAACATTTTCATTTCATTTACCTTCTCAGATCTTCCTTTATGTGAAGGCTGATAAGTTCCTTGGGAACATGAAAAGAAAGATTGCTCTCAAACATCTGTTCTCGTATATACATCCACTTGTTGTCAGAAGTGGGGAATGTATATAATTTACAGATTGGGTTTTTTAACACTGTAAAAGAGAAAGCATGGTATTGCTTAACTGCAGCTTACATTTTTTCCAAAAAATATTGCAGCATATATTTCCCAAGTAAGTGAAAGTTGTAGTTTGAAAAGCAGGAAGAGTAGTGACACTTGAATTCTGGTGTTGGAGAAAACTGAGTACACAGTAGACAGCCAAGAAAATAAAGCATGGATCAAACAAGTCAACACAGAGTTTTCACTCAAGAAATAAATGACCATGGTCACATATTAGGATATGTGGAGGGCAGTTCTATTGTTAGTATCTGGAATAGAGAACTTTTCCAGTCTGCTTCAGAAATGATACTTTTGGCACATAGAAGAATTGGGAATTGAAGCGCAAGATAAATGAATAAAGTGTGGATTGAGAAACTCTTCACTTTAATCTGACATGGCACAGCATAAACAACCATGGAAGGTCTATGGAATGACTATGTTCAGCAAAGAAGTAGTTTTTTCCTGCACATATCATACAACAATTTTATTGTCTGCTGAGTTGTCTCAGGCTGTAAGAGGCTGACTGTAAGAGGGTTGGAAGGGATCTTGAACATCTTCTAATCTAATCCCCTTCCCAGTGCAGAATCCTCATACTATTCTGAATGGCTGCCTGGTCTTTTCTTGAAAACCTCCAGTGACAGAGCACCCACAACCTCAAGAGGCAATTGTCCTATTGCTTAATATATCTAAGTCATGAAATTCTTCCTTCATTCAACTGTGGATCTATCACTGTACAGCTTCCACCCATTTGTTTTTGTTCTTGAAAAGTGGATCATAAAGTTGAAACTATATTAGTAAGCCCAATGAATTATCTTTTTTTGGAGATCAGCCAAGAGAATGTACTCTGATTATCCTCTTTCACTCTTCTGTAGCTTTCAGTCATCTTATCCTTCTGAATTGGCTGAGAGATTTGGAAATTAGAGTCATTGGTATTATGGTTGTGTTCCTATTTTTCAGATAGGTTTCATATGGTATCACTTGGAGATAATTTCTTCTTGAAATGGGAACTGTTATATGTTGGTCCTCACTTTATCATTATTCTCCAGTGCTTTTCAGGATCCATTTGAAACTATTGGGAGGGTTTGGTAGTGGATCTAATACTGGGTGATACACTATGTGTCAAGCTCCACACAGACTTGGGTGACATCAAGGAAGCAAGAATTACACACAGGTCAGTCAAATATATTTAATACTAAACATGGACTAAATGGACAGTAGGAATTTCAAACTCTCATTTATTGTAAATTGCTTTAAGGCAGAGCTCTTTAGTAATTTGAAACATTTCTTATCCTGTTTTTTTTAATCCCTGAGCTAAATTACCATTTAAACTACCAATGTACTTAGCTTCCATTTCTTAATTGTTTATATCTATTTTCTCTTCAATTATATTCCCAGTTTCTCTACAATGGTTCACATGCGGACCTATTTTTTATTTTAGGAAATGGTGTAGCTCCTTGGTGTGCTCTTCATAAGTGGCTGAAATTGAATTTGTACAAGATGAAACTTTTCACAACTCCAGAGACAAGGTAAATTTGCCTTTTCTAGACAGGATTTCATTCTCCTGTGCTTCTGGATTCAAATATCTCTCTTTTCCAAATTGTTTCAACAGTCAATGATTGATCAGGCAATATGCTAACTTTCTGAAAAATAATTTGCTTAAAACTGTGATCTGCATGTTGGCAATTTCTAACTTTCACTATAATAATGTTCCATAGGGGACTACTTTCATTTAAGTCTAGAAATTTCAGTTAGTACAACCTTCAGCAGCCATGCTGATTTTAGAAAAAGTAAACAGACCTTATTACACTTACGATAAAAGTACTTCATTGATTACACTTCATTTCCTAGGTCACTATATTAAACATCCTTCAGATTTTTGATAGAATATTCCTTTTTATATGAACTGCCATATTTATTGAAATCTTATGACAACATTGGCCTCCAAATGTCATGACTTCCAAGTAAGATCTTTACATTATCCTTCCAGCTGTTTAAAAAATACTCCCTGAAGTGCTGAGGGCTAGTAGCCTTTAATAAGCCTTTAAAAGACATTGTTTTGTCTTGGTTTTTAATTATTGATTTTAACTGTTTTAATTGCTATTTTAATTATTTGTAATATCTCAGTTTTACATTTCTTTTATTACCAATTATTGAAATACTTCATTTTATATTAATATTTGTTTATAAATCCATGAAAACTTTGCAACAAAAGACTTACTAGTGATTTGTATGAACTAGCTTTTCCCTATCTGTGCCATTCAAATTTGTTCAGTTTTGTTATTATGTTGTCTGGGGGATTTAGGGAAGATACAATCCAAAATTAAATATTAAGTTACACTATGCTTCAGAGAAAACCTCTGAATAGATAATTAAAATTTCCTCTGCATTAGTGGCTCTAATAATGTATTTCATAAAGAGAACTTGCTTGTAAAGAACAGAAAAGAAACTTAATTTTTAGAAAGTCAAAATATTAAGAAAAGTCCCTTATTTCCTTTATAGGGTCATTATCCTTTATTGAGCCCTCCCTGTTTGACTGATTTTTTAAAACAAAAAAATACACGTAGATAAGCTAGTTGTCAGTCCCTTGAATTACGCTAGATTGAAAAACAAATTTCACAAACACTGTTGGAACATTTGTTGTAGGGGATGATAACAGACTTATTGTAAATATCAGGTATCATTCAGTATATAGTATAAAACAAAGACATACATTCCTTTCCCTGTTATACCAAGAAGAATCAAGGTGGAACAGTCATCATCAGTTTCTTTCCCACTACCTCACTACATTTTCCAGTGAAAACCTGGTGTTTATGTAATGGCTTCTGATGCCTTCTTCAAGGCGATTTACATATTCTTTTACACAATATTATTTTAATGTCAACATTTGCAATTGATAAATGATTAGTAAAAAACTCAAAAGTCTTAAAATAAGAATTGAAATTCAACAATAGTTTATTAGATTAACAATGAATAGCCACTCAGATTCATTGAAAATTGGGCAATATGCTAGTATTATATTATTATTATTATTATTGTTTATTTCTCATGCTTATTTCCCAACAAAGACTTCATAATTTATAAAGGATTTGGGATTCATATCCTAAGCAGATATTTAAGAATAAAGACAATAGCCTTCCAATATAGGAGATTTTATAATCCACAATTTCAAATCCCCTCATTTTATTTCCAGAATTGCAAAGGATACAATGAGCAGTTTAAGATACAGAGGTTAAACAGGTGTACTGTATGTATGTGCACGCACACATATTCTATAAATCATTTGAGTGTCTGTTGATATCTATATAAAAGAACAAATTTTATCACATTCATCATATGACTGTGATTAAATGCACTGTCCGAGTGATCTAGGCTATCTTGTTGGAAAAAATCTTAATGGCGACTCCACTAATGGGTGAATGAGCAGCAATACACTGAATCACTATCCAATAAATCACTATCCAACAAAGAAACTTTAGGAGAAAAATTGAACTATCTAAGCGAGTAGTGTTGGAAGGACAGAGTTCTGCTTGAAATTCTAGTGATTTATCTTTGTTGCTACTTTGACACAGAAAGTTTGACTGGTTTAAATTGGAACTCCGGTTACAATTTTGCCTATATGCTAGTAGTTTAGTATTTACACCCATTATCATATACATTCCAGATTACACTAATATGCACGAAGTACAATTCTGGCTTTCAAATGAAGCCAGCAGAAAAAAAATGAGTGGATGATTTCATGGAATTTCTGCAGGGGATGAATACATTTTCCAACAGTTTCAGCTGATTTCTCCTTTGCTGTAATAGAAGTTACTGCTTTTGAAAAAGAATTTCTGGATGTCAACATTTATTGAAACTACAAAAATCGGGGTAATTATATATCTGTGGAGAGATGATTGTACAGTAAGCATGTCTTGCTTACTGTACAATCTTTGACCCCTACCGGAAGGTAATAGAAATCATATGAGCCTGAAGCTAGCTCACTCTTTTAATTCAATACGAAGGTTAACATTAAGCATTCATTAATCTCACCATTATAAATTAAATGTACATACCTGCATTTAATAATGGTAAATTATCTCTATTAATTATGTTTTCTGGAGATGAACATGAATAAACCAAGGCACACTGAAAGATAAAGTTAGCAAATGTAAACAAGAATTCATAACACAGAATAAAAATAAGTTATAAAGCAATCATACTGAATTTAATATAATGTACTACCTAGTTAAATACCATAGCGCAGTGATGGCGAACCTTTTAGAGACTGAGTGCCCAAACTGCAACCCAAAACCCACTTATGCATCGTCGGGTACCGGGTGGGTGTGGCCCATTGGGTGGGTGTGGTCCATTGGGTGGGTGCGGCCCATTGGCTGGGCATGGCTGCGGTGGTAACAGCAGACTGGGTGGGACTAAAAAGTTCATTCAATCAATTCCAACTTTGTAAGGTCTTTTTTTTCCCCGCAAGTTGAAATTGACTGATTGTTTGAACCTTTTTTTTTTGTACATGGTGGCGGAGCTTAAAGCAAAAAAGTTTTATAAAACCCAGCTGAAGGCCTAGGACTGGGGCGACGGCGCGTGCGCCCACAGAGAGGGCTCTGAGTGCCGCCTCTGGCACCCGTGCCATAGGTTCGCTACCACTGCTATAGCGCATATCATTATTTTACTCTAATATCTTTAAAATGTCAAAATTGTTGTGAGTTTGAGTGGAAAAAATGTTTAATTTCTTACATAATGAGGAATTCAGGAACTAAAGGCTGCTTTAGAAAAAATATTATCTTTATTCACAAGATGCTTAAGAATTATTGTTATTCCTTTTGGCCAACAGTATTCATATTTATGTCTATGCCCAATAGCTGGAAGCTTCACATCACCCAGAGAAGACCAATAAGAGGCATATTATAACCTTAGCAAAGGGGTAGTACATGTTGTTAGACACTTTCTTTTCATCTTGTTTTACAATGTCTAGAGTCCGTCCATCCTCCCTCCCCCCTCTGAAAATCCTTGACTAAATGAGCAATCTAACATGTCATTGTAGATCAATGTGCTAGGCCACAGGTCGGCAACCTGCGGCT